>NW_011494756.1:4347373-4370803 GCF_000754665.1 Bison bison bison | reverse complement strand
AAAAAAAAAAAAAAAAAAAGAGTTCACATGCCATAGTGAAGACCTAGTGCAGTCCAAAAATTTTTTTAAAAAGGCAAATAGCAAAAGTAAAGGTCAATTTAAAAACTTGTGTAAGAATTAAATGCATAAACCAATGAAAGAAAATGAGTAAAAGGAAATTCTCAAAATTTTCATCTGCAGAAACTAGAAAAAATAGCAAATTAAACCTAAAACATGCAAATAAAGCCTAGTTAGACAATCAAAATCCTGAACTCTGGAGTTGTTAATTTTTTGAAGTGGGAGGGAGAAAGATACTTGAGTAGCTGACATTAAAATCTACTTGGAAATTATATGGAAAGAGCTTAGAATAGGCAAGACACTTAAAGAATAACAAAGTAGAAGGACAGTCTCTACTAAATATCAAGACTTATTATAAAAGGTGTTTTAACTGAACCAGTGTGAAATTGGTGCAAGAATTAATAACAGGCCAATAGAGTAGAATTGCCAGCCTGAAGACCAACTCTCATGTATTTGATACCTTAATTTATGACAAAGCTGGCAATAGACAACAGTAGGGAAAAGGCAGAAAACCAGAGTTCTGGGGAAAATTATGTATATATATACAAAAAAGACAAAAGAAAAAGTTGTGCTCCTACTTCCTACCACATACCTAACTAATTTTAGACCACACATGAAAGGCAAAACAATAAAGCTTTTATAAGCTAACATCATCCTTGTCTTCTCTCAATAAGCATGGAATACTGAAAAACATTTCCTTGAATTCTGTTAAGGGAGATGTTATTTTGGCCAAGGTGGTTTGAAAAGCTTTTGGAAAAAGATGCAAGTGGAACTGAAGAATGAGTTGGATTTGAACAGGTGCAAATTACAGGGGAGGACATTCAAAGCACAAATTAAATATAGTCTTTGGAGAACAATGATTAGACTGGTTTGGCTGGACAGAATGTCTTCTGTATTGAGAGGATGGAGAAGATGGCAATGGGCTCAACTCAAAGCAGACTTTGAATGTCAGATATAGGAAGTTGGTATTTGTCCCTTGGGACAATAGATGTGAGTCTATGATGTGATGCAAGTGCTAACATGGTGGCAGTGCCTAATACAGATTGGAGTGAGGAAGTAAGAAAGATACAAGTGGCATATCTAGCCCTAAAGTAGGAAGTATAGGAGCCTTCCTTAGAAAGATAGAGATGAATGTTCCCAATATTGCAAATAGATCATTGAATGTGGATATGAGTGAAGTGAGACAAAGATAATTAGGATTTTAACTTGTAGTAACTGTGGAAAGCTCTTAAAGAGATGGAAATACCAGACCATCTTACCTGTCCCCTGAGAAAGCTGTATGTGGGTCAAGAAGCAATAGTTAGAACCCTGCATGGAACAACTGATTGGTTCAAGTTAGAGAAAGAAGTATGACAGGGCTGTCTGCTGTCACCCTGTTTGTTTAATCTACATGCTGAGCACATCATGAGAAATACCAGGCTGGATGAGTTACAAGCTGGAATCAAGACAGGTGGGAGAAACATCAACAACCTCAGATGTACGGATGATACCGCTCTACTGGCAAAAAGTGAAGAGGAACTAAAGAACTTCTTGATGAGGCTGAAGGAGGAGAGTGAAAGAGCTGGCTTAGAACTAAATATTAAAAAAACTAAGATCATGGCATCAGCCCCATTACTTCATGGCAAATAGAGGGAGAAAAGGTGGAAGTAGTGATAGATTTCCTCTTCTTGGGCTCTAAAATCACTGCAGACGGTGACTGCAGCCATGAAATCAGAAGACGATTGCTTCTTGACAAGAAAGCTATGGCAAACCTGACTGTTGAAAAGCAGAGACATTTCTCTGCCCACCAAGGTCTGTATAGTCAAGGCTATGGTCTTCCCAGTGATCGTGTACGGTTGTGAGAGCTGGACTGTAAAGAAGGCAGAGCGCGGAAGAATTGATGCTTTTGAACTGTGGTGCTGGAGAAGACTCCTGAGAGTCCTTTGAACAGCAAGGAGATTAAACCAGTCAATCTTTACTCGTTGGAAGGATGGACGCTGAAGCTGAAACTCCAGTATTTTGGTCATCTGATGTGAACAGCTGACTCATTGGAAAAGTCCCTCATGCTGGGTAAGATTGAGGGCAGGAGAAGAGGGCGTCAGAGGATGAGATGGCTGGATAGCATCACTGATGGAATGGACATGAACTTGGGCAAATTTCAGGAGATGGTGAGGGACAGGGAGGCCTGTTGTGCTACAGTCCATGGCATCACGAAGAATTGGACATGAGTGGGCAGCTGAGTGACAACTGCAGGAATGGTGTGAAGAACGGTGGGAGATCACAGGGGAGAAGTTTTGGAGAAAATAATAACTTTGGAGCAAGCTTAAGGAATGAGAAACACAGTCCAAGTAGAAATGTTCAAATGAGCATTAGAAATAGAGACGTGGAGCTCTTCAGGAGAGGTGATATTTCTGTGTATGAGTGAATATAGTGAGGTCTGGAGCTGAAGTTGCAGATGAGATCTTAGAATAGGAAAGAGAACACTAGAGGGTTAGGGATTGTGTCTCTTGGAACACCCACATTTAGGAAATGGAAGAAAAAAGAAGGCAGCAGAAGAATCTGGGACAAGGTGATTAGAAACATGTGAAAAACCAGAAGAGGCTGGCTTTCAAAAAGAGGTGTTAATGATTTGAACTGCTACAAACTGGTTAAGAATGAAGGCAGGGCAGTTGCTTTTCGAGTTTGTGGTCAGGAGATCGTGGGTAACTTTGGGGGCAGTCTCAGTGCAAGTGAAGGGAAGACCAATCCTTAGGCCCCCAGGAGAGTATTAAGGGGCTTCCCGGGTGGCGTTAGTGCTAAAGAACCTGCGTGCCAATGCAGGAGACATAAGAGACATGGGCTCAACTCCTGGGTCTGGAAGATGCCCAGAGAAGGAAATGGCAACTCACTCCAATATCCTTGCCTGGAGAACCCCATGAAAAGAGGCTCCTGGATGGCTACAGTTCATGGGATCTCAAAGAGTTGGACATGACTGAAGAAACTTAACACACACCCACAGAGTATTATGTTCATTTCTGAACATTTTGAAGGTGAGAGAATAAGGATTATAGATTGAGGAAACAAAGCAAATGGTTACTTTAAACTTATCTACAAAGATGGAAGAGGACTTCCCTGGTGGCTCAGACAGTAAAGCATCTGTCTACAATTCGGGAGATCCGGGTTTGATCCCTGGATTGGGAAGATCCCCTGGAGAAGGAAATGGCAATCCACTCTAGTACTATTGCCTGAAAAATCCCATGGACAGAGGAGCCTGGTAGGCTACAGTCCATGGGGTCGCAAAGAGTCGGACACGACTGAGTGACTTCACTTCTACAAAGATGGAAAAGGGTAGTTATTTGAGATTGTCATCTAACAATGTCTGGGGCACCATGTTATATGGTCTTCAGGCCAGAGCACACCAGCAGATATTTTGTTATTGTTTGGGCAATAATGTTCTTAAAAACTGGCTTAGGTGTGAATGTTTAGATATGAAAGTTTTTTTTTTTTTAAATCTCTGATTTCTAGCCTCTCTTGAAAAAAATTCAAAATTTGGCAACTGACCCTGTATGGTCCCTCACTTAGCCATGGTCCCCCTCTGTATGTGGGTATCCCCATTAGACTACCAGCTACATCTTCATAGGTATTTCAGTGAGCAGTCCATAATTAAACCCAACTCCCTCATTCTATAGAAGAAGAGAATGAAATGGAGGGATGCCTTGTCCTAAAGTCACATAGCTTATCAGTGGGAGTCCATTTTAGAGCCACATCTCCTGGTTCTTGTTTCACTATGATTCCTACTCTATTAACGCATCAGGTTTTTCTCTGGCTAGGTAGTCTCTTGAGGACTGGCCCATGGCAATTTCCACCCCCTACCCAGCTTTTAGTATTGCCAGATGGTACCTACATGGTTTATTGGCTCTGTCCCAACCAAGTTCTCAATGCTTTTCATGTGGTCCAGATGGTGATCAAAGCTATTCTTCCTTGAACATGAAGGAAACTCTATTGGTCACCAAGTTCAAACTCACTTTTTTTAGAAATTTGGCATAATATAAGACATGTAAAATTCCCCATAAGGTTTCTTTTCATGGAGATTTTTGAGGCCCAAGTGGAATGATGTTAAACAGTGACTATCATACATTTCCTCCCAAAGTGGAAAATTAAATTCAGCTTGCTGAAATGAATACCAGATCACATTTTCAAGCTTTTCCACCCCATATCTATAGAGCTGGTCTTTCAACAGAATTTGAATATTGTGTTTGTATTTATCTTTCTTCTGCTTTAAGAAGAAAGTTGTAAGATGATGGTCTTTTTTTCTTTCTTCCTGGTATGAAAATTCACTAAACATTTAAAAGAGGCCAAATGCTATTAAAAAGTACTGCGCTGTTAGGGAGAGCATCTCAGAAAGGCTGTTAAAGCCAGAATACAGCTGAATTAAGTTTTTCCTTTCTCCACAACTCCAGCCTTTGCCCCTCCGCCAAATATGAATAGATGTGGCTTAATAATACAGCAGCTAATATTTAAGATAGATAACCAGCAAAGACCTACTGTATAGCACAGAAAGTCTGTTCAATGTGGCAGCCTGGATGGGAGACGAGTTTGAGGGAGGTAAGTACATGTACGGCTGAGTCCCTTTGCTGTCCCCTTGAAACTATCACAACATTGTTAACTGGCTATGCTCCAATATAAAATAAAAAGTTTTAAGAAATTTTTTTAAATTAAAAAAAAAGAGCAGCTAATGATGTTTGGCTAGTGGATTTAAGATAGACAGTGTTAATTCTTAATGTCAAAGATATAATGACCCTGTGTAAATTTGGAAATACTACTAGTTCAATGAAGTATGACTCCTGAGATGAAAATTATATTTTTTGAGTGTTCCAGACCAGCCAATTCTTTCCTGAATTCATCCCTTTCATTTAATGCCTTGCCAAATACAGCCTATAATAACCATGATACCCTAATAACGGTGTGATTATTTTGATTTAGGAGACTGTAGTACATTCATCAGACTATCATTGGTAAGTTTTGTAACATTTTTTCCCCACTGCACCACTTAGATCACCATGTTTCTAGCCTGTGATAAATCATCTTCTTTGCTGCCTGGTGGCCTGCCACATCTTTCAAGTTCTGTGATGGTTTTCCCCATTGCTAATACCACTTGCTCAATGTGGTTGGGCTAAATCATTGTGCAATAGTAAACAAGTTCTTGAATCATAGAGTAAGCAAAGGTTTGTTTCTTTCTCAAATCACTGTCCAGGGCAGTTGAGATTTGTCTCTTTCATGTTACGGTGTTGTCATCTTCAATATATCATCTCCAAGTTTGCCTTTATGAATGGTCAAGCACTAGATTTTACAAAACAGGCATGAATGTGGTATATTACTTCCCTCAATATGTCATTAGCCAGACCCCGGACTATACTTGAATCTAACCCAACTATAGGGAACATTAGGATTTTGTTCTTTTTTTTCACTGAGAAAAAGAAAATAGAACTGGTGACTATATACCAAATCTTGCCATAACATGGATCTAAATATAATAGTGCTTGAAACTATGAATAGCTCTTTTTTTTTTTTTTTAAACAAGAGACTTCTGACCTTCTGACATAGACTTGGAGCTCTATAATTAAGTTTTATGATTTGACAAGCACATTAGATCATCCAAGGAAAAACTTTTGTTTGAAAGAATCAGAGTCTCAAACATAATTTTCTTGTGATAGGCATCATCAAAACAGAAAGACAAAAGTATTTAAATGTGAATATGGACTTGTTTGAAATCTGACTGTTTGTTCCAGCAAGAAAGAATCAGATGTATATGAATGTGTCTGAGTATATCAGTGTGATTACTGACAAGTCATAATCTTTCTCTATCTCAGCCATATATATAACTTTCCAGTAGATTTCTATAAAAATGAAGCATTTCTTTGAGTTACTTCTAAATAAATAACTTGGCTGTAGCATTCAGTTCAGTTCAGTTCAGCCGCTCAGTCATGTCTGACTCTTTGCACCCCATGAACTGCAGCACTCCAGGCTTCCCTGTCCATCACCAACTCTTAGACTTACTCAAACTCATGTTTATTGAGTCAGTGATGCCCTCCAACCATCTCATCCTCTGTTTCCCCTTCTTCTCCCACCTTCAATCTTTCCCAGCATCACGGTCTTTTCCAATGAGTCAGTTCTTTGCATCAGGTGGCCAAAGTATTGGAGTTTCAGCTTCAGCATCAGTCGTTCCAATGAACGCTCAAGACTGATTTCCTTTAGGATGGAATGGTTGGGTCTCCTTGCAGTCCAAGGGACTCTCAAGAGTCTTCTCCAACACCACAGTTCAAAAGCATCAATTCTTCAGCACTCAACTTTCTTTATAGTCCAACTCTCACATCCATACATGACTACTGGAGAAAACATATCTTTGACTATACAGACCTTTGTTGGCAAAGTGATGTCTCTGCTTTTTAATATGCTGTCTAGATTGGTCATAGCTTATCTTCCAAGGAGCAAGCCTCTTTTAATTTCATGGTTGCAGTCACCATCTGCAGTGATTTTGGAGCCCCCAAAATAAAGTCTGTCACTACTTCCATTGTTTCCCCATCTATTTGCCATGAAGTGATGGGACCAGATGCCATGGTCTTAGTTTTCTGAATATTGAGTTTTAGGCCAACTTTTTCACTCTCTGCTTTCACTTTCATCAAGAGGCTCTTTAGTTCTTCTTTGCTTTCTGCCATAAGGGTGGTGTCATCTGCATATCTGAGGTTATTGATATTTCTCCTGGGAGTCTGATTCCAACTTCTGCTTCATCCAGCCTGGCATTTCGCTTGATGTACTCTGCATATAAGTTAAATAAACAGGGTGACAACATACAGCCTTGATGTACTCCTGTCCCGATTTGGAACCAGTCTATTGTTCCATGTCCAGTTCTAACTGTTGCTTTTTGACTGTTGCTTCTTGACTGTTGCTTCTAACTATTGCTTCTACATCTTCTTGGCTGTAGCATTAGATACATGTATTCAAATAATAGCCTACTATAGTCAACTGCAGTATTGTTCTATTCACCTAGGAGCTTTATTGATTTTGGACATATTTTATTAAAATTAAAAATTTAGAAAGATGGTAACAACAACCCTGTATGCGAGACAGCAAAACAGATACAGATATATAGAACAGTCTTTTGGACTCTGTGGGAGAGGATGGGGGGATGGTTTGGGAGAAAGGCATTAAAACACGTATAATATCATATAAGAAACGAATCGCCAGTCCAGGTTCGATGCAGGATACAGGAAGCTTGGGGCTGGTGCACTGGGATGACCCAGAGGGATGGTATGGGGAGAGAGGTGGGAGGGGGGTTCAGAATGGGGAACACGTGTACACCCGTGGCGGATGCATGTTGATGTATGGCAAAACCAATACAATATTGTAAAGTAAAAAAATAATAATAATAATAAAATTTAAAAAAATTATATTTGGTAGGTCAATGATCTGAATTATTGACCTGAGGAAGTGTTGCAGTATAGTAATTATAGAATGATAGTCAATGGCACAGATAAGAAAATGTATGATCTTGGCCTCAGGGATTGGGATTAAGATGGTGGAGTAGGAAAATCCTGAGCTTACCTTCTTCCACAGGCATACCAAAAGTGCAACTACAGTTGACTTTGAACAATGGGAGTTTGAATTGCCTGAGTCCACTTATAAATGTATATTTTTCTTTTCTTTTGGCCATGCAGTCTGGCTTGTGGGATCTTAGTTCCCCAATCAAGGATGAACTGATGCCCTCAGCAGTGAGAGCATGGGGTCCTAACCACTGGACATCCAGAAAATTCCCTTATATGTGGATATTTTTCAATAGAAAATACTATGGTATTATACGGTCTGTGGTTGATTGAATCTGCAGATGCAGAGGAATCATGGATATGGAAACCTGACTGTAAATTATGTGTGGATTAACCCCTGCTTTGTTAATTCCAGAGAAACTATCTCTGGGAATGACCTGTAAACTAGCAGGAAAGATTCCACAAATAAAGATATAAAGAAGTAGCCACAGTGAGATAGATAGGAAGGGAAGAGACACAGTCTGTTTAATGCACACAACCGCTGGTGTGGTGACTCACAAAAAGGAGAAGTATCACAACTGCAGACATTACTCCTGAAGAGTAAGGCATCAGAGCCCCAAATCAGGCTCTGCAAACCAGGGGTCCTGTAGTGGGAAAATAAAGCCCCAGAACATTTGGCTTTAGGAACCAGTGCGCTGTACATTCAAGCGAGCCAGAGGGGTTTAGGAAACCTAGTCTATGCTTTTTAAAAGGCACACACAGCATCTCATATGCTGAGTCTCAGTGCAGTGTCAGCAGTTTGAAAGGTGCTGAGTCAGACCCACTTGCTGATCTTGGAGAACCTCCCAGAGAGACAGGAGGTAATTGGGGCTCCTCTGGGGACTGAGATGCAGACAGCAGCCATTTGTGTGATCTCACTGTACTGTGCTGATACTGCTGCTGCTAAGTTGCTTCAGTCATGTATGACTCTATGCGACCCCATAGACGGCAGCCCACCAGGTTCCCCGATCCCTGGGATTCTCCAGGCAAGAACACTGGAGTGGGTTGCCATTTCCTTCTCCGATGCAAGAAAGTGAAAAGTGAAAGTGGAGTTGCTCAGTCGTGTCCGACTCTTAGCAATCCCATGGATTGCAGCCCACCAGGCTCCTCAGTCCATGGCATTTTCCAGGCAAGAGTACTGGAGAGGGTTGCCATTGCTTTCTCCAGATGCTGATGCTGGAAGGTACCAATTTGGAATCCCCTCCTGTAGCCTATAAGCACAGTGGCTTGCCCCAACCACCAGCAAGCCTGCAGCAACCACACAAGTTAGGGCCTCACGGCCAATGGGGTTGAGGGTCAGATTAGCCTCCAGCATGCCCACAGTAGAAAGCCCCACCACGACAGAACGGTGCATGCTGTCCATGCAGGGAAACCACTGGAGCATCTAGTTCTGGTGGCCAGAGGGGAGCATGCTGCTGGGCCCCATAAAGCCACTTATCCAAGACTGGGAGATGTAATGAGATGTAACGGACATACCTAATATTACAAAGAAGAAAACACAAAGATTTAGACAAAATGAAGAGATAGAGAAATATGTTTCAAATGATGGAGCAAGATACAACCTCAGGAAAAGAACTAAATGAAACAGGGATAAGCAGTCTACCTTATAAAGGGATCAAGGTAATGTTCATATAGATGCTTACCAAACTTGGGATAAAGATAGATAAGCACAGTAAGAACTTCAGCAGAGTTAGAAAATATGAAAAAGAACCAGTCAGAGCTGAAGAATACAATAACTGAAATGAAAAATAGACTAGAGGAAGTCAACAGTAGATTAAGTGATATGGAAGATCAAATCAGTAATCTGGAAGAGACAGTAAAATCATCCATTGTAAGCAGAGTAAAGGAAAAAGAATTTCACAAAATGTGGATAGTTTAAGGAGCCTCTGGGATAACATCAAGTGTACTAACATTCCCATTATAGGAGTCCCTGAAGGAAAAGAGATTGAAAAGGGCAAAGAAATTATTTGAAAAAATAACAGCTAAAAAATTCCCTAACATGGGAAGTGAAACAGACATCCAGGTCCTGAAAGCACAGAAAGTCCCAAAGAAGATGAACTCAAGGAAGTTCACACCAGGACACATTCTAATTAACATGTCAAAAATTAGAGAATCTTAAGAGCAGCAAGAGAAAAGCAGCAAGTTATGTACAAGAGAAACTTCCATAAGACCATCACTGACTTTTCAGCAGAAACTTCGCAGGCCAGAAAGGAGTGGTGTGATATATTCAAAAGACTGAAAAGAAAAAGGGTACTCAACCTGACAAGGTTATAATTTAGATTTGGAGGAGAGAGAAAGAAATTTACAGATAAGCAAAAGTTAAAAGAGTTCAGCACCACCAGTGTTATAAGAACTGTTAAAAGGACTTTTCTAAGTGGAAAAGAAAAGACACAACTAGAAATAAAACAAATTATAAAAGGAAAAATTCTCAGTGATAAAGGTAAATATGTAGTAAAAGTAGTGGATTGATTGCTTAATAAATTAATAGGAAGGTTAAAGGGCAAAAGTAGTAAAATAAACTGTAATAGGTAGTTAAAGGATACACGAAATAAAATGATGTAAAAAAAAAAAAAAGGATATCCAAAACATGAAAAATAGTGAGTAGAATGAAAAAGGCTTTTAGAATGCGTTTAAATGTAGGAGATCATCAACTTAAAATAGTCGCTTATATACATACGCTGTTTTATAAGAACTTCATGATAACCAAAACCCCAAAACTTAGATATGCAAACAATAAGAAGAAAGGAATCTAAGCATAACACTAAAGATAGTTTATGGGAAGAGTACAAAGTACTCTTCATAAAGGGAAGATAGTAAAGGGAAGAGTACAAAACAGCAAGAAAAGAACAGAGAAGAACTATAAAAAACAACTAGAAAACAATCAACAAAATGGCAATAAGATCATCCCTATCAATAACTACTTTAAAGAAATGAATTAAATGTTCCAATCAAAAGAAGAGGGTGGCTGAATGGATAAAACCACAATACCTATGTGTAATGCTGTCTGTAAGACACTTTAGATCTAAAGTCACACACGGACTGGAAGTGAGAAAATTAAAAAATGTAATCCATGGAAATGGAAACAGAAAGCTGGAGTAGCAGTACTTAAATCAGACAAAACAGATGAAATAGAGGAGCACTGTAATAAGAAACAAAGAAGGGCATCCTGAATGATAAAGGGATCCATCCAATAAGAATATTTAACAGTTAACTGCATATGTACTCAACACAGGAGCACCTACGTGCATAAATCAAATACTAACAGGCATAAAGGGAGAAACTGACAGTAACACACAATAATAGTAGAAGATTTTAGCACCCCACTTACATAAATGGATAGATCAACCAGGCAGAAAGTCAATAGGTGACATGGGCCTTAAACAACACGTTAGACCAGACTGACATGATAGATGTATACAGAACATTTCATCCAAAAGCAATAGACTACACACTCTTTTCAAGTACACATGGAACATTCTCCAGGGTGTATCACATTCAAGGTCACAAAACAAGTCTTAATGAATTAAGCATCTTTTCTGACCACAATAATATGATACCAAACATCAATTGCAAGAAAAAACCCACATGTGGAGTCTAAACACATGCTACTAAAAACCAGTGGATCATTTTAGTGATCAAACTGGAAATCAAAATACACCTTGAGACAAATGAAAGTGGAAGCACAACATTCCAAAATATGTGGGATGCACCAAAAGCAGTTCTAAGAAGGAGGTTTATAGCAATATACACCTACATCAGGAAGCAAGAAAGATCTCAAATATACAATCTAACCTTACACTTAAAGGAATAGAAAAAAAAAATACAAAGCCCAAAATTAATAGAAGGAAAGAAATTATGAAGATCAGAATAGAAATAAATGATAAAGACTGAAATACACCAGGAAACAGCAATGAAACTCAGAGCTGGTTCTTTGGAAAGATAAAATTGATAAATGTTTAGCCAGACTAATCAAGACATACTGTGCTGTTTTTCACAATGGAGGAAACCATCAATAGAATGAAAAACCAACCTACTGAGTGGGAGAATATATTTGCAGAAGCTATATCCAGGCTAAACATTAAAAATATATAAAGAACTCATACCACTCAGTATCCAAAAAATAAACAATCTGACTAAACAATGGGCAGAGGATCTGAGTAGACAATTTTCCAAAGAAGTCACTGAGATGACTGACAGATGCATGAAAAGGTGCTCAACATTACTAATCATCAGTTCAGTTCAGTTCAGTCGCTCAGTCGTGTCCGACTCTTCGTGACCCCATGAATCGCAGCATGCCAGGCCTCCCTGTCCATCACCAACTCCTGGAGTTCACTCAGACTCACGTCCATCGAGTCAGTGATGCCATCCAGCAATCTCATCCTCTGTCGTCCCCTTCTCCTCCTGCCCCCAATCCCTCCCAGCATCAGAGTCTTTTCCAGTAAGTCAACTCTTTGCATGAAGTGGCCCAAGTGCTGGAGTTTCAGCTTTAGCATCATTCCTTCCAAAGAACACCCAGGACTGATCTCCTTTAGAATGGACTGGTTGGATTTCCTTGCAGTCCAAGGGACTCTCAAGAGTCTTCTCCAACACCACAGTTCAAAAGCATCAATTTTTCGGCATTCAGCTTTCTTCACAGTTCAACTCTCACATCCATACATGACCACTGGAAAAACCATAGCCTTGACTAGACAGACCTTTGTTGGCAAAGTAATGTCTCTGCTTTTTAATAGGCTGCCTAGGTTGGTCATAACTTTCCTTCCAAGGAGTAAGCATCTTTTAATTTCATCAGGGAAGTGCAAAACAGTGAGTTATCATATCACTTCTGTCAGAATGGCTTTCATCAAAAAGACAAGAAATAACCACTGTCAGTGAGGATGTGAAGAAAAAGAAACTCTTTGTGTACTGTTAGTAGGAAAGTGAGTTGGTGCCACTATGGAAAACAGTATGGAGGTTCCTCAAAAATTTAAATATAGAACTACCATGTTGTTGCTGTTTAGTGGCTCAGTTGTGTTTGACTCTTTTGCAACCCCCTGACTATAGCCTGCTAGGCTCCTCTGTGCATGGGATTTCCCAGGCAAGAATACTGGACTGGGTTGCCGTTTCCTTCTCCAGGGTATTTCCTAACCCAGAGATTGAACCTGCATCTCCTGCGTTGGTAGATGGAGTCTTTACCACTGAACCACCAAGGGAGTAGAATTACCATATGATCCAGCAAGTCCACACCTGGGTATTTACCCAAGGAAAACAAAAACACTAATTAAAAACATATATGCATCTCTGTGTTTATTGCAGCAATATTACAATAGCCAAGATATGGAAGAGACCTAGGTTCCTTGATAGAAAAATGGATAAAAAAGATGAGAAGATGTATGTATGTATATGTACATCCTGTATGTATGTATATATACATATACATACATGTATGTATACATGTATACACACATATACATGTATGTGTGTATACACAGATGTATGTGTGTATATATACATATATATATGTATGTATGTATACATATGTATATATGTAAACACACACACTCAGAAATAAGATAGAATGAAATATTGCCATTTATAACAATATGGATGGATCTAGAGTTTCTTATGCTAAGTAAAATAAGTCAAAGTGAGAAAGACAAATACTTTATAATCTTACTTATATGTTTTGTTAGAAATACAAAAAAAGGAATAAGCAGAGCAAAAACAGACTCGTAGATACAGAGAACAAACAAATGGTTGCCAGAGGGAAAGGAGAGAGGTGCTGGGTGAGATAAGTGAAGGGGATTAAGAAGTACAAACATCCAATTCTTAGATAAGTAAGTCATGAGGATGTAATATGTAGCATAATAAATATAGTCAATAGTACTGTAATAATTTCACATGGGGACTGATGGCTACCAGATTTATGATGGTGGTCATTTAGTGTATTTAAATGTTAACTAAAATTGGGCAGGATTGAGGTTAATTTTAATCTTTAAGAGTTTGAATGTGTGGGTACAGAATCTTTTCATATCTGAACAGTCAATGTGAAGTTGTAAATATTATCTGTAACTTTCTAGGACTTGACTTCTTCATCTATAAAGATAGAAATAATAATAATAAGATATTATTCATGAAGGAGCTTGAAGAACAAAGTAAAATTATCTGTATGCAGTGTATAGTGAGGTACAGTAGGGTGAGTGTTCTGTTGCTACCGTTCCTATGGTGACAATGACTTGATGGTGTGAAGTGAAGTTGCTCAGTCGTGCCTGACTCTTTGCGACCCTGTGGACTGTAGCCCACCTGTCTCCTCCATCCATGGGATTCTCCAGGCCAGAATACTGGAGTGGGTTGCCATTTCCTTCTCCAGGGGATCTTCCTGACCCAAGGATCGAACCCAAGTCTCTGGCATTGCAGGCAGATGCTTTAACCTCTGAGCCACCAGGGAAGCCCAAATGACTTAATGGTAGCAATGGGCAAAAAGTTAAGCAAATGCTTTAGCTACAGAGAAGCATGCATGTAGAATGGGCTTGCTTCCTCTGTTTCCCTCAGAAACATTGTTATTTGTCATTATCCATCCTTCTTCCAAGTCTCTTACTGTTTGTACTTCTTGGAATATAAAACTTGTCAATATATTTTCAGAAAAAATATCAGTTCTTCCTCTAACCTATACTTCTCTCCTACCTCTCCTCCCTTTAGTTCCTGCCCATTTTGCTGATAACTTTGATGAGTGTTATTTATTTAGGGCTTTGTCTTCTGTTGGCCCTTTGGTGAAAAGCGTTGGGAATGTAGGAGTTTTTCCTGTTCTAATTGATTGAGGGATCTAGAGGGAAAACCAGGCAACTCTAACATTTGTCTTTGCTTCTATTTTCCATTCTCTCTTTTAATCATTGTGGGATTCTGCTTTTCAAATTGATGAGTTATTAGTTTTCATTTTAAACCTATTTTCTTTGTTTCCTAACATCCTCCATGATCAAATATTCTTTATAAGTGAAAATTTGCCTAGAAGGATGTATCTTCAGTATTTCTTGCTTCCATTCTTTCTCCTCTTTTCTTTTTCCCTCTTCTCTTTTCATCCAGGGCCACTTGGCTGCCCTACTCCAGGGGGCAGTTTTCACACTGAATTTGATGTGAATGGTTTCCACTGTCTTGCAACTATCCTGCCCCCATCTAAGAGTCTTTGTCTTAGTAAAATAACACTCTTGCAGAATTGTATTAAATATTATTACCATAAAAATATAAATGAATCAGATACATCTATTACAGAGATGTTGGAGAGAGAGTAATATATATATTATAAAGAGATAGAATGTAATTTTATGACCTACGTGCATATGATTACTTTTTGCAGCTAAAATGACAGTAAATCCACCTAATTTCATTTTTTCTCAGCAAGAGAATAAAATTTGAGCTTCTTGCCTTGTGGGTCTTGTTACTATTATATACTTACAGACTGCGTCCCATCTTGTAGGCAAATTTACTGAAAGTTTATCAATACACTTGGAGTTGAAAGTAATATTATAGGTCTAGAATGGAGTCGCTTATGCTAAGCTCCACAGCACCAAATTAAGACAATTTAATTACAACTTCTGCTCTCTCAGAAACAGACTCTTAAACCAGTCAGTCAGGAATCACCTGATCAGCACTAGTTAGAAAATCTGCTTGACAGACCCCTGCTCTTCCCTAAAGGAAAGAAACTTTGGAAGAACCAACCTGCTTTTTGCCTAGTACTGTGTCCTTATGATACCTCGTCTCTTCTGTCTATATAAGTTTTCCATTTTGTACAGCTCCATTGAGCTCTTTTTTATCTGCTGTATTGGATGCTGGCTGATTCAAATCAGTATTTGCTCAAATAAACTCTTAAATTTTTAAATATGCCTCAGTAAAGACCCACCTGCCAATGCAGGAGACATGGTTCAATCCCTGGGTCAGGAAGATCCCCTGGAGAAGGAAATGGCAACCCACTCCAGTACTCTTGCCTGGGAAATCCCGTGGACAGAGGAGCCTGGCAGGCTACAGTCCATGGGGTCGCCCAGAGTTGGACACAACTTAATGACTGAGCATGCATACACACAATTTATCTTTCAGCACTGTGGACCCTACCCCTTCAGAAACCATTTTCTCACATGTCTCAGTATGTCTAGAATCCCATGAGTGGTTGCATCACAAGGAATAACAACAGTAATTATTATTTTAAGAGTTACAAGTGGTGCCTTTGGACAGAGCTGTTATTGAGATAACTATAAAAATGACTCATACCCTCTCCAACTTACACACTTGCTTTTTATCAGTGGCAGTTTCAGATGGTTAGTATTATTGCCTTTTCGACCACTTTGACATTTTTGTTTAGAAGTTTGCTAAGATGGTATGCTGCCTGCTCTTTTCAGCTAAGGTCAGTGTAGCTGAATTGCTAGAGTAAGCATTTCAGAAAGTGGTTGAAGATGTTTCCCAGCCTGCAAATGCTTTGTAGAAATCATCCAATCTTGGAAATTTTTTTGGTATGTCAGTTATTTCTATCTCAACCACATTGTCATGGACGTTTTTCTTACTTTTTTCTTTAGTGATTAGGAGAGCTCAGAGAAAATTTGCCCACTCTATTTTTTATTTTTTAAATGTATTTTTGACTGTGCTAGGCCTTCGCTACAGCACATGGAATTCTTCTAGTTGCGGTGAGTGGGAGGCTACTCTCGAGTTATGGTATGTGGGCCTCCCACTGCAGGGGTTCTCTTGTTTCAGAGCATGAGCTCTAGGGCTGTGGGCTCAGAAGTTGCAGTGCATGGGCTTAGTTGCCCCTTGGCATGGAATCTTCCCTGAGCAGGGGTCAAACCCATGTTCCCTGTGTCGGAAGACGGATTCTTGACCAATGGACCGCCAGGAAAGTGCCATTTTCCCACTTGAAATGCACTCCCGGTTTTTTGTATCATTGATGATAATGAAACAAAAGTATAAAAGGAGTTGCAGTATCTATAATCTTTCAAGTTTATTTTGTGTTTGTGCCTGCTAAGCTGCTTCAGTTGTGTTCGACTCTTTGTGACC
Organism: Bison bison bison; assembly: GCF_000754665.1. Lineage (NCBI taxonomy): Eukaryota > Metazoa > Chordata > Mammalia > Artiodactyla > Bovidae > Bison > Bison bison. The sequence continues at coordinate 4,354,196 of NW_011494756.1, read as the reverse complement.
CTTTGGACTGTAGCCCACCAGGCTCCTCTGCCAATGGAATTCTCCAGGCAAGAACACTGGAGTGGGATGCATGCTCTCCTGTAGGGGATCTCCCCAACCCAGGGACTGAACCCGTGTCTCCTCCAGCTCATGCAGGCAGATTCTTCATCGCTGAACCCCTGGGGAGTTTCAAGTTTATTTTAGACTTACCTTGATTGTTTTTAGGTCTGGAGTGATAGATTATGTCTGATTTGTATATCCCTGGCATAGATCAAATTTGCATAATCAGGTGTTTGTATTGGTGAGTATTTAAATATTTAATATGGTAAGCAAATATGACTTGAGCACCTACATGTAGGCTCCTTTCCTATAACAAGACTCAAACTTCCATGCACAGTTCCTCCTGATATGTGTGTGTGTGTGTTGGTTTTTTGTGGTGTGTAAAGTTGTGTCAAGATTGACAGCAGCCAATATAAAGGGTATTGATAGAGCCTGAGAAGTCAAACGTCACAGGACTTGAACATAGTAATTGCTTGATGAAGATGATTTCTTCTTCTTCTTTTTTTTTTTTATTATTACTTGAAATGATTCAGGCAGAGTCTTAGAAGAGCAGGGAGCTGAACTGAATTAAATGTCCATATTTCCTGTTTGTTCCCATCATATACCCTTTCTTCCCTCCTTGCTCCAGTTTTGAGAGAGAAAGAGGTAAGAGCCTGATAAGGAGGGAGGAGCAGACTATACAGGAGTAAAAAGCTAGGCGAGGAGGCCGAGGCAGGTGACGGAGGGAAGATGATAGAGGCTAACACAATGCAGGAAAAAGGAGTAACATAAGATGCTAAATAGGGGGATTCAATAGCTCAATAGTAATTCTCTTCTGTGGAGAGGATGTGAGCTAATATTTAATGAATATCTACTCTCTGGGCTACCAGCTTTTCAAAGTTAAAATCATAACTATTTTTTGAAGTAGGCATTATTCCCATTTAATGTGGACAGCCAAGACTCAGAAAGGGTGTGGGATCTGTCTTTGGCCATATGCGTGCACAATGAATATTTGTGAGGAGGACTTTTTCACTCTAAATCCTCTGTGATTTCCACTACATTCATGCCAAGCCCTTAGAGAATTAAGAGATGAAAATAAGTCTCTAAGTGACTGTTTTGTTTATGAAATGTTGTCATAGCAGCCAACATTATTTAAACAATGGATGAAACGTAATTAGATATATAAAAGTATTACCTTTTGATAAATAAGAGTGACTCTAGTCTCCTGGGCTTCCCTGGTGGCTTGGTTAATAAAGAATGTGCCTGCAATGCAGGAGACCCAGGTTCGATCCCTGGGTTGGGAAAATCCCCTGGAGAAGGGAATGGCTACCCACTCCAGCATTCTTGTCTGGAGAATTCTATGGATACACGAACCTGGTGGGCTACTGTTCATGGAGTTGCAAAGAGTCGGACACCACTGAGCGACTAGCACATGCACACACACACACACAAACACACACACATACACCTCCTATTTCATAACATAAAGACTAACAATATGACAAGGGCCTCAGAATCTTACTTGTTTTGTCAAGAGAACACTTGAAACATCCACACTCTTTAAGGCATCATCTCCCTAGCCGATGCTGAGATGGATTCTTGGACCATGGACCCACAGTGCAGGCTGGTATGACATGACTTAGGGGTCCCTGAACTCCTCATTCTCACTTCCTTCTCCTCCCCCAGCTAGGTCCTTTTGGGACCTGCTGCCTAATCTGTTTATCGTAGTGTATGAATACTATCCCTTTCTCTAAGTGACAAGATATGGGCAAGTTGGAAATTGCTGGCTTTAAATATTAATATCACCAGACCTAACTTTCTCTAGTAAGGTAAACATGAAATTCTGTAGGCAGACCCCAGATCTGGCTGAGTGCATGGATGGGCTGAGGTTCTAGGTTGCGAGCATTTCCATCGTGTCTCACTCTTTTGACCCGGTGGACTGTAGCCTGGCAGGCTCTTCTGTCCATGGGGTTTTCCAGGCAAGAATAGTAGGTTGACATTTCTACTCCAGGGGATCTTCCCGACCCAGGGATTGAACCCCATCTTTTGCATCTCCTGCATTGGCAGGCAGATTCTTTACCAGTGCCACCTGGGAAGCAAGAGGTTCTACATTAAGAATCTATTATTGTATCAGAGTACTATAAGCGGAACCAAGCCAAATCAATCAATATCTGTAGACTGTTGATTATAGCCACATTTGCTGGGAGGAGCCGTAGGCAAACATGGAGAGTTTCAGTTACTAAATCCAAGAGGTTGGCTTAATTGTGAGAAGATAAATGTATTGGTTGCCCTTTCCCAGTGTCCTTAGGGCTGAATATTTACCTTTTAATTCTAAAGTGACAGATTTAAGGACCTTCTGGACTAAAACATCACACAGTTCACTGCTGTATAATTTTCTTTGATTAAATCCAGGAGTTTGATGTTCATTCTTAAAAATGCACACATTTACCATCAAACAAGCAGTTAATTCTATGAAGGCTGGAATCCATCAAACTATTGCTTCAGGTGAAATAGTCTAAAATAGGGTGGCTCCAAGGAGTATGAAAAAAAGCAATGAGACCTTCACTTGTCCAGACATATATTCTGAACCACGTCTTGCAGCCTATGAAGTCAAGTGCTTACTTCCTCACAGAAGGCAGTTTTTCACTGGGATTTGTTTTTTGGCCTTTCTTTCCTGTGTGGATATTTCTGTCGTGGAGTGTTTTGGCTGTTGGTTTAAATTAGTCAGTGCTTTAAGGAACATCGTAGAATTTCTGGAATTTCTGAAATTCTTTGGAATGCTCTGGCTATTTGCAGGAATGCTCCTGCTTCCAGCTTGATTGTTTTGCTGACAGGTGCTGACTTTCACCAGGTTTACAACTTTCTTTACTGCTAGAAAAACCTGAATGTGTTATTCTCAAATCATAGTAACAGGTAACGTTCGCTCAGCACTACTTTACATTCCGCATAACTGGTTTAATCCTCATGAGAAGCTTTTGATCTAACTCCTAATATGATCTCTTGCAGATGAAGAAACTGAGGTTTTGAGAAATGGTTTAGTTGGCCTGGCTGACTCAGCTAACAAATGTTGGAAGATTCAGTGGTTGGTCTTCTCTGATACCTGAGCTTGAGCTGGCACATTTTCAAGCTTTATTAATGTTTGGATTCATAGAGGAAGTCGTGTATAAACGTGTCGTTTGTTAATTCTCCTGAGAAGCTAGTGATTCTTGTCTTAGTGGCTTGGGTTTCTTTGCTCCTTTGGTGGCTGTGTGCCATGGCATATCTGACTGTGTCCTTTAGAATGACTTTAATGCTCTGCTTACATATGTTAGCCTGTAATTTCGCCCCCCGGGGATGCTGTCTCCTTCTTCTCCTGACATCCTTCCTTTCACTCGTCCATGCCCAGTCCAGCTGTTACCTTTGTTTTGACACTTCTTCTGAATTCCCAACACTGGCTCAGTCTCTCCCCATTCTTTGCTCTGCTGTTAACTCTTTGGGACTTCCCTTGTGGCTCAGCTGGTAAAGAATCCGCCTGCAATGCGGAAACCTGGGTTTGATCACTGGGTTGGGAAGATACCCTGGAGAAGGGAAAGGCTACCCACTCCAGTAATCTTGCCTGGAGAATTCCATGGACTATTTAGTCCATGGGGTCGCAAGGAGTCGGACATGACTGAGTGACTTTCACTTAACTCCTTTAGAGCAGTTATCAAGTGACTGTATAATTGTTAGCATTCATATCTTCTTCCTCAGTAGGCTCAAATCTATTTGAGGCAGAGGTGTTATCTATTTATCTTATATTCTCAGCATGAAGCACAGTTGTGAATATATTCATAGACAGAAAAATGGTGGGGGATGGTCAGGAAAATGGGATAAATGAGAGGAATTACTGTCATTTAGTGAGATCTGAAAAATGATATCTCACTTTTATTATCCAGCAAAACCCTTGAGTTGATAGTCTGTATTCCTAACATAGAAGAGCTAGTGAATAATTAATAGGATACAAGTTTGGGCAGGTCTGAAGCTTCTACAACGTTGGGAAACCCTCCTTAAAAATCTTTCCACTGGCTTACAAACACAAAAGTATATAAAAAGTAAATATTTATTACAAACAAAATTGTGAGAATGTATGAATTAACAAAATCTGAGACAAAATTTATATTGACAAAATTTATATATAATGACAAAAATTATAAATATCAAAAACTGTGTTCAATTTTATAACTTGCTCCTCATAATGTCATGTCACTATTAGGATTGATGTCAAATTTTAGAAGACCTCTATCAAGTTTCATTCGTATATGAGCTATATGGAATAGAGGAATTTTCCAAAAACTAGCTGTATCTTCATGTTACAATGCTGAAGGAGTTGGCAAAGCAGGTAGTGGATGATAAAAAGAAGGAAGTGGATGTTGAGTGGAAAACTGGAGATAGTGGGTATAGAATTGAGATTTTTATAAAGTAAGATGGTAGAAGAAAGATGAATAGGATTGAATAATAAACTGGGTGGAAAAGGCTGTTTGCATTTATAAGAGAGTTGCTTGAAGTCAGATTTGGAAATCTGTCTTACACACTCTGTATTGTCTCTGATATAACCATGCCAAGGCGTGGTTTGTGGGAAAGTGTTAACCTGGCATCAGCCACCAGTGTGTAGAAATGTTCCCTGTGATTACTCAATGTGCATATGTCAATCAGAAATTTAGATGAGTCAATATTTTAAGTTATTCAACTTGTACCATCTTTCAGGGGAATATTAATAATACTTTCTATTAATGGATCACTTCCTTTTTTGAGGTTCACATCCATCATCTGATTGGAGCATACTTATTAAATTATTTATAAATAAATAAGTTATTTACAACATATAAGAAAAAGAGATGAAATCTTAAATATTTTATAGATGCCAAGTGAAAATTTAGAAATTTTCAGTTATCAAAAAATTCAGGTTATCAATTCTGGGAACTGAATGAAGGAAATGGCATTGAAAGCACCTTTCCTGACTTGACAATATGGAGCTAAAGGAACAATGTGGATATTTGTGGGGAATTTAAAAGTAGTTTCTGCTGCGGTATGCCATGTATTTCCCTTCCTCTTCTGTATCTCTTACAGAAGGTTCAGAAAAACAAAATTTATCATTCCAATGTTTGTATTTATTTTTATTTTTTCCTCCAATTTTATTGAGATGCAATTGACATACAGCTCTGTGTAAGTTTAAGTTATATATCATGACGATTTGACTCACATATGTTAATAAATGATTATCACAATAAGTTTAATGAATGTCCATCATCTCATACAAGTACAAAATTAAAGAAAGGAAAAAAAAATTTTTCTTGCAGTGAGAATGCTAAGGATTCACTATCTTAAAAGCTTTCATATATAACAGATAGCAGTGTTAACAGTATAATTGCATTGTACATTACATCCCTAGTATCTATTTATCTTATAACTGAATGCTTGTACCTTGTAACCACCTTCATCACTGTACAAAGATAGTTCCCAAGTTTTTATATCAGAGGATCTTTAGGGGAACCATGATTATATTTTGGGGTGAATGACAATCATTTGGATAGTGAGTTAAAATGAAGATTCCAGTTCAGAAGAAGCAAGATAGGATGGGGAACTGAGAGCAGTGTTGAACCCTGCATTTGGTGGGCATGGGATGAGGGCCGGAGGAGAACAGGGACAGAGCCAACGTCTGGATTTCACTTGTCTCCCCTTTGATTTCTCCAGTGGTTGTATCTTCAGGGAAGTGACTTCTCCATTGGTTGTATAATAGCACGTTGCTTAGTCTCCACGTATTTGTGTTTTTTACAGTTTTTTTTTTCTTATATTGATTTCTAGTCTCATAGCATTGTGGTCAGAAAAGACACTTGATATAAATTTTCTCAAATTTACTGAGGTTTGTTGAATGGCCTGTATGTGGCCTGCCCTGGAGACTGGTTCAGATGCACTTGAAAAGAATGTGTATTCTGCTGCATTCGGGTAGAATGCTGTATAAATATTAAGTTCATCTGGTCTAACGTGTCATTTAAGACCAGTGTTTCCTTATTGATTTTCTGTCTGGATGATGTGTCCACTGATGTAAGTGGGGTATTATAGTCTCTTTCTATTACTGTGTAACTTCCAATTTCTCCTTTTAGGTCTGTTAATATTTGCTTGGTGGTGCGCCTATGTTAGGTTATGAATACACCTGTGTTTATATATCCTAAATAAATATACATTTATTTTAGGAACCTGAGGCTTTGAGAAATTAAATGCCCTTTGTTCACTTATAGCTGCTGGTAGAAGGTGGCTCTGGGACATGAACCTTAGACTTCAGGCCTCTAGTCCCTCTCTGTCTCTATAACTGTACCCTGAGAGATGGTGTGCCCACGCGGCTAAGAGTGGGGAGTTTCAGAGTCAGGCCTGGGTCTGAATCTTAGTTCTTCCACTTATTAACTGTATTATCTTGGGCAAAATCGCTTACCTCTGCATGCCTCTGTTTTCTCATTGGAAAATGGGTATAATTTGTCATAGAATTAAATAAGTTACTATTGCACCAGGCAACCATTTGTAAAATAATTAAGGAACTCCTCCGTCATGGCCTGTGATGTAGAGAACAGTAGTCTGCTTACTTATTAGTTTGCCCTGAGTGTGTATATTGCCCTTCAGCCTCCTTCCAGCCTGCATCCTTGCCCATGATGTAGATACATATGCTGTTTCCCCAGCACGGACTTCACTGAATCATGTCTTTCCACTTTAAGAGCTCCAAGAGAGGATAGAGCAGCCCAGTTACATGCAGGAATAGCTCTCTTTTATACAAAGCAGGCAACCCAAGGAAGAGGTA
>NW_011494756.1:4340985-4347139 GCF_000754665.1 Bison bison bison | reverse complement strand
TTCTTGCCTGGAGAATCCCAGGGACGGGGGAGCCTGGTGGGCTGCCGTCTATGGGGTTGCACAGAGTCAGACATGACTGAAGCGACTTAGCAGCAGCTTACATCTACAGAGTTATCCAGGTTATAGTTTTTAAATCTTCTGGTAGGAAACAAATGAAATTATTACCCAGGCAAAGGAGAAAATTGGATTTTGTCCTTTGGATCTTCTAATAGTCTACTGTAATTGGCCAGGAAATTTGTAGCAGATTTTGCAAATCTGTAGTGATTTGCAAAATCATTCCCCTCTCTTTTTTTTTTCAGTATTTTTAGAGGAAAAAATATTCTTACTTGCGTCCTATTTGTTAAGGCAAAACAGATAGATATTTAAAAACTGAGGCTTTTCTCTCTGGTATCCAGCAGCTCTCAATTGCCTTGTTATATTTGGCTGGTTTTCCTTTGATAGCCTGTGACTTCACACTAGACATGGGTATTGCCAGTAGCTGTTAGCCATCGGGTGGGGCAGAAAGGCCTCCCAGCAGCTGGGTGTTGTCTCTTGTCTTTCTCTTGTGTCACAAAGGTAGGTAGCACTGATGAGAATGTTTTCGTAGACTTTTTCTATTGGAAGCCAAGGCAAGCCTCAGGCAAGCTGCAGCTCATTCGGCTGTAAAGGGCAGTGGGGCAAGCTTGCTTACACCCACTGCTGACGTGCAAATCAGAGTATTGGTTCTGTAGAGAAATATGTCAATATTTATGTATACATAGTACGAATCCGTGCATAGTACTTAATACAAAGTGTGTGTTAATAACCCTTAAAAATGTGCACTATCTGACTTGGAAATTCCATTTCTAGGAATCTTTTTATATCTAAGGAAATACTTAGACAAGTGTGCCAAAGTATGTAAACAAGGATGTTTATAAAAGCGTTGTAACTGCAAGAAATTGTAAACAACCTGACTATTTCTGAACAGCAGATTGACAAGTGACTTATGGTGTATTAACATATGGATGGTCAGGCAGCTATTTAAAACCATGGTATGGAATATAATTATTCTATGTACTGTATATGAAAATATATTTATTATATGTTGCTATGGGGAAAAGGACTATAGTTTGATACATTTAAAATGTGCATATTTACTTCCATATGGAGTTTTATTTACTTAGAAAAAGAAAATATAAACAACAGAGTATTACAAATCACTATCTCAGATTGTGGGATTTAGGGATGATTTTCATTTTCTTATTTTAATTAGTTAATTTTGTAAAATTTTCACACTAATAACATATGTTTCTTGTGTAATAAAAATGATTATGAGGAATGGTTTGTGTATGACAAAGAAAGTGTTACAAAGTATTCTACCATGTATGTCTATTTAGAAGTGTTTATACATTTGACCCTGTGCTAATAACATTTCACTGTGTCAAATGGAGAAGAGAAAGAGATGGCTTCTTTCTGAGCTGAAATCCCCTCACAGAGCTTAAATTCCTCTAGGTCTATTATTTTGTTGATTTTAACAGAAATGGCTCTCCATAAAATTAGACTTCTGTTGAGTTAGCTCATGGGCCCTGTGTCATTACACTCTTAAATCTATGCTACAAAATCTAGAAGGACTGACAGTCTTCAATGCGTTCACAGTATATATACAGAACCCTAATGAAATAAAAAATCAACCCAAACCTAAGATGTACACTTGACTCATATTTTCCTTGGAGAATATTCTAAAGAAATATCATTAGTGCCCAAGATTTCATGGCACTGTGTTTGCTTATTTGTGCCCTATGCCATTTACATTATTGTATGTCTTTATCTGCAACTTTATGGTCACATTCTGAATAATCTTTTGGATGCCAAGGATTTTTATTGAATGCTTTCTCAGGTTGGATTTTAATGTTGTTTCTATAAGGAAGAACACATGTCATCGTGTTAAGTTAGGCAACCAGATTTTAAATATGTTTCTGTAATTGACAGCTGTGTGATCTGGCATGATGATAATTATGATGATGATGTAATAGAAGGTGTAATCATAGTAGTAGTAACTACTAGGTAGAGTAGTAGTAAGAGTAGATATTAGTAGTAACTACTGTGCTGTACTGGCTGCTACTACTACTAACAATAAATCTAGAAGCAATTTTATCTATGGATCCACTATTGATGTAAGGAGCTCTCCTCAATGCTTTATATCCATTGTCTTATTTAATCCTGAAATCTCCCTTTTAAGTAGATATTACTATTATAATTACACAGGTGAATAAATTGAACTTTAGGAAAATTGAGTAATCTGTACAAATGACACCGTTAATCAGTGGCAGAGGTAGGGATCAAGCCCAGATTGTATGTTACTTATCCTGTATTTTTTTTCAGATATGCACACTATCTCCTTAAATCTCTCATACTCCTCTGGTCTTTAGTTTGCTGTTACTAAGTCATGTCCAACTCTTGGAGACCCCGTGGACTGCAGCATTCCATGCTTCCCTGTCCTTCACTATCTCCCAGAGTTTGCTCAAATTCATGTTCACTGATGCTTTCCAAACATCTCATCCTCCACTACCCACTTCTCCCCCTGCCCTCAATCTTTCCCAGCATCAAGGTCTTTTCCAATGAGTCGGCTCTTAACATCAGGTGGCCAAAGTATTGGAGCTTCAGCTTCAGCATCAGTCCTTCTAATGAATATTCAGGATTGATTTCCTTTAGGATTGACTGGCTTAATCTCCTTACTGTCCAAGGGGGGCCCTCAAGAGACTTCTCCAACACCACAGTTCGAAAGCATCGGTTTTTCAGCACTCAACCTTCTTTATGTTTCAACTCACTACTGCTGATGCTAAGTCGCTTCAGTTGTGTCCGACTCTGTGCGACCGCATAGATGGCAGCCCACCAGGCTCCCCCATCCCTGGGATTCTCCAGGCAAGAACACTGGAGTGGGTTGCCATTTCCTTCTCCAATGCATGAAAGTGAAAAGCGAAAGTGAAGTCACTCAATTGTGTCCAACTCTTAGCGACCTCATGGACTGCAGCCTACCAGGCTCCTCCGTCCATGAGATTTTCCAGGCAAGAGTACTGGAGTGGGTTGCCATTGCCTTCTCCTAGTTTACCATTAATTAAATGAGTATGTTAGGCTAAGAAGCAGTAGTTACAGTTTCCCGTAACTTAACATTCTTGCAGTCTATATGCATTGCAGTAGAGAACTGAGGTCATTAAATGGATAAAACTAAGTTGCCTGAGTTTGTAGCTTGGCTTTACACTTTGCTAGTTTTGTGAGCTTACCTATCTGTGCTTCTGTTTGCTTATCTGTAAATGAAGCCTGTAAGAACTGCTCTGTAAGATAGCTGTGAGGACTGAAAGAGACAATATATGTATGTACAGTGTCTGACACAGAGAAGGTGTTTTATGAATGAATTCTGACCTTTACATATTTTCTCATATATATGATAGAAAATCTAATATCCTTTCCTTTTTAGTCCAATTCTTTCATATCCCAAATCTTTGATTCAGTACAGCTCCAAACAATTTCAAGTTCTAGGGTGGCCAGTTCACCAAGTATATCAGGAAATTTTCCAGTTTGAGCCCTGAAAATCCCATTCCAGGAATTCTTCAGTCCCAGAAAACTGGGACACCTGGTCACCCTACTTTTAAGTCTCTAGCCTGAGTCTCCAAGGTCCCAACTTGCAGGGCTTATCTGTCTCTTTTTTCATCTTTCCATTTCCAGTAGCCTTGTCTCTCCAGTCCATGTGGGCAAACTTCAGAAATCCACGCATTCATAAATGTCTTTCCTGCTTCACATCTTCATGTGTTTTCAAAGTGCTTAAGTCAAAGCACAGGAGAAGGAAATGGCAACCCACTCCAGTTTTCTTGCCTGGAAAATCCCATGGACAGAGGAGCCTGGTGGGCTACAGTCCATGGGGTCACAAAGAGTTGGACATGACTGAGCAACTAACATGCACACACACATGCACACACACACAAGTCAAAGCATTGTAGAACTTTTTAGCAGAAAGTTCCCTTAGAAAATGTCTTAGCCTAATTTTGAGGTATGACTAGACATAGTCCAGTTCAGTTGAGTTGCTGAGTCATGTCCGAATCTTTGTGACCCCATGGACTGCAGCACGCCAGGCCTCCCTGTCCATCATCAACTCCAAGAGTTTACCCAAACTCATGTCCATTGAGTCGGTGATGCCATCCAACTATCTCATCCTCTGTTGTCCCCTTTTCCTCCTGCCTTCAATCTTTCCCAGCATCAGGGTCTTTTCAAATGAGTCAGTTCTTCACATCAGGTGGCCAAAGTATTAGAGTTTCACCTTCAGCATCAGTCCTTCCAATGAACACCCAGGACTGATCTCCTTTAGGATGGACTGGTTGGATCTCCTTGCAAACCAAGGGACTCTCAAGAGTCTTCCCCAACACCACAGGCCTAGATAACTGTAATAGCATGAGGAAGGAGACAAAGCTCAACCCATCCATTAGTGTAATGGTGCTCCTGGAGGCCAAAGCCAGGTGAAAAGAAAAGATGGTCCAGATTATGGTATCTGAAGCCTCTGGTGATAAGCAATAAGTGGTAGCCTTGATTCGGAGGAAGCAGCAAAAACACCAGGCAACTGACGGTTCTCATAGGTGAGCGTCAGATGGTAAAAGGTAACTCAGGGGCGATGATTCTCAGTTTCATGTGGGGCAGGCAGGCAGGCCAGTTCATCAGAAAGGGGGATTTCAGCCACAGAACATATCAGGACTAGACTTTCAACTAGGGGGCCACAAAACTGATCTTCTGAAGGGGACCAGAGTTATAGGTAGCTTGTAGGCAGGGAGTCAAGAAGGACTAAGACAACATCCCAATTATGTGAACTAAGATACAAGATGGAGACTGTGTCTTAACAGAAAGGTGACATTCACTGCTCAGACTTGGGACGCTGAGTCACTGTGAGAAGATCAAGAAGGGTGATTTGGTGCTGAGTTCCAGAATCTTTAACTCTGTCTCCTCAATTTTAATTCCTGCTACTAATATTAGGATTGGCACCGAAGTAGTGGTTCTCATTCTTTACTGTGATTGGGAATCACTTGGAGTATTTACAAAAATCAACTTTGAATGATTGTTAAATGATTCATTCATAATGATTCTGACCCACTAGCTCTGTGATTTGTCCAAGGACTGTGTGTTGTTTATATGGCCACACCCCGCCACATGGTTGGCTAGGGTTGGCCATTGTGAGGACCGAGGCACTAGAAGATACATGGATGCCAACTCCAGAGGCAGGAAATGAGGTGCAGCCTGCGATCCCTCTCCGCCACACCCCCCGCATTTGTCTCTCTGAACCTTCGGCCCAGATCCAGGACCAAACCCCACGGCTCCTTGTGTTGATTTGGCTGCTCTGTTGGTTGTGTGTATGATTCCATGTCATGTATAAACAGTATCTTTTGTTTCCTTCATGGTGTCTTAAATATCTGCTAAGGCAATACGCCTTGTTGAATATTCCCCTTTGTCTCTGGGAATCCTGGGATTTTGGTTTGTTCCTAATAAGGAAGTTTCCTCATAACTCTTGCTTGGAGGCGCACACACACAGGCACAAAAATGCCATGAACATATCTGTCAACAAATTTTTCTTTACAACCCTCTGGCAATCTTCCAGTCCTCTGACAGCCTAAACTTAAGCCAGATTCTCCCTAGAAATATGAGCTGGACTCTTCGTAAGCTTGGTTTGTAACAGAGGGAGGTTGATCCAGCGGAACAGAGTCAGGACAACTTGGCAAATACATGTAGTGCTTGTTTTGTTTTTTTTTTCTTTTAGATATTCTAAATGTGGACTCTGAATACACAGGTAATCTATTTGAAACTTGGAGATCAAGGAGTGAAGAGGGCCAAGTGTGTTCCAAAGAAAGCCCGGGTGTTGTGTAGATTAAAGTTAAGAACAGATCTGGTTTCTGAGAGCTAAGTCTGACACGTGTTCTTAATTTGGTTATAAAGCTGAGCAATGCTGATGAGGTTTGAAAGGTAGGAAGGAATGCGGTGTTATATATGATGATGTTGGATTTGCACAACTGAGAGTTTATTTTTAATAAAGAAAAGCTGCTGCTGCTGCTGCTGCTAAGTCACTTCACTCGTGTCCGACTCTGTGCAACCCCATAGACGGCAGCCCACCAGGCTCCCCCATCCCTGGGATTCTCCAGGCAAGAACACTGGAGTGGGTTGC
>NW_011494756.1:4339630-4340885 GCF_000754665.1 Bison bison bison | reverse complement strand
GTGCAACCCCATAGACGGCAGCCCACCAGGCTCCCCCATCCCTGGGATTCTCCAGGCAAGAACACTGGAGTGGGTTGCCATTTCCTTCTCCAATGCATGAAAGTGAAAAGTGAAAGGGAAGTCACTCAGTCGTGTCCGACTCTTCGCGACCCCATGGACTGCAGCCCACCAGGCTCCTCCGTCCATGGGATTTTCCAGGCAAGAGCACTGGAGTGGGTGCCATTAGTGTGATTAAACTCAGTACATGATTAGCTTGTACCTTGTGAGAGACACAGAGGAAAGCATAGTTCCTGAGACCTCCCAGCCTTTTTAGAATGCAAAGAATTTTGGAGCGATACAGTAAAGTTTCCTAAGCTAAATAATCCCAGTAAGAGTAAATATTATACGAGACATGCAGTTTTGAAAGCAGCCTATAAGTTCTGAAATTCTCATGTGGTTTCCACATAGGTTGAAAAACAAGTGATTTTATTAAAATGTACTCTATTATTAACAATGTCCAAAAGCCACATCTTAACATTTGCCAAGCACATAATGGAGGAAAAATGTGTTAATCTTTTAATGTGCTTAGGATATTTTTTCAACTTTTCTGTTACTCTCTCTCTTTCTCATTTGGTGGGTAATTTTCAAGGGGAACATTGCTTTGGAATAGGCTACAAGGTCAATTGAGACTCATACCTTTAAAGATAAAGGAAGCTACAAACAGCTTCATCTCTTAGATACACAGTGAGATATGTGTATAACACACACACACACACACACACACATTTTATTAGCCTGGGAAATCAAAGGTCTCTTACTGATCAAAAATAATCTCTAACACTTTACTGGATGAATACAGCTATATATATACATAAATATGCAATTGTGCTTTAATGGCTATTCAATCTGATTAGAGAGGGTTATAAGTATTTCCAATAGAAGAGCCACTGTATTAGAGAGTAATCAAAAATCTGGTTCGTGACATTGTAAAGGAGACAGGGATCAAGACCATCCCCATGGAAAAGAAATGCAAAAAAGCAAAATGGCTGTCTGGGGAGGCCTTATAAATAGCTGTGAAAAGAAGAGAAGCAAAAAGCAAAGGAGAAAAAGAAAGATATAAGCATCTGAATGCAGAGTTCCAAAGAATAGCAAGAACAGATAAGAAAGCCTTCCTCAGCAATCAAGGCAAAAAAAATAAGAGGAAAGCAACAGAATGGGAAAGACTAGAGATCTCTTCAAGAAAATTAGAGATACCAAGGGAACATTTCATGTAAAG
>NW_011494756.1:4338077-4339325 GCF_000754665.1 Bison bison bison | reverse complement strand
TGACCTAGAGCCAGACATCCTGGAATGTGAAGTCAAGTGGGCCTTAGAAAGCATCACTACAAACAAAGCTAGTGGAGGTGAGGGAATTCCAGTTGAGCTATTTCAAATCCTGAAAGATGATGCTGTGAAAGTGCTGCACTCAATATGCCAGCAAATTTGGAAAACTCAGCAGTGGCCACAGGACTGGAAAAGGTCAGTTTTCATTCCAATCCCAAAGAAAGGCAATGCCAAAGAATGCTCAAACTACTGCACAATTGCACTCATCTTACATTCTAGTAAAGTAATGCTCAAAATTCTCCAAGCCAGGCTTCAACAATACGTGAACCATGAACTTCCAGATGTTCAAGCTGGTTTTAGAAAAGGCAGAGGAACCAGAGATCAAATTGCCAACATCCGCTGGATCATGGAAAAAGGAAGAGAGTTCCAGAAAACCATCTATATCTGCTTTATTGACTATGCCAAAGCCTTTGACTGTGTGGATCACAATAAACTGTGGGAAATTCTGAAAGAGATGGGAATACCAGAACACCTCACCTACCTCTTGAGAAATTTGTATGCAGGTCAGGAAGCAACAGTTAGAACTGGACATGGAACAACAGACTGGTTCCAAATAGGAAAAGGAGTACGTCAAGGCTGTATATTGTTACCCTGCTTATTTAACTTATATGCAGAGTACATCATGAGAAACGCTGGGCCGGAAGAAGCACAAGCTGGAATCAAGATTGCTGGGAGAAATATCAATAACCTCAGATATGCAGATGACACCACCCTTATGGTAGAAAGTGAAGAGGAACTCAAAAGCCTCTTGATGAAAGTGAAAGTGGAGAGTGAAAAAGTTGGCTTAAGGCTCAACATTCAGAAAACGAAGATCATGGCATCCAGTCCCATCACTTCATGGGAAATAGATGGGGAAACAGTGGAAACAGTGTCAGACTTTATTTTTGGGGGCTCCAAAATCACTGCAGATGATGACTGCAGCCATGAAATTAAAAGACGCTTACTCCTTGGAAGGAAAGTTATGACCAACCTAGATAGCATATTGAAAAGCAGAGACAGTACTTTGCCAACAAAGGTCCGTCTAGTCAAGGCTATGGTTTTCCTGTGGTCATGTATGGATGTAAGAGTTGGACTGTGAAGAAAGCTGAGCACTGAAGAATTGATGCTTTTGAACTGTGGTGTTGGAGAAGACTGTTGAGAGTCCCTTGGACTGCAAGGAGATCCAACCAGTCCATTCTGAAGGAGATCAGC
>NW_011494756.1:4335026-4337977 GCF_000754665.1 Bison bison bison | reverse complement strand
ACGTGAGTCTGAGTGAACTCCAGGAGTTGGTGATGGACAGGGAGGCCTGGCGCGCTGCGATTCATGGGGTCGCAAAGAGTCGGACATGACTGAGCAACTGAACTGAACTGAACTGAATCAAAAATCTTGTATTTAATTCTACTCCTCAATTAGTTCCATGCTGTTCAACTAAAAACATTTATGAAACTTGTTCCAGGCAAAGTATGGGGTAGCTGCTAAGGATACAAAGATACAAGAGGCTTTTGCCTTTAATGGGTACTGAATCTAATGAGGAAAATGGACACACCAAGAGCTAAAAGTAAGTTATCTGTTTGCAACATTAATAAAATGTCACATTCATGCAATGTTCATGGGTCCTAGGGACTCATTTTCCTGGAAATTCACTAAAGAATGAGTAAAATTTCAGTAGGTGGATTTATTGATCCAGTAGATTAAAGTATAGCCTCCAGGCAAATATAGATAGCTACAGATACGATGCACAGGGTAGAGGCGATAAAAAAATCAACTTGATCCTTTTGATCGGAGGGAGAGTTTAACATATCAGGGTATCTAGAGCATGGGATTAGGACAGCTGTGTCAATTAAAGGAAAGACAACTCTTAGGCACAATAGGTACAGGGTAGGAGACAGTATTATGGAATCGTACTACATTATTCTTTAGTATTCTTTATTGAATTCAACTCACCAGTCTTCAGGAAGAGCCTACCCTATGCTAGGCTCAAGACTCAGGGTACAAATAATCCACAAGCAAGCAAGTAAGGGACAAACATGTAAAGAAATAAATGTCATTCTGTAAAGAAGGTATAAATAGAGTAGAGGACAAAGTTCATGTTTTAAGATATGAGAAACTACTGTCAAAAAGAACTCCAAATCCTGGCTTAATACAGAGAAAATATATTTCTTGTTTATGTAAAATCCAGTGCTGACGACCCAGAATGGGCAGCTCTCCTGGCTGGCTTCCCTCCAAGCAATGAGTCAGAGGCTGGGGCTGCTCCTACCTTGTATCTCCACCATCTTGTACTGTAGAGGTCACCCTGGGGTTACCCAGCGGGTGGGTGGAGGGAGCAATTCATGGAGGACATTCAGATTTTTTCCCTGGAAACGATGTGTGTCACTTACATCCACATTCCATTGGCAAGAACCAGTTACATGGCTCCACCTTGATGCAAGGCAGCTGGAAAATTGGCAGCTGCTTCTAAGAGTATCATTGTAATCTTCACAGTGAAGTGGAGGAGCAGTCTTTGGTGGGCTCTAGCAGTTTCTGCAACAGTGCAATAGGGGCCAAAATGGAGATCTCTGTACAGGGACAGTGATGTGTATGATGTCTTGATGGCAAAAGTTGTTTGACTAAGAGATGAGGGGATGTAGGGAGAATAAAGGATTCACAGCAGCTACGTGTCTATAAGGATGGAAATATGAAACCTCATAGCAGTGGCAGGAAAGACCATTCCTGTGTTAAAGCTGGGGCATACACAGTAAGGCTAGAGGAGATGGATGGAGAAGGAGACTTTTGTAGTTATCCTCCCATGAGGATAACTTTGAATCTCTGTGTAGGAGCTTTGAGCTATTTAGTTCAGTTCAGTTCAGTCGCTCAGTCATGTCCGACTCTTTGCGACCCCATGAACTGCAGCACGCCAGGCCTCCCTGTCCATTAAGACTATGTAATTAAACCTGGGAATTTGAAATTTGGCTTCACATTAAAGTGATAAGGGAAGTCTTTTCTTAATGCTTAGTCCCAGGCCACCCTAACTCACTTAGATCAAAATCAGAAGAAATCTATAATTTTAAAAGCTGCATAGAGGAATAGGATGTATCACCTAGATTGAAAATATCTGAACTAAAGTTATTGTTAAAGTGCAAGCAAATATTTTATAGACTCCAGTAGCTATGGAGAGATGAAGCACATAAATGCTGAAAATGAGTTTAAAAAATCTCATTGTAGAACAGGTAAAACAAAGATTGATATTGCCTGAAAATGTACTATTAATTTTAATCATCATCAAGAACCTAGAGCCTGTTATACAGATTGAAGTAAGTCAGAATGAGAAAAACAAATATAGTATATTAACACATATATATGGAATCTAGAAAATGGTATTGATGAACCCATTTGCAGGGAAGGCATGGAGACATTTGTGCACACAGTGAGGGAGAGAGACGGTAGGACGAATGGAGAAGGAGGCATCAACATATACACTCTATCAGGTGTGGGATGGCTGGCTGCTGGGAAGTTGCTGTGCAGCAAAGGGAGCCCAGTCTGGTGCTCTGTGATGACTTGGAGGGATGGGATGAGGGAACAGAGGAGGTCACTCAGTCCAGTCGTTCAGTCGTGTTCGACTCTTTGCGACTCCATGGACTGCAGCACGCCAGGCTTCCCTGCCCATCACCAACTCCCAGAGCTTGCTCAAACTCATGTCCATCAAGTCGGTGATGCCATCCAACCATCTCATCCTCTGTCATCTCCTTCTCATCTCGCCTTCAATCTTTCCCAGCATCTGGGTCTTTTCAAATGAGTCAGTTCTTTGCATCGGGGGGCCAAAGTATTGGTATATTCAGGATTGATTTCTGTTAGGATTGACTGGTTTGATCTCCTTGCAGTCCAAGGGACTCTCAAGGGTCTTCTCCAACACCACAGTCCAAAAGCATCAATTCTTTGGCGCTCAGCTTTCTTTATAGTCCAACTCTCACACCCGTACATGACTACTGGAAAAACCAAAGCTTTGACTAGATGGACCTTTGTCTGCAAAGTAATGTCTCCGCTTTTTAATATATTGTCTCATTTGGTTATAACTTTTCTTCCAAGGAGCAAGTGTCTTTTAATTTCATGGCTGCAGTCACCATCTGCAGTGATTTTGTAGCCCAAGAAAATAAAGTCTGTCACTATTTCCATTGTTTCCCCATCTATTTGCCATGAAGTGATGGGACTGGATGCCATGATCTATTTTTTGAATG
>NW_011494756.1:4329164-4334481 GCF_000754665.1 Bison bison bison | reverse complement strand
ATATATATATGTATATATATATATATATGATGCCTATTTCAGGCAAGACAGTTTGAGGAACACATTTTCAGCTGAAAACCATCCAAAGGCTTATAATTTTCTATTAAATGAGGGAGATCATCCAATGTAATAGAAGGCTAAGGGAATGTGGACTCAGACTATGATTTGAATTCCTTTTACCATTTTCTAGCTAAATTATTTCCTATGAAAGTTACTGAATGTCTAAGAAACGTATTTAACTTCTCTGAGACTTTGTTTCATTATTTGAAAAATAAGATAATCATTTGTGCCTGGTATTGCTGGGTACCTCCCTAATATTCACTTCTCCTCTCCTGATTTTGTTGGGTGGCAGTGTGCCCACCTAAAAGGCTTGTTTTCTCAGGCTCCCTTGAAGTGAGCTGTGGCCAAGTGACAGGTTTCTGACTGATGAGGAGTGAACACGGGGAGAGTAGCAGGCCTTGGTGTCAGAGGACTGATGGGGGTAGGTAGATCCTGGAGGGCTTTGAGGCTGTGTTGAGACTTTGAGTTTTACTTTGTGGGAAATGGAAGACAGGAGGAATCTTGAGAGATAGATGATTACTTTGGAGGCTGTGTTGAGAACAGACTGTAAAAGGGAAAGGATAAAGGAAGGGAAGGATAAAGAGCTGGTAGGAAATTGTTGCAGTAATTTAAGTGAAAGATGATGGTGGCTGAGACTAGGATAGTGAACTGTGGAGATGATACAAGTTGTCAGATTCCAGATAAATGCTGAATAGAGAGCCAATGGGATTTAAAGATGGAATGGATGTGGGTATGTGTGTGATTAAGATAATCAAGAAATAATTCAAGTTTTTTTGGTTTGAATAACTGTAAGGATTGGGGTATTTTTAATTGAGAGGAAGAAGGCTACCAGATGAAATGTATTCGAGGGGAAATATCAGGAGGTGAGTTCTGTACTTTTTGAATTTGGTACATCTATTCAAAATTCAAGAGGACATGTGAAGTAGGCAGTTTTGTATATAAATCTGGAGTTGAAGACTGTTGAAAATATAAATTGAAGTATTCCAAAATATCTTTAAAATCATGAGATTGGGTTAAATCACCAGAATAAATGTAAATAAAGGAGAGGTGTATGTGCCATGGATCATTAATAAATCAATTAAAAGAGAAAACAGAAACTGAGGAGGATCCAGTGAGACAGAACAACAAAAAAAGAATGTTGCTCTGGAAGCCAAGAGATAAAGAGAAACAACAGATCCAAGACTACTAATCAGTCACTGAATCAGATGGGAACTGGGGAGAATCCACCACTGGATTTAACACCATGGTGGTCGTGGATATTCTCAGGAGATAGTGTGTGCTGCCTGTGCCTGGGAGGAAATAGGAGAAGAATTGGGAACAGCAGTAGAGATGACTCTTTCACAAACTTTTAAAGCAAAGGCATAAGGTAGCTGCTAGTGGCAAAGTGAAATGAGGGGCAAGAAAGTTGGGGTGTATGTGTTAAGATTTGAGAAGTAATATCCTGATAATACGCTGTTGGGAATAATTCAGAGAGAGAGAGAGAGCAATAAAGTTGATAACATTGGAAAGAGGAGACGTTGCCTAAGGGATAACTTTAAGTGGGGTAGAAGGATCCAATCTAAGGCACATTTAGAGAAGTATGGAAATCTTGACCTATGCCGTCTACAGTGTGAGGCAGCAGGGAGGATGTGAAAGAAAGAAAACAAAATCTATTACCTCAAAGTACTTAGAATCTCACCAGGGAAACAAAGACGTTTTGGACCTGACGGAGCTTTGCCCCACCCGATCATCTTTCTTTCATGCATCATAAAGACCCTTTGAAATTTTAAGGTTTAAAATCCTTAAAATTACAGCCAGATGAACACACCATTGTCCTCCTTCATCATCTCTGTTAGACCGAGAATTCTACAGCACGTATACATTTCCCCCCCCAAATTTACTAAACCAGAGGACTCCTGTTATCAACCTACGTTTTATGATTGGCTCATGACTGCTTCACCATGGTCCTTCAGACTTTCAACACACATTGGCTGATCCTCTGTCTAATTCCATGTCCCTTGCTAGGTGCTTGGTTTGGAGAAATGAGAGTACTGAACTCCTTGTACTTAAGCAGGTGATGAGCACCTGCGATAAAGTGGTGGCGTTGATGTAGGGTGGAGGGAGGGGCATGTAACAGAGATTGAAAGAGTAGAGTCAGCAAAATTTAGTGATTGACTGGAAAAGGAAGATGAGAAAGATTGAGCAGTTCTTTCCTAGTGCTCTAAATACTAATCTCAATTTCTATAGTGTCTAGATTGATAGCCATGTATTACTATTCATTTCATTGGACTTTTTCTTTAATTTGTATTTTCTAAGAAATCAATTTTATATACATTTCTCATCTATTTACCATAAAGTTTTTCATAACACTATTTACACTTTAAATCTTTTGTGACTCTGTGTATTTGCATACCTAAGATATTACACCTGTGTTTTTCTAAAAATGGACATGTCATTAAAAATAAAACTTACCTTGTGATAGTCATCAGTTCTACTGTTTTAAGTTTTCTTTGTGTTTTTTTTTTAATTTATTTATTTTTATTGAAGGAAAATGCTTTACAGAATTTTGTTGTTTTCTGTCAAACCTCAACATGAATCAGCCATAGGTATGCAATTAAAAAACACTTACTCCTTGGAAGGAAAGTTATGACCAACCTAGACAGCATAGTAAAAAGCAGAGACATTACTTTGCCAACAAAGGTCCATCTAGTCAAGGCTATGGTTTTTCCAGTAGTCATGTATGGATGTGAGAGTTGGACTGTGAAGAAGGCTGAGCGCTGAAGAATTGATGCTTTTGAGCTGTGGTGTTGGAGAAGACTCTTGAGGGTCCCTTGGACTGCAAGGAGATCCAACCAGTCCATTCTGAAGGAGATCAGCCCTGGGATTTCTTTGGAAGGAATGATGCTAAAGCTGAAACTCCAATACTTTGGCCACCTGATGCGAAGAACTGACTCATTGGAAAAGACTCTGATGCTGGGAGGGATTGGGAGCAGGAGGAGAAAGGGACAACAGAGGATGAGATGGCTGGATGGCATCACCGACTCGATGGACGTGAGTTTGAGTGAACTTCGGGAGTTGGTGATGGACAGGGAGGCCTGGCGTGCTGTGATTCATGGGGTCGCAAAGAGTTGGACATGACTGAGCAACTGAACTGAACTGAACTGAACTGATACATATATTCCCTCCCTGTTGAACCTCCCTCCCATCTCCTGCCCCATCCTACCCCTCTAGATTGATAAAGAGCCTCTGTTTGAGTTTCCTGAGCCATACAGCAAATTCCTGTTGGCTATTTTACATATGGTAATGTAAGTTTCCATCTTACTCTTTCCATACATCTCACCCTCTCTTCCCCTCTCCCCATGTCCATAAGTCTATTCTCTATGTCTGTTTCTCCATTGCTGCCCTATAAATAAATTCTTCAGTACCATTTTTCTAGATTCTGTATATATGTGTTAGAATATGATATTTATCTTTTTCTTTCTGACTCACTTCACTTTGTATAATAGGTTCTAGGTTCATCCACCTCATCAGAACTGAATCAAGTTAATACCTCTTTATGGCTGAGTAATATTCCATTGTGTATATGTACCACAACTTCTTTATCCATTCATCTGTCAATGGACATCTAGGTTGCTTCCATGTTCTAGTATTGTAAATAGTGCTACAATGAACATGGGATACATGTCTTTTTCAGTTTTGGTTTCCTCAAGGTATATGCCTAGGAGTGGGATTGCTGGGTCATATGGTGATTTTATTCCTAGTTTTTAAAGGAATCTCCATATCATCTTCCATAGTAGCTGTATATCAATTTACATTTCCACCAACAGTGCAAAAGTGTTCCCTTCTCTCCACACCCTCTCCAGCATTTATTGTTTATAGACTTTTTGATGAGGGCCATTCTGACTGGTGTGAGGTGATATCTCATTGTAGTTTTGACTTGTATTTCTCTAATAATGAGCAATGTTGAGCATCTTTTCATCTGTTAGTTAGCTATCTATATGTCTTCTTTGGAGAAAGGTCTATTTATGTCTTTCCCCCACTTTTTGATTGGGTTGTTTGTTTTTCTGGCATTGAGTTATATGAGCTGCTTGTATATTTTGGAAATTAATCCTTTGTCAGTTGTTTCATTTGCTATTATTTTCTCCCATTCTGAGGGTTGTCTTTTCTCCTTGCTTATAGTTTCCTTTGCTGTGCAAAAGCTTTTTGGTTTAATCAGGTCCCACTTGTTTACTTTTGTTTTTGTTTCTGTTACTCTAGGAGGTGGGTCATAGAGGATCTTGCTTTGATTTATGTCATCGAGTGTTTTGCCTATGTTTTCCTCTAAGAGTTTTATAGTTTCTGGTCTTACATTTAGGTCTTTAATCCATTTTGAGTTTATTTTTGTGTATGGTGTTAGCAAGTGTTCTGATTTCATTCTTTTACACGTAGCTGTCCAGTTTTCCCAGAACCATTTATTGAAGAGGCTGTCTGCCCCATTGTATATTCTTGCCTCCTTTGTCAAAAATAAGGTACCCATAGATGCATGGGTTTATTTCTGGGCTTTCTATATTGTTCCATTGGTCTATATTTCTGTCTTTGTGCCAGTACCATACTGTCTTGATGACTGCAGCTTTGTAGTATAATCTGAAGTCAGGAAGGTTGATTCCTCCAGCTCCATTCTTCTTTCTCAAGACTGCTTTGGCTATTTGGGGTCTTTTGTGTTTCCATATGGATGGTATGGAGAAGGTAATGGAGCAGAATGGTAAAGCAGCAGCAGCAGCAAAGAAGATTTATATACATTAAAGATTAACTGCAAGGGAAAAAGAAGAGTAGGAAGACAGATGAAGGAAAAATAATAATAGGTTTAAAAAATTAAAATTGAAAAAAGAGAGAGGAAAAAAAAAGGAAAACTCTACAGAACTGCAAAGGCCAATATAGAGGCAGAGGTTTATAACAGCAATAAAAAATGTGACTGAGGGAAAAAAAAAACACAAAGCTAAAAACCTTAGATTTCGTAGTGTCAATAAAATTATTGACAAGTACAACAAAGGGGAGAAAAAAGGAAAAGAAAAGAAAAAAAAATCCAAAAGAATCTACTGCTGCTGCTGGTGCTAAGTCGCTTCAGTCGTGTTCAACTCTGTGCGACCCCATAGACGGCAGCCCGCCAGGCTCCCCCGTCCCTGGGATTCTCCAGGCAAGAACACTGGATTGGGTTGCCATTTCCTTCTCCAATGCATGAAAGTGAAAAGTGAAAGTGAAGTTGCTCAGTCGTGTCCAACTCTTCTCGAACTCATGGACT
>NW_011494756.1:4327209-4329064 GCF_000754665.1 Bison bison bison | reverse complement strand
CTGCTGCTGGTGCTAAGTCGCTTCAGTCGTGTTCAACTCTGTGCGACCCCATAGACGGCAGCCCGCCAGGCTCCCCCGTCCCTGGGATTCTCCAGGCAAGAACACTGGATTGGGTTGCCATTTCCTTCTCCAATGCATGAAAGTGAAAAGTGAAAGTGAAGTCGCTCAGTCGTGTCCGACTCTTATCGACCTCATAGACTGCAGCCTACCAGGCTCCTCCGTCCATGAGATTTTCCAGGCAAGAGTACTGGAGTGGGGTGCCATTGCCTTCTCCAGAGCAAGTCAAAACATAAGAATAAGAAATGTTTTTCTTGAGTCACTGCTGTCAGCGTCCTTTCCCTCGCTGGGAGTCAGAGTCCACCTCAGCTCCCTAGGATGCCCTCCAACACTGTGCTGATCTCTGGACCTGCTGTGAGGACAGCTCAGATTCTAAACTGGTCCTACTTCTATCTGTTCTTGCCTCCAATGTTTACAGCTATCAGAACTAGTGCGTTTTCTTTCATGGGAGCTCTCAATGGCCTTTTATATATTCCATAGACACAGTGTTTGCCTAATTAGGCAAACAAGTATGCAAGGGACACGGACTGCCTCGCCACAGGAGTTATGGCCCTATCAAAGTCTATTTTTGAGCCTCTTGTAGCTGGCAATCCGAAGACCTCTTCAGCCAGTCTTTCTCTGTAGCTCCACCCATTCAGTCACTTACAGGGCTCCCTTGCCTAGTGTCCTTCTCTGTTGTTCACCCCGTCAGGCACATAGAGGGGCTCCTGGCTGGGATCCTACTCTATAGCTCAGCATGTCAGGCACTTAAAGAGGCACCCTGGGTGGGGTCCTGCTCTGTAGTTTCTTTGCATCAGGCACTTAAAGGGGCACCCTGAGTGGGGTCCTGCTCTGTAGTTTCTTTTGCATCACGCACTTAAAGAGGCACCCTGGGTGGCGTCCTGCTCTGCAGTTCAGTGCAGGTGTTTGACACCATCAGGTGTTTGATGGGCCAGCCTCTCTATTGTTCACCTGCTGATGCTGCAGGGTGGGGAGAGAGAGGCTGTGGTGATGGCTCCACCCGCTACGCGGGACTCAGCAGCGTGGCCTTGCTTCCATGGCTGCCCGGCTTTCCTCCACAGGCATTTCCCACCACAATCTCATCTCCCCTCCATCTGTCTCTCTGCAGTCAACAGCAGTCCTCCTCCTGGGATTGCTCCACACTTCCCAAACTCCAGCTCCCAGCCGCTGCGCCTTCTAGGGGACCCTCGTCCCTGTCCGGGGTATGACCTGCGTCCCTGTCTGGGGTATGTATGGCATGGCTGCGGCAAGGACTGTCTGATTCTCATTCCATTTAGGCTGCCACAGATCAGCTGTTTCACTGTCAGCCTTAAATGTTTCTCCTCTGACTCAGACAATTGCCCCGCTGTGGGGATCAGACCCCTGCTGCAGTTCCCCCACCAATCAAGGGCAGGTCCAATCCTGCTAACACTCCTGTTTTCCCTCTAGTTCCTTCATCCTACCGAGTTTTGCGTGCTTCTGTATTTCTTTTACTCTGTTCAGGTACTCCTGTCGGCTCTCAGCTGGTATTTTGCATGCCCAATGGCACCCCACTCCAGTACTCTTGCCTGGAAAATCCCATGGATGGAGGAGCCTAGTAGGCTGCAGTCCATGGGGTCGCTAAGAGTCAGACAGGACTGAGCGACTTCACTTTCCCTTTTCACTTTCCTGCATTGGAGAAGGAAATGGCAACCCACTCCAGTGTTCTTGCCTGGAGAATCCCAGGGATGGGGGAGCCTGGTGGGCTGCCGTCTATGGGGTCGCACAGAGTTGGACATGACTGAAGCGACTTAGCAGTAGCAGTAGCAGCTGTGTCTGA
>NW_011494756.1:4319548-4327109 GCF_000754665.1 Bison bison bison | reverse complement strand
ATGTAATTCTCTACTGAATTAGATCTCCCATTTCCAGGCTCCTTGATCTTGGAACAAAAATGCTTAAACAATAGCATCAATAACAATATAACTATAAACACAAGTACTAGGGTCTTCCTGGCCCTGTGTTCAATTCTAACACTGTGGGTATTGCATTTCCTTTATTGCAATATGTCACTGACAATACAAGGCCTTACTGTCTCACTAGTGTTTTCTGAAGGTAATAGCTCCTCCTATGATATAAATGAGAAGGTGATTAAAGTGCAAGGCAGGGAGAAGGCCTGCTATAAAAACTTTTGCAGGGTAATTTTTCTGTTTTTTGTTTGGCATAAACCTTGAGTTCTGAAATTGGATGCAAGGGGTGGGGGGATATTCTTATTGACCTTCAGGTGGGCAAAGCATAGGTGGGACACTGATGGTATTTTTAATACAGTTTTATTGGCCTCCTAGTTAGTAGAAAATCACCTCAGATTCTGATATAGGATACTACGAGTTTTGTTTGTTTTTCTGTCTTTGTAAATATACCCATTTGATATATTTATAAATACTTATTTGTTGAAATAGCTGTGTATAATATAAACAATATATTTTACTTATATACATATAGCCAATGGGTATATGTAAATAATTGTACCATAGCATGGCATCCATTTTAAAAATATAGAAGAATATTTAGTTAATATAAGAAAACACACTGTATATTCTGAAGTGGACTATTCAAATGACACACAATATTTATCAAGTGATCACACTTTTAAAAGGTATCTTCATTATTATTGCTTTTTACATAATATAATAATACAGAATATAATGAACAATATAGAAATACGTATTTTTAGGGCTTCTCGGTGACTCAATAGTAAAGAATCTGCTTGCATTGCAGGATACCTGGATTCAAACCCTAGGTTGAGAAAATGTCCTGGCAAAGGGAATGGCAACCCACTCCAGTCTTTTTGCCTGGAGAATTCCATGGCCAGAGGAGCCTGGTGGGCTACAGTCCATGGGGTCACAAAGAGCTGAACACGACTGAGTGACTAACACTTTACTTCATTATATTTTTATATAGTATATTTATATGTTTTTATATAATATATTTGAATATATTATATACACATCATATATGTAAATATGATATGTGTGTATGTATACAGTGCCTATAGTTTTCTTAGGCTAAATGTCCTGAGTGGCATTTCTGGGAAAAGAACATCAGCTCTCGGATGCACTGGCTCTAGGTTGCAGACTGCTCTTGAGAACAGTGGTACCAGTTTAAACTCTCACCAGCTGTGCACTTAAGCTCAGTGGGTATTGCCATTTGTCATTGTCTTTTGTTTTAATTTGCCAGGGTTGCCATAATTAAATACCACACACTCAGTGATCTAAACTACCAAAATTAATTTTCTCACAATTGTGGAGTAGAAGTCTGAGATCAAGATGTCAGCTGACTCGTTCCCTGAATACCAACTGTATGTGTTAAATAAGAAAGTGGGGAGAGAGACTGCTGTTTCTAAAAACTTAGGGGAACCAGGGTGGCTGGGGTGTTATGGAGGAAGAGAGTGTGAGGTCAGGGAACTTCTGTGAGCAAGACTAATCTAGTTGTATGTATCTTGCTTTCTTTTGAAAGTCAGATACCTATGTATGTATCTTTTCAATGCTTTGGTATGTAAATGACTGATAATACTAGCTGGCTAGTGATAAAATCACAAGATCTAAGGGTTTTCTTAAAAATCTCTGTAGATATTGCCCTGTTGTCAATGGTTTATAAGGTTGAGGAAAAGAAATCTTAGGTAAACTCTTTCCCTCTGCCTGGACTCTGGTTATGTTCTCTATTCTTGGAATTTAATCCTATTCCTCTAGGATATATCTAAAGGTTCATCTTTCCTTGGTATCATTACTTCGTCTATGGTAAATGCATTTGTTTTGCACATTAGTATCTTTTTCAGTTCAGTAACATATCTGGTGATTACATCTTAATTATAGTACTTTTTTGTCTGTTTTAGACTCTTCTTTAAAAAGTAATTGCCATTTGTATGTTGAATCTCTGTTTTCTGTCCTCTGTGTCATTTATTTCTTCTCATTTTCTATTTCATTCTTTTCTCATGAGTATTTTAATATCACCAACAGATTTTGTTTCCTTGGAGGAAGATTTTATCTACTATCCTTTAACAGTTCATTTTTCATGTCAGTCTGCTGTTTCTTCATCTTGTATTTTATTTCACATTCTGCATTTTGAAAGCATAGGGTATCTTTCTGACTAATATTTCTCTCTTTCTGTAATGCCTCTGTATCTTGCATGATATATGCTATTCAGACCCACAAGCAGCAAGGGAAGCTGTGTCTTGCAGCCTTTGGCTGTCTCCGTTCATATATCCAGCATCTGGTTGATGTAAGCTGGCCTGACTTGTTCAGTAGTGGGGCTGCCAGAGGAGGGGTGGGGGTGGTGAGCTGCAGCTCAGGGCTTCCCAGTAGGTGAGCATTCTGTTTTGGAGAAGCAGTTTTCTGTATCCATCTTTCTGCTGGGTCATTCCACATCAGCTATGTGGCTTGTCTGTGTCTCCTTATTTGTAATGTGGCCATCCACACCCAGGTAGAAATACCACCCTCCCCCCCAAGTCTTGGCGAGCTCTCACTCCACTCTTGGCTTTCTCTGATGTTCTCAGTCTATAAGGTGTTGGCCCTTTCATCACACTTGTTTTGAATGCTGCTGATTCCAGGGGCAAAGGGACTTTCCCAGCTGGTGCTGCTTCTTTTCTGAGAGCTTCTCTTGTTTCAGAGCTTTGTCCTCCAATTAGGAGCTTCTGAAAAGATCATTTTATTGTTTTCAGGCTCTCTTCTCTCTGTTTCTATGCTACTTTCTTAAGAGGTCTTTCTATTAGTTTCCTATTGCTACCCCAAACAAGTTACCACAAACTTAGTGATTCATACAACACAAATGCATTAGTTCTGGAGGTCAGAACTCTGACATACCTCTTCCTGGGCTACCATTGGGCATTGGCAGGGCTGCATCCCTTTCTGTAGGCTCTGTAGTCATGATTCCTCACCTTTATCAGGTTCTACAGGCCTGCCTTCCTCAGTCTGTGGTCCCGTGTCTTCATCTTCAAAACCAGTAAAGATGAGTCAAGCCCTTCTTACTCTTTTTTAAAAATAATTTTAAAAATTGGAGTATAGTTGCTTTATGATATCACATTAATTCCTGTATACAACAAAGTGATTGTTATATATATTAATACATGTACATTTATTCTCATATTTGTGTCCATTATGACTTATCACATGATACTGAATACAGTTCCCTGTGCTATACCCTAGGGCCTTGTGGTTTAGCCATCCTGTGTATAGCAGTTTATGTCTGCTAATCCCACACTCCCAATCCCCTCACCCACCCGCTCCCTTCTTAGCAAACAAAGTCTGCCCTCTATGTCTGTGAGTCTGTTTCACAGATAAGGTCACTTGTGTCGTACTTTAGAGTCCACACTTGATACCATATATATTTATTTGTATTTCTGTTTATGACTTATTTCACTTAGGATGATAATCTCTAGGCCCGTCCATGTTGCTGCAAATGGCATTGTTTCATTCTCTCTTATGGCTAGGCAGTCCTCCAGTATGTATGTATGCACTGCATCTTCCTTGCCTGATCACCTGTTTATGGACAGTTAGGTTGTTTCCACGGAGAAGGCAATGGCACCCCACTCCAGTACTCTTGCCTGGAAAATCCCATGGATGGAGGAACCTGGTGGGCTGCAGTCCATGGGGTCGGACATGACTGAGCGACTTCACTTTCGACTTTCGCTTTTCACTTTCATGCATTGGAGAAGGAAATGGCAACCCACTCCAGTGTTCTTGCCTGGAGAATCCCAGGGACGGGGGAGCCTGGTGGGCTGCCGTCTATGGGGTCGCACGGACACGACTGAAGCGACTTAGCAGCAGCAGCAGGTTGTTTCCATGTCTTGGCTATTGTGTATAGTGCTGCTGTGAGCCTAGAGGTGCATGTACCTTTTTGAATTATGGTTTTCTCCAGATATATTCCCAGGAGTGGGATTGCTGGATCATGTAAGTGATCTTCATCACTCTGACCTCCTCTTCTGCTCTCTCTGCTACTTTGAAGGACCCTTGTGAGTACATTAGGGCCATCTGGACAGTCTCACTAAAGATCAGCTGTTTGGCAACCTTAATTCCACCTGTGAATTTGCTTCCCATTTTTTACGTAATGTAACACATCTACAGGTTCTAGGGACTAGGACGTGATATCTTTGAGGGGACCATTATTCTATCTTCCACAGCCTCTTCTTCCAATGTGCTCTTTGCACATGATCTCTAGTAACACTTTCTTAACATTACTGGCATGATCTTCTTACTCTTCCCTGCTTTTTAATCACTTGTCACTTTTTTTATTGATTTTATGTTCCATGGGAGAGTCACCTACAGATACTTTTTATCTACAGGTATTTTCCCTGAAAGTGCAGATAGAAATCATATGACTTCCTTAGAGATTTTCCCATGATCACGGTTATATATGATGATTAAATTTGTCTTATTCAAGTTATGTTTTGTCTATTTCCCTTGCTTCATGCCTTTCTCTTCTAAAATGTCATTTTCCAGGAATTCCCTTTTTTTTTTTGGCATTACCAATAAGAAGTAAAGAAACTAAATTTAGTCAGTGTTGATTCTCACATTAAAAATACATGGAATATGGAGTAGGTCCAAAGCTTCTCTTCTCATGATCATGTGTACTCTAGGCAAACTGGTTCTATTTCTCCTTTATTGAGCATTCAGATATATTTATCAAATGCTTTTCACATATGTTTCCCATTAGTGTTGAACTTTGGTGAATATTTGGAAGATATCATAGCTTTTGATGGTCCCTGAAGGAAAATATTGAGTTTTTTTCCAGTTCATTTTGCATCCATTTTATGATGTGAAAACTATGTTATATTTTACTTTACATTGTGCTTTATAAGTGTCAAGGGTTTAAATTTCTGTGAACAATTTTTTTAAAATTTTGTCTCATGAATTAGGATTCCCACAGGCATCTTATTTTCTTTCACTGTTTTACATTTGCAAGATTATATGGCAATGTGATATTTAGTTAGTCTCCAAGGACAAGCTCTCCAGAGAAATTGGAGAGGCTTTTTTGTTTTTACTTTAAAAAAAATCCCTACTTGGCTCATAGAAATACACTAGATCCCTCCCAGAAGGCTTTAGTTCAAATAACCTAAAGAATAATTTGCCCAAATGGTACTAAAATAATGTATATAAAACAATACTTTTCTTTTTCTAGGTCATAAAGAAATAGTCACTGTTTCTTTATTACCTAGACTGCAAGATTAATTTCTTTGGTTCTCACAAAACAGAATTTTATTTAGATTGGAGTCATTGTAACCTTTTCTTTTCTGCACTTAATGACCTAGATTTTTGTTTGGCTCCACGATCTAAACTCTATTTCGATCTGCTAATGGTATAAGCCTTCTGTGCTGACAGAACACCCCATGTGCTAACTTTCAGCTCGAGTCCTCTGATAGAACGTCTGCTGATAAAAGTTGCCCAGCTTATCAACGGGCTTCAGTGAGGAGTGTGGCATTTCAATGACACCAAGCCAGGGACCGAGCTGTTCAGACATACCATTCATCACCTCCCTTCACAGGGCCTGAGCAAGCATTCCTGCTTTTAATCGGTACATATATGGTCTTGAGAGCAAAATAAAAGGTGTCTGCTGCCCCTGAGTAGGGCAGTCATCATGTCTAGTGGCTGTTGGATTGGTCGTGTAATAATTGCCTTCACTGAGATATACGTTGCTCAGGAAACATCAGGAATGAATAGTGGCCAAGACAGTCATGTGTGGTTAAGGCCTTTACAGACCCGTATGTTGGGGGTTTCAGAGGAACTAACTGTTGAAAATGGATTCTGTTAAGTGTCTACCTTAGCATGCCAGATGAACATGTAAACTATGGCCTTCTGCACAGAACATCAGATGACTGAACTAGCAGGGATGCATCAGAGTCTGACCTCAGGTGACCAGACAGCCCTCATCATATGCCTACACCTGCTGGGGATGAGGGGGAGGCAGATGTGACCCTGTGCCCGACTGGCAGAAGGTGAACTGCTGATATCATGTATGGCAGTGGCCTTATTCCTTCTACTGCTTGTTCTCACTCTCTGAAGGAGAGGAATTGAAGTAAAATATGGTTTATAATTAAACAGATTATGAGATGGTGATTGACCATCACATTCTCTAAGATTATATCTAATAACATGGTAAAATACTCATTAATAGCAAAGAAGGATAGGCAGTAGAATACAAAAGTTATTAAAATGTAACACCAAAATGCTTTTAGTTTTTACCTGAAGGTCTTAGTATTAGAGTAAATTTAAAATATTCCTTTGAATGACTTTTTTTTCTACTTCTTGAATATTCTACACTGACTATATACTCTTACTGTAATAGGAAAATGTTGTCTTTAACAGAAAAAGAAAAAAAAATGCTTAAAGTAAGTACTTCATGTCTGAATACACCAGATCTAAAATCTGTTGAGTAAGATTTAAAGTTATATATCAGTTCAGTTCAGCTCAGTTCAGTCGCTCAGTCCTGTCCGACTCTTTGCGACCCCATGAATCACAGCACGCCAGGCCTCCCTGTCCATCACCAACTTCCGGAGTTCACTGAGACTCACGTCCATCGAGTCAGTGATGCCATCCAGCCATCTCATCCTCTGTCATCCCCTTATCCTCCTGCCCCCAATCCCTCCCAGCATCAGAGTCTTTTCCAATGAGTCAACTCTTCGCATGAGGTGGCCACAGGACTGGAGTTTCAGCTTTAGCATCATTCCTTCCAAAGAAATCCCAGGGCTGATCTCCTTCAGAATGGACTGGTTGGATCTCCTTGCAGTCCAAGGGACTCTCAAGAGTCTTTTCCAACACCACAGTTCAAAAGCATCAATTCTTCAGTGCTCAGCCTTCTTCATAGTCCAACTCTCACATCCATACATGACCACAGGAAAACCATAGCCTTGACTAGACGAACCTTTGTTGGCAAAGTAATGTCTCTGCTTTTGAATATGCTATCTAGGTTGGTCATAACTTTCCTTCCAAGGAGTAAGCGTCTTTTAATTTCATGGCTGCAGTCACCATCTGTAGTGATTTTGGAGCCCAGAAAAATAAAGTCTGACACTGCTTCCACTGTTTCCCCATCTATTTCTCATGAAGTGATGGGACCGGGTGCCATGATCTTCATTTTCTGAATGTTGAGCTTTAAGCCAACTTTTTCACTCTCCACTTTCACTTTCATCAAGAGGCTTTTGAGTTCCTCTTCACTTTCTGCCATAAGGGTGGTGTCATCTGCATATCTGAGGTTATTGATATTTCTCCTGGCAGTCTTGATTCCAGCTTGTGCTTCTTCCAGCCCAGCATTTCTCATGATGTACTCTGCATAGAAGTTAAATAAGCAGGGTGACAATATACAGCCTTGACGTACTCCTTTTCCTATTTGGAACCAGTTTGTTGTTCCATGTCCAGTTCTAACTGTTGCTTCCTGACCTGCACACAGATTTCTCAAGAGGCAGGTCAG
>NW_011494756.1:4311532-4319330 GCF_000754665.1 Bison bison bison | reverse complement strand
GGCCACTGCTGAGTTTTCCAAATTTGCTGGCATATTGAGTGCAGCACTTTCACAGCATCATCTTTCAGGATTTGAAATAGCTCAACTGGAATTCCCTCACCTCCACTAGCTTTGTTTGTAGTGATGTTTCTAAGGCCCACTTGACTTCACATTCCAGGATGTCTGGGTCTAGATGAGTGATCACACCATCGTGATTATCTGGGTCGTGAAGATCTTTTTTGTACAGTTCTGTATATTCTTGCCACCTCTTCTTAATATCTTCTGCTTCTGTTAGGTCCATACCATTTCTGTCCTTTATTGCGCCCATCTTTGCATGAAATGTTCCCATGGTATCTCTAATTTTCTTGAAGAGATCTCTAGTCTTTCCTATTCTGTTGTTTTCCTCTATTTCTTTGCATTGATCGCTGAGGAAGGCTTTCTTATGTCTCCTTGCTATTCTTTGGAACTCTGCATTCAGATGCTTCTATCTTTCCTTTTCTCCTTTGCTTTTCGCTTCTTTTCTTTTCACAGCTATTTGTAAGGCCTCCCCAGCCAGCCATTTTGCTTTTTTGCATTTCTTTTCCATGGGGATGGTCTTGATCCCTGTCTCCTGTACGATGTCACGAACCTCAGTCCATAGTTCATCAGGCACTCTATCTATCAGATCTAGGCCCTTAAATCTATTTCTCACTTCCACTGTATAATCATAAGGGATTTGATTTAGGTCATACCTGAATGGTCTAGTGGTTTTCCCTACTTTCTTCAATTTAAGTCTGAATTTGGTATATAGAGAGTGCTTAATTTTGTGATTTGGATTATGATGGACAGGGAAAATATTGGTTGAATATTCTTTTGTAGAAATTAATTCTTGTATTATTTCAAAGGGCTGTCTTGAAGATGAACATGAAAATAACATAATAATTTCCAATATGTGAAACTATCTAAAAAGTTTTACATTTTATATTTTTTCAATAAGAAATTTGAAAAGTTAGGCTACTGCAACAGTATGGTAGAATTATCACTTTTTATTTACATGAGTCAATTTTCAGCTATACTTGTAGAGGTCTTGTGAATCACAGTGAAATTTTATCTAGAATAAAAGACTATGGATATTTGTTTATTTGTGCAATTTGGCTGTTTGATGTATTTGGTACATATCATTTCTTAAGTATTTTTCAAAGAATGGATGAGTGTTTCCAGTCAATTAACTATAGTACCAGAGACTAAAGTCATTGTTTATTTGCCCTAAATAAAAGTAACTAAAAATGACTAAAAGTAACAAATGGACAGGAAGCTGCACTCACCAGTGTAAGACTGAACTATGAACATACAAAATTCAGGAGGCAGGCTTTTTGAAATTCAGCTCTTTTTTTTTTTTTTTATTTTATGATCTAGAAGAACTATGGGTGGAGGTTCATACCACTGTATAGAAGGTGGTAATCCAAACCATCACAAAGAAAAAGAATTGCAAAAAGGCAGAATGGTTATCTGAGGAGGCCTTACAAATAGTTGAGGAAAGAAGAGAAGTGAAAGACAAAGGAGAAAACGAAAGATAAACCCATCTGAATACAGAGTTTCAAAGAATAGCAAGGAGAGATATAAGAAAGGCTTCTTAAGTGAACAATGCAAAGAAATAGAAGAAAAAAATAGAATGGGAAAGATTAGAGATCTCATCAAGAAAATTAGAGATACCAAGGGAAAATTTCATGCAAAGATGGGCACAATAAAGGACAGAAATGGTATGGACCTAATAGAAGCAGAAGATACTAAGAAGAGGTGGCAAGAATACACAGAAGAACTGTACAAAAAAGATCTTCATGATCCAGATAACTGTGATGATGTGATCACTCACCTAGAATCAGACATCCTGGAATGCAAAGTTGAGTGGGCCTTAGGAAGTATCACTATGGACAAAGCTAGTGGAAGTGATAGAATTCCAGTTGAGCTATTTCAAATCCTAAAAGATGATGCTATGAAAGTGCTGCACTCAGTATGCCAGAAAATTTGGAAAACTCAGCAGTAGCCACAGGACTGGAAAGGTCAGCTTTCATTCCAATCCCAAAGAAAGGCAATGCCAAAGAATGTTCAACTACCACACAATTGCATTCATTTCACATACTAGCAAAGGAATGCTCAAAATTCTCCAAGCCAGGCTTCCACAGTACTTGAACCAAAAATTTCCAGATGTTCAAGCTGGATTTAGAAAAGGCAGAGGAACCAGACATCAAATTGCCAATATCCACTGAATCATAGAAAAAGCAAGAGAGTTTCAGAAAAACATCTACTTCTGCTTCATTGACTATGCTAAAGCCTTTGACTATGTGGATCACAACAAACTATGGGAAATTCTTAAAGAGATAGGAATACCAGATCACCTTACCTGCCTCCTGAGAACTCTGTATGCAGGTCAAGAAGCAACAGTTAGAACTGGACATGGAACAACAGACTGGTTCCAAATTGGGAAAGGAGTACGTCAATGCTATATATTAAAACCCTGCCTATTTAACTTTTATACAGAGTACATCATGAAAACTGCCAGTCTCGATGAAGCACAAGCTGGGATCAAGATTGCTGGGAAATATCAATAATCTCAGATATGCAGATGACACAACCCTTATGGCAGAAAGTGAAGAGGAACTAAAGAACCTCTTGATGAAAGTGAAAAAGGATAGTGAAAAAGCTGGCTTAAAAATCAGCATTCAGAAAACAAAGATCATGGTATCCAGTTCCATCACTTCATGGGAAATAGATGGGGAAACAATGGAAACAGTGACAGACTTTATTTTCTTGGACTCCAAAATCACTGAAGATGGTGACTGCAGCCATGAAATTAAAAGATGCTTGCTCCTTGGAAGAAAAGCTGTGACCAACCTAGACAGCACATTAAAAGGCAGAGACATTACTTTGCCAACAAAGGTCCCTCTAGTCAAAGCTATGGTTTTTCCAGTAGTCATGTATGGACATGAGAGTTGAACTGTAAAGAAAGCAGAACACCAAAGAATTGATGCTTTTGAACTGTGGTGTTGGAGAATACTCTTGAGAGTCCCTTGGATAGCAAGAAGGTCAAACCAGTCAATCCTAAAGGACATCAATCCTGAATATTAATTGGAAGGACTGATGTTGGACCTGAAGCTCCAATACTTTGGCCACCTGATGCGAAGAGCCGACACATTAGAGAAGACCCTGATGTTGGGGAAGATTGAAGGCAGGAGGAGAAGTGGACGACAGAGGACCAGATGGTTGAATGGCATGACCTACTTGATGGACATAAGTTTGAGTTGGCTCTGAGAGATGGTGAAGGACAGGGAGCCCTGATGTGCTGCAGTCCATCAGGTTGCTATGAGTTGGACACAATTTAGTGACTGAACGAGAAGAAGAAGAAGGGGACAGGGGAAGCTGGGGA
The DNA here is from genome assembly GCF_000754665.1 of Bison bison bison. Taxonomy (NCBI): domain Eukaryota; kingdom Metazoa; phylum Chordata; class Mammalia; order Artiodactyla; family Bovidae; genus Bison; species Bison bison. The sequence goes on along the minus strand of NW_011494756.1, from coordinate 4,315,948 downwards.
GCATATATCATAATTGAATAACAGTAATCTCTTAACTTACTGGAGGCAAGATGGGACAAGGCTGTAAGCCACCGAATTAGGAATCAGATTGTCTTCTCCTCTGCTTTGTAATTGACTTGAGTCTGTTCATCACTCTGTGGATCTTAGTATTTTCATGTGTGTACTCCAAGAATTGGTCTAAAATTCGTGGTTGTCTAATTAGAGGCCCATGAGAGATCTGGACTCTGGCAATGGAAGGTATGTGAGGGGAGAAGCAGGGGTCCCTCTGAGTCATTCTCACCTTTCTGATCAGATCCCATCTTTTAAATTTATTTTTGCCAACGAGCTTAATTTTTTGATAGCTTCCAAAATAAAGCAAACATGTGTAGACTCATTTAGGAAAAACAGACATGGAATCACTTGTTAAAATGGGTAGGTCTAATCCACACTTTGTTTTAATACATATAATGATGTTTGAGAATTATTCGTAAAGGCTTACTCACTCCACAGGATTACAATTAGTTTTTTGCAATATGCTTTGTTCAGGAGATGTGGTTTTACACTCACATGTCATTACTGTATGTGGTTACTTCAGTGTTAGGATGAAATCAGAGTCATCAAGTGTAAGTGCTGAGCATCCCTATAATTGAATGGGATCTGGTGGCTGAAAAAAGGATCTCTGATGAGAGACCAGCAGATATATGCATTCAGTTCTCATCACTCACAGGCTAGAGGAAGCAGGTCTATAGGATTTTGTGCATTTTAATTTTCCCATCAGCAAAATGGAGTCAACACAGGTCAATAATTAATCTCCAGTGGGGTTGTCTGAGACTCAACCATGAAGACCTCTCAGATACTCTCTGAGAGTGACATCTTTTTTTTTTTTTTTTTAATCTGCATATATTTATGGACTGATGGTCATCTTGAGGAACAGCTTCCCTTGGCCTTCTAGTGAGCAAGCCGAAAAGATGTTTGGATCACTTTTCATTACTCATAACTGAATTACTAATAACTGACCATTTTCTCTAAATGATTATTTCCTTTGTGAGCTCAAGTGAGAGAGAAGGAAAGAGAATATGGCCGTATTACAGAAAAGGCTCTACCTGTGAACGCTTTCTTTCTTTCCTTCTTTCTTCTCTTCATCTTTCTTTCTTTTCTTTCTCTCTCCCTTTCTTTCTTTTCCAGTTTTATTGAGATATAATTGACATACAGCATTGTGTAAGTTTGAGGTGTACAACCATAATGATTTAACTTACATATATCATGAAATGATCACCACAATATATCTGGTGAAGGTATATGTATCATGCTGCTGCTGCTGCTGCTAAGTCGCTTCAGTCGTGTCCGACTCTGTGCGACCCCATAGACGGCAGCCCACCAGGCTCCCCCGTCCCTGGGATTCTCCAGGCAAGAACACTGGAGTGGGTTGTCATTTCCTTCTCCAATGCATGAAAGTGAAAAGGGAAAGTGAAGTCGCTCAGTCGTGTCCGACTCTTAGTGACCCCATGGACTGCAGCCCACCAGGCTCCGCCACCCATGGGATTTTCCAGGCAAGAGTACTGGAGTGGGACGCCATCGCCTTCTCCGATATGTATCATATACATACAAAATAAAAGAAATAGAAACAAATATTTTTTTTGTGATGAAAATTTAGAATTTACTCTCTCTCAACAACAATCATACAGCAGTGTTATCCTTATTATGCTATATATTATATCTCTATATTTATTCATCTTATAGCTGAAAGTTCATACCTTTTGACTGCCTTCTACCTAAGTGTTTAAAGTAGTAAAACATGATGGTTTTGCTTCTAGCTTCAAGTGACCAGTTGTTCTGAGACTGGGAAACCCTGTCCAGACCTACATCCACGACAGTGAGATCTTCCCACATTTCCACGTGTCCTTGGCCTCATAGGTGGCCTGAGGTCCCTTTGTGACCACAGGACATAATTATTGCCTTTTTTCCTGCTGAAAAGTTTGTGTTCTCTTAGATTTGTACCAGCACTTAAAAACTGTGAAGCCAATATTTTACAGAGAACTCACCAGCTGTTTATTTGAGTTAAACTTCCACTGCACAGGAAAACATTTGCTTTCTTCAAATAATCAAAGGCTTTCCAATTGGTAGAATGTAGACTGTAAACAAGCCACACTTTTCAGAGGAACCAACTTGATCTAAAGTTGTAGTAATAGATTCACAAATTTCAAAAAACAGAAAAAATGCCCCAATACTATACCTCAGCATTCCATATTACTATTATCTAGTCATTGGGTGAGGTGTGCTGTGTTTTGTTTTTTTTTTTATATGTTCTCAGGAATATTAATTCCTTTTCACTAATTGTGTGGAAATTTAAAACATGTGTTTATCCTAAACTGGCTCATAAACAAAATACTATAGGTAATGAAGGATGGCCTACAGATGATTAATGGAAGTGGTTAAATCTTTTGTTGCAAGTGTAGAATTTCCCCTCTACCAATATGATTGGATCATTTCTTGACCACATTTGACCAAGGTTATTTTGAGTGCGTTCATGTTCTTCTACATAGATTTTCTCATGCTGCTTATTTCTCCCTCTTTTGAAATCTCTGCATCATTCAAGGTCTTGCTCAAATCCCACCCTTTCCAGGGAAGCTCTCTAGCCATGAATGGCCCACAGTGTTCCCTCCCTTCTGTGAACTCTGTTTGTATATGGTTAAGAGTTTTCTTGCTCTTCATTTTTGGGTAGCCATTACATCTCCTATTTCTTTGGTAACTCCCACAGCCTCTAGCTCAGCCCTAGTGTTTGGTGCCAAGTAACAAGTAAGTGCTTGCTGATAAATACTTTTTGAATGAGTGAATGAACAGGACTCTAACTAGCACAAAGTTATTTTCACTGATTTTTAACATAATTTCCTGAAGTTTAGTGGTGATGTTCTGGGAGTAATCACAGGGAGCTTAGGACACATGGTAATTTTATAAGCAAAATTCGAGTCTTTTGTATTATTTTGAGAAGAACTGGGTGAACAGGACGGGGATAATAGCTAAGAATATAGAAGATAACACAGCAGAATCAGAGGTTAGCGGTTGTAAGTGGGGTTGGGTGGAGCTTCCCCAGCTTTGGGACATGAGCACCTAGGACTTTGTGGTTGATGTATTGATGTGTAAGACTGCTGAATAATCTTCAGTTCATTCCTTAAGTTCATTATTTACTGAGCAACTTCTGATTATAACCACACATTCCAGGTGTTTTCCCTAAAGAGAGAAAAGTACTAATTGACGATTCAAACATTCCCACTTGAGCACTGCTGGTGAATAAGTTGGCATTTTGAGTATACACTGGGATGTTGCTAATTCTCAGGTTTTTAAGACTACAAGGTTGAGGACCACACTCAGTGTGGTGCATAGAAGATACCTGTGGTGGTGGGAACTTTCTAGTGGTCCAGTGGTTAGGAATCCACATTCCTAATGAAAGGGGCCTAGGTTAGATCCCTGGATGGGGACCTAGATCCCACATGCCTCAGCTCAGAGTTTGTGGCTAAGACCCAGGACAAAAAAAATAAATAAATAAAAATTAAAAAAAGATTATTTTCATGAAAACTTCCATATTTCTGGTACCACAAACCATAACATAACATTTCTGGTACCGTAACATATCATAACATTAAAAGCATTAAAAGGAGGTAGAATTCTTTTTTGTGTGACTCAGTTATACATATACACATATATTATTTTTGAAGTTATTTTCCATTATAGATTATTACAAGGTATTGACTTTAGTTCCCTGTGCTATAAAATAAACCTTTGTTGCCTGTTTCATATCTATTTTATTAAATTAGAAATCTAGCATTCTATTATACTGTCAAACAAGTGACCTCAAAATATCATAAAAATTTTTAGTAGGCAAAAATTCATACGTTTTCTAAAATATATGTATTATGCTGCTGCTGCTACTAAGTTGCTTCAGTCGTGTCCAACTCTGTGTGACCCCATAGACAGCAGCCCACCAGGGTCCGCCATCCCTGGGATTCTCCAGGCAAGAAAGAACACTTGAGTGGGTTGCCATTTCCTTCTCCAATGCATGAAAGTGAAAAGGGAAAGTGAAGTCACTCAGTCGTGTCCCGACTCTTCACAACCCCATGGATTGCACCCTCCTAGGCTCCTCCGTCCATGGGATTTTCCAGGCAAGAGTACTGGAGTGGGCTGCCATTGCCTTCTCCTATATATATTATACATATTATATATATTATATATATATATATGTATATGTATACAAAAGCCTCAGATATGCAGATGACACCACCCTTATGGCAGAAAGTGAAAAGGAACTAAAAAGCCTCTTGATGAAAGTGAAAGTAGAGAGTGAAAAAGTTGGCTTAAAGCTCAACATTCAGAAAACGAAGATCATGGCATCTGGTCCCATCATTTCATGGGAAATAGATGGGGAAACAGTGGAAACAGTGT
>NW_011494756.1:4296878-4311351 GCF_000754665.1 Bison bison bison | reverse complement strand
TCTGAGTGAACTCCAGGAGTTGGTGATGGACAGGGAGGCCTGGCGTGCTGTGATTCATGGGGTTGCAAAGAATTGGACACGACTGAGTGACTGATCTGATCTGATCTGATACAAAAGCTTTTCTACTATACTTGATAAAGGTTTGAGAAAGAACATAAAAAAAGAAAAGAGATGGAGAGATTGGAAAACATAAACTAAAGGAAATGGAAACACTGAATATGAAATAGGAAAAGTAAAACAAACTAGATAAAAGTGAAAGATCCTTGTATTTTTCAAAAAATTCCAAGATAATTCTAATATGCATCTGGATTTTAAAAAGTGATTACAAGTTTTTGAAATTTAGTAATTTTAATATTTTTTTCTAAAAAAAACCTATCACTTTTTCTAAATGCCCTATGGAAATCTAATAACCAAGTGTGAGATACAAAATTTTAAATATATTTCTGTAGGATATAAGATTAATATAAATTAATATAAATAGAAATCTATTATATTTAAATGATTAATGATATCATTCAAGATGCTCCTATTCTTATTTTATCTGCACTTGATAAAATATCCTCAGAAAATGTTAACATAGCTCTCACTATGATTATATATTTTTTTCTTTTCCTTTGTATTTCTTCTGAATTTGGCTTTATGTATCTTTGTTTCTTTGTTGTTAGGTGTCTAATGGTTTATGATATCTATCTTATTTGTGAATTGTGTCTTGTCATTAAAAATATTCCTTTTTTTCATTTAAAAATAAATTATTTTAAAATAAAAAGCATTAAAACGGCTAAAAAGAGACAAAGCCTTTTTATCAAAAACTTTTAAGCATGTTTTAAGCCCAGGGAGTATAGAAATACATTTTAAAGTATAGAAAATAGCAGTTTCCTCTCAAATTTTTATGATCATTTTTGATAGGGATTGTGTTTGACCTCAAAATGATTCTGAGGAATGGCACTTAATTTCTTATTTTAAGCATTTAAAGAGATAGATAGAGGAAAAGAGAAAAGAAGAAAGTTCAGTAAAAGTAAAAGGGACTAACTAATTCCACATTTTTTTCAGATGAAGTAAGTCTTATAAACACTAAACAATCTGAACTTTAAAATGCTTTCATTTGCTTAATAACACACTTTGCAATTATGTAAAAGCAAGAGCCAGAGAGGAAAGGAGATAATTATGGTGACTTGAGATGGCTAAGATTTAGCATTTTACTTTTTTTAAATTTTAATTAGTGTTTTCATGTCCAAGGGACTTAGATCAGTTGGCTATTGCAATCCCAATTATTTATCAAATTTGCACACTGGGTTGGAGGAGTGTTGTGGGAACTTCGACTCTCCAGAGAAAACTGAGGTCTGTAGGGGGAATCATAGATAAGGAGATTTAAAGCTGTAAGAAAGGAAAGCTGGTGTAGATTTGGGAAGGATTTCTTGCTCAATGATACAGCCACCACCAGCATGTAACCATGCTTTTAATGTGTTGTTTACCTACAAGTGACAAAGTCCACTCATTAATACATAGGTAAGGGCAGTTGCAGTTTCGAATCTGAAGGATTTGAGGAAAGTTGAAATGAAAAATGAATTAAAATTTCTTCTCAAAATGTTAAGTGATGACACTGATGGAAGAACTATACCGGTCTCTTACATTTCCCTATTTTCTAATAGAAATTGTCTGTGGAGCTGAAACTTGGAAGTTTGTGCTTTATCTAGATGTATGTATTTTTTTGTGGCTTTGTATAAGCATAATCTTTGGACAAATATTTGACTTTAGAAAGCAGCATTTAAAGACATTTGCTTCCTTTAAAAGGAGAAAAATCTGGAGGTATCATGCTCCTTAATTTTAAACTATACTAAAAAACTAGAGTAATCAAAAGAATATGGCACTGGCCTAAAAATGAATCAGGGATCAATGGAACAGAGTAGAGAGCCCAGAAATAAACATATGCTTATATAACAATTAATCTATGACAAAAAAGCAAGAATATACAGTGGCAAAGACAGCCTCATCAATAAATGGTGCTGGGAAAACTGAACAGCTACATACAAAAGAATGAAATGGGACCATTTTATTATACCATATACAAAAATAAACTAAATGGATTAAAGACTTGAATGCAAAACCTGACACCATAAAGCTTATAGAATAAAACATAGGCAGTACACTCTTTGATATTGGTCTTAGCAGTATTTTCAGTTCAATTCAGTTGAGTCGTTCAGGCATGTCTGACTCTTTGTGACCCCATGGACTGCAGCACTCCAGGCTTCCCTGTCTGTCACCAACTTCCAGAGCTTGCTCAAACTTATGTCCATCAAGTTGGTGATGCCATCCAACCATCTCATCCTCTGTCGTCCCCTTTTCCTCCTGCCTTCATTCTTTCCCAGCATAAGGGCCTTTTCTAATGAGTTGGTTCTTCGCATCAGGTGGCCAAAGTATTGGAGTTGCAGCTTCAGCATCAGACATTCCAATGAATATTCAGGACTGATTTCTTTTAGGATTGACTGGTTTAATCTCCTTGCAGCCCAAAGGACTTTCAAGAGTCTTCTCCAACACCACAGTTCAAAAGCATCAATTCTTTAGCACTCAGCTTTCTTTATAGTCCAACTCTCATATGCATACATGACTACTCGAAAAAAATATAGCTTTGATTAGACAGACCTTTGTCGACAAAATAATGTCTCTGTTTTTTAATATACTGTCTCGGTTGGTCATAGCTTTTCTTCCAAGGAGCAAGAGTCTTTTAATTTCATGACTGCAGTCACCATTTGCAGTGATTTTGGAGCCCCAAAAAAGAAAGTCTGTCATTGTTTCCATTGTTTCCCCATCTGTTTGCCACGAAGTGATGGGACCAGATGCCATGATCTATTTTTTGAATGTTGAGTTTTAAGCCAACTTTATCACTTTCCTCTTTCACCTTCATCAGGAGGCTCTTTAGTTCCTCTTCACTTTCTGCCATAAAGGTGGTGTCATCTGCATATCTGTTATTGATATTTCTCCCAGCAATCTTGATTCCAGCTTATGCTTCATCCAGTCCAGCATTTTCCATGATACACTGCATATAAGTCAAATAAGCAGTGTGACAGTATACAGCCTTGATGTACTCCTTTCCCAATTTGGAAACAGTCTATTGTTCCATATCTGGTTCTAACTGTTGCTTCTTGGCCTGCATACAGATATCTCAGGAGGCAGGTCAGGTGGTCTGGTAATGCCATCACTTAAAGAATTTTCTACAGTTTGCTGTGATCCACACAGTCAAAGGCTTTGGCATAGTCAATAAAGCAGAAGTAGATGTTTTTATGGAATTCTCTTGCTTTTTCAATGATTCAGCAGATGTTGGCAGTTTGATGTCTGGTTCCTCTGCCTTTTCTAAATCCAGCTTGAACATCTGGAAGTTACTGATTCAAGTACTGTTGAAGCCTGGCTTGGAGAATTCTGAGCATTACTTTGCTAGTGTGTGAGATGAGTGTAATTGTGCAGTAGTTTGAACATTCTTTGGCATTGTCTTTCTTTGGGATTGGAATGAAAACTGACCTTTTCCAGTCCTGTGGCTACTGCTGAGTTTCCATATTTTCTGGCATTGAGTGCAGCACTTTCACAGCATCATCTTTTAGGATTTGAAGTAGCTCAACTGGAATTCTATCACCTCCACTAGCTTTATTCATAGTGATGCTTCCTAAGGCCCACTTGACTTAGCATTCCAAGATATCTGGCTCTGCGTGAGTGATCAAACCATCATGGTTATCTGGATCATGAAGATCTTTTTTGTACAGTTCTTCTGTGTATTCTTGCTGCCTCTTCTTAATATCTTCTGCTTCTGTTAGGTCCATACCATTTCTGTCCTTTATTGTGCCCATCTTTTCAGGAAATGTTCCCTTGGTATCTCTCATTTTCTTGAGGAGATCTCTAGTCTTTCCCATTTCATTGTTTTCCTCTATTTCTTTGCACTGATCACTGAGGAAGGCTTTCTTATCTCTCCTTGCTATTCTTTGGAACTCTGGATTCAGATGAGTATATCTTTCCTTTTCTCCTTTGCCTTTAGCTTCTCTTCTTTTCTCAGTATTTTCAAGGCCTCCTCAGACAACCATTTTGCCTTTTTGTATTTATTTTTCTTGGGGATGACTTTGATCACTTCCTCCTGTACAATGTCTTGAACCTCCATCCATAATTCTTCAGGCACTCTGTCTATCAGATCTAATCCCTTGAATATATTTGTCACTCCCACTGTATAATTGTAAGGGTTTTGATTTAGGTCATATCTGAATTGTCTAGCGGTTTTCCCTACTTGTCTTCAATTTAAGTCTGAATTTTGCAATAAGCAGTATTTTTTTCTGGGGGGGTATATCCTCAGATAAGGGAAACAGAAGCAAAATAGATAAATGGGACTACATCAAACTAAAAACCTTTTGCACAGTGAAGGAAAGCATCAATAAAACAAGAATTTAGACTACTGAATGGGAGAAGATATTTGTAAACAATATATCTGATAAAGAGTTAATGTACAAAATATATAAAGAATTAATACACCTGAATGTAAAAAAAAACCCAACCAAATAATCTGATTAAAAACTGGGTTTGCACGCATGATAAGTCATTTCAGCCGTGTCCGACCCTTGCGATCCTGTGGATTGTAGCCTGCCAGGCTCCGCTGTCCCTGGGATTCTCCAGGCAAGAACACCAGAGTGGGTCCCGTGCCCTCCTCCAGGGGAACTTCCTGACCCAGGGATTGAACTCCATGTCTGTTAAGTCTTCTGCTTTGGTCAGTGGGTTCTTTACCACTAGCGCCACCTGGGAAGCCCCCAAAATTGGGCAGATATTCTGACTAGACGTTTTTCCAAAGAAGACATACAGATGGCCAACAAATGGAAAGATGTTCAACATCACTAATCATCCAGGAAATGTAAATGAAAACCACCATTTTCACATCTGTCAGAATGGCTGTCATCAAAAAGTGAAACATAACAAATATTGTCAAGGATGTGGAGAAAAGGGAATCCCTGTATACTGTTGGTAGGAATATAAATTGGTTCAGCCATTATGGAAAACAGTATGGAAGTTCTTCAACAGTTAAAAATAGAACTACCATATGGTGCAGCAATTCCTCTCCTAGGTATATATCTGGGGGGAAAAGACTAATTAGAAAAGATACATGCACCCCAGTGTTCATAGCAGCATTATTTACAATAGCCAAGATATAGAAGCAACCTAGTGTCCATCAACAGATGATGGATAGAGAAGATGTATATTCAGTTCAGTTCAGTTCAGTCACTCAGTCGTGTCCGACTCTCTGCGACCCCATGAATTGCAGCACACCAGGCCTCCCTGTCCATCACCAACTCCCGGAGTTCGCTCAGACTCACGTCCATCCAGTCAGTGATGCCATCCAGCCATCTCATCCTCTGTCATCCCCTTCTCCTCCTGCCCCCAATCCCTCCCAGCATCAGAGTCTTTTCCAATGAGTCAACTCTTCGCATGACGTGGCCAAAGTACTGGAGTTTCAGCTTTAGCATCATTGCCTCCAAAGAAATCCCAGGGCTGATCTCCTTCAGAATGGACTGGTTGGATCTCCTTGCAGTCCAAGGGACTCTCTAGAGTCTTCTCCAGCACCACAGTTCAAAAGCATCAATTCTTCAGTGCTCAGCTTTCTTCACAGTCCAACTCTCACAATCCATTCATGACCACAGGAAAAACCATAGCCTTGACTAGACGGACCTTTGTTGGCAAAGTAATGTCTCTGCTTTTCAATATGCTATCTAGGTTGGTCATAACTTTTCTTCCAAGGAGTAAGCATCTTTTAATTTCATGGCTGCAATCACCATCTGCAGTGATTTGGGAGCCCCAGAAAATGAAGTCTGACACTGTTTCCACTGTTTCCCCATCTATTTGCCATGAAGTGATGGGACTGGATGCCATGATCTTCGTTTTCTGAATGTTGAGCTTTAAGCCAACTTTTTCACTTTCCGCTTTCACTTTCATCAAGAGGCTTTGGAGTTCCTCTTCACTTTCTGCCATTAGGGTGGTGTCATCTGCATATCTGAGGTTATTGATATTTCTCCCGGCAATCTTGATGCCAGCTTGTGCTTCTTCCAGCCCAGCGTTTCTCATGATGTACTCTGCATAGAAGTTAAATGAGCAGGGTGACAATATATAGGCTTGACGTACTCCTTTTCCTATTTGGAACCAGTCTGCATATTACTCAACCATAAAAAAGAATGAAATACTGCCATTTGTGACAACATGAGTAGACCTAGAGAGTATTATGCTAGGTGAAGTAAGTCAGACAGAGAAAGACAAATACCATATGATCTCACTTATATGTAGAATCTAAAAAACAAAACAGAAACAGATAACAGAGAGCAAATTGGTAGTTACCAGAGAAGAAGAGGATGAAAGGATGGACAAAATAGGTGATGGGGATTCAGAAGTACAAATTTCAAGATATAAAATAAAGTCATGAAGATGTAATGTACAGCATAAGATATAGTCAATAATACTGTAACAATATTATATGGAGACAGATGATTATTAGACTTATTGTGGTGATCATATCGTAATGTATTTAAATGTCATATCATGATGTTATACACCTGAAACTAACATTAATATTGTACATTAACTATATTGCATTTTTTTAAGAAAGTAAATCTGTTAGAAATTTAAAATAAATATATAAGGTGTAAAGACATTTACTTTCTCCAGATTCTTGAGGATATTAACACACTGCAGTAGAATAACCAATATTTTCCAATGCTTATTATTAGGTGCTTTATGTGTATAGTCCCCCGATCGTACTGAATCTGTGTGAAGTGTACTATTTGTTGTTGTTTAGTTACTAAGTCATGTCAGACTCTTTGTGACAGCTTAGACTGCAGCACGCCAGGCTTCCCTGTCCTTCACAATCTTCTGGAGCTTGCTCACACTCATGTCCATTGAGTTGGTGATGCTACCTAACCATCTCATCCTCTCTTTCTGGCTCTATTGCAATATAATTTAGGTATAATATTGTGTAGGTTTAAATTGCACAATGTATTGGATTGATAGAATACTACAAAAGGACAATCACCATAGATTTAACATCTACACCATGTCACAATCACTGTTTCCTTTTTGGAGTGAGAACATGTAGAATCCACTCTTAGTAACTTTCAAGTATATGATATAATATTGTCGACTATAGTTACCATGTTCTATATTAGATGCCCAGAACGTATTCTTCTTATAACTGAAAGTTTATACACTTTAATTAATATCTCCCTATCCCCAAAACCCCCAGCCAGTCCCTCACAGCCAGCATTCTACTCGATGTTTCTGTAAGTTTAGTTTTTTGATTCTATATATATGTGAGATTACACAGTACTAGTCTTTCTCTATCTGACTTATTTCACTTAGCATAATGTCCTCAAGATCCATCCATGTTGTTACAAATGGCAGGATTTCCTTTTTTCTCCTGGCTGAATTGTGGTTTTGACTTGTATTTCCCTGATAATTAGTAATATTTAATATTGTTTCATGCATCCGTTGGAGAAGGAAATGGCAACCCACTCCAGTGTTCTTGCCTGGAGAATCCCAGGGACGGGGGAGCCTCGTGGGCTGCAGTCTATGGGGTCGCACAGAGTCGGACACGACTGAAGCGACTTAGCAGCAGCATCTGTTGGCCATTTGTATGCTAGTACCATAGTGTTTTGATTCTTACACCTTACAGTATAGATTGAAATCAGGAAATGCGAAACCACCAGCTTTGTTGTTCTTTCTCAGAAATGCTTTCGCTATTTGGGGTCTTTTGGGGGTCCCATAAAAATTTTTGGACTGTGTTTTAAATTTCTGTGAAAAGTTGCATTGGAATTTTCACAGGGATTGCACTGAATCTATAGAATATTTTAGGTAGTATGGGTATTTTAACAATATTCATTATTGGTTTCCATAAACACTGGATATCTTTACATTTATTTGTGTATTCTGTTACTTCTTGTATCGAAGTCTTATAGTTTTCAATGTATAGATCTTTAACTCCATGGTTCTATTTATTCCTATGCATTTTTAAATTGTTATTGTAAATGCAATTATCTTTCTTCTTTTTCAGATAGTTCACTGTTAGGAGATAGAAACACAACTGATTTTACATAAAGATTATATTCTACAACTTTACTAAATTCTCTTATCAGTTCTAACAGTTTTTCTGGTGAAGTGTTTAGGATTTCGTAGAGGGCTTCCCTGGTGGCTCAGATGGTAAGGAATCTGGCCGCAATGCAGGAGACCTGGGTTTGATCCCTGGGTTGGGAAGATACCCTGGAGAAGGAAATGGCAATTTGTACATGTAAGATCATATCATCTGCAAAGAGAAATGATTTTACTTCTTCCTTTCCGATTTGGTAACTTTTATTTCTTTTCTATTTCTAAATTGCTCTGGCTAAGATTTCCAGTACTACATTGCATAAAAATGGCAAGAGTGGGCACCCTTGGCTTGCTCCTGATCTAGAAAACTTGTGACTTTTCACCATTAGTATGATGTTTGTCATATGTGGCTTTTATTATGTTGAGGTATGTTTCTTCTATACTCCATTTGTTGAGAGTTTTGATCATAAAAAGATGTGAATTCTGTGAAATGCTCTCCTGCATCTATTGAAATGATCTTATGATTTTTGTCTTTCATTCTGTGAATGTGATGTATCACATTAATCTATCTGCTGTGTTGAACCTTCATTGCACCCCAGGGATAAATCTCACTTGATCGTGATGTGTGATCCTTTTCATGTGCTGTTGAATTCAGTTTGCTAGCATTTTGTTAAGAATTTTTGCATCTATATTCATCAGGGGTGTTGGCCCGTATTTCTTTCAAAGCTCTGGGTCTTTACCGCTGCTTTGCTAGAGATATCTTCTCCGCATCTCTGAACAAAACCAGCTGTCTGCTTTAGTGACCCCACGGGAATGTTTACTGCTGAATTTTCTGCCTCTCTCTGATGGTGGCTGTATTTCTGGGTTTGTACTCTATCATGTGGAAAAGATAGAGGCAAATTAGACTTTCTTTAACTTGTGTCTGTTCTGTTTGGACAGTGTGTGGGAAGATACAAAGAAGAGCAGCTGTGGGTTTTGACCAGCAGCTGGAGGTTGTATGGATTAAGCAGGTTTTTTCTTTGCTAATTGGTAGGTTATTTCTTAAAAGCAATGCTCATGTCCAGGGAAGGACTCACCTAGTCATGGGCTAAAGGATAAAACGTTAAAGGTTAGGTAGAGCTTTCTGCTGCTGCTGCTACTAGGGAGAGGGCAATGGCACCCTACTCCAGTACTCTTGCCTGGAAAATCCCATGGGCGGAGGAGCCTGGTAGGCAGAGCTTTCTACCCCGCTTTAATTTTGCTGTGTCAAAAAGGTATTGCTTTGACTTTTAAAAGCTAGGGAGTTTTTAAGAAAATATAGTTTTTCAGACACTGCACTCATTCAGTTGGCCTGGGGCGATTGGAATGATAAGTTTAAAAACCACAAATAGCACTTATGATCCAGAGGAAGCAGGGCAGGAAAGTGAATTCGGAGTGGAAGGGAAGATCCGTTATATGTGTGAGAGCCTGCTGTCCTCTGTCAGAATGCTCCTAGGAAATGGTTCATACATGCAGGGTGCTTTATTTCTGTAACTGTAAGGGTCATGGAGGTTTGATGAAAGGCTAGCAGATGGATGCTGTGCCTTTTGTTGTGTGTGGTGTCCATGCTCAGTCGCATCCCCTCTTTGTGACCCCATGGACTGTAGCTCGCCAGGCTCCTCCGTCCATGGGGTTTTTCAGGCAAGAGTACGGGATTGGGTTGCCATTTCCTACTCCAGGGCTCCAGGGCATCTTCCCCACCGAGGGATTGAATCCGCGTCTCTTGTGTATCCTGCATTGGCAGGCGGATTCTTTACTTGCTGTACAAGTTGCTTCTCTGTTGTCCAGGGTGCATCCATACCCATCTAAATACCTCTCTCTGTTCTTTCCCTTCTGGGTTGTCTTTCTGCTGGGAGCGCCACGGGATTCTAAATGGCAATGTTTGTTCAGAAGGAATTGGACTTGAAATAAGCTAAGAAAAACATTTTTTTTTTTAAATTGTAAAGCTCTATACATGTTTAGTGTATTATTATTACTACTACTAACAAAAATAGTAACTATTATTGCTGAATCTTGTGGACTCTCTGAGGGATGGAGTTGGCAACTTGGACATGGGAAGTAGAAAAGTCTGGCTGTGGCTGGTGGATAAGCCTTGGGTAAATGCCAACTATGTAAAATAAGTGGCCTTTGCTTATGTTCTAAAGCCCCATGAGGAAAACCTTTCACTTTGTATCCTTTGGCAATATTTAAAAAAATTTTCCAGGACTTTTACTTTGAAAGTTTAGAGGCCTGGCATGCTGCGATTCATGGGGTCGAGAAGAGTCGGACACGACTGAACGACTGAACTGAACTGATAATCCCTCTAAAACCTATGCCTTACCAAATGCATTGTTTTTCTATCAGATTTCTTTATCTTTTTCCATATACATACATGTTTTACACAGTTCTATTCATGGTACAGACACAATTTCTTCTATTGCTTCTAATCTTGCTCATTATAATGGCTACATAATATTTACTATTTTATTTGGTTCTTCTACGATTACTAGAGTCAGATTGTTTCCAAATTCTGCTGTCATAAATAACCCTGGGATTAATAAGATACCTTCATGTCAACAGTGCAAAGCTCTTGACTTCTCCCCTATTTGAATCCTTTTCTTTGTCCACACTTTCACGTATAGGATGATAGTTGCAAAAGATAGAGATATGTTTCCAGCCTGCAGATAACTACTGGAAGAATCATCTGTGCCTAGTTCACTCATCCTTAAAGTGGGGTTATAATAAGTGTTTACACAGTGCATTTGTTAGATGTTAGCTCCCCTTGCTGCCCCTGCTGCTCTGTCACCACCACCACCCCCCTAATCACTACCACTGTTACTATTGCTATGTATTGCTTTTATTATCATTTAGGGGAAGACAGGCTTTATTTTAATGAAAGAAAACAGGTATCTTAATACAATTTTAATCATCAGATCGCTCACATAGATTCTTTGCTTTCTCCTTGTCTTTTTAGAAAAATATTTAATAGTATCTTATTATTTTATTTTTTGGCTGCGCCATGGCATACTGGATCTTAGTCCCCTGGCCGTGTCCCCTTCAGTGGAAGCACAGAGTCCTAACCACTGGACCACCAGGGAATTCTCTATTATTTTATTATTAATGTTATTATCATTTGCTTTCTCCTTGTATTTTCAAGATGATTTGTAGGCTATTTGGTTTTTGCCCTTCCTCCTCAGTATCAGATCTCTCCCCCTTAAAAGAATGCTTTCTTAATTTTCTCCTTTTCCTTCCCTTTTTTTAATGAAACTGTTTCTACCCGGGAATGTAAAATATATGAGTGTGTGTATGTATATATATATATATATATATATATATATATAATGTTTATATATAACCTTCATTTGTTGATGATAAAACTAATCTGAAGATGATAATGGAGTGCTGAGAAAAAGAGACACAATGATCTCAGATTCAAGTTCAGTGTCTATTAGGGACAGATGTCAAAGTCTGCCCTCTGGTGGCTGTGGGCTGCAGCTGTAGATCAGATTGACCAAGTCTGAAATGTGATCTTCCAGCAGGAGCTAAGCTGGTATATAACTAATGGGCCTTTAAAGCTCTTTTGTATTCATTGTAATGGTTCCTTATGTCAATCAAGACACCTTGCTTTCTTCCTTGCAAAATAATTGTCTTAGAGATTAATCCTTTGTCAGTTGTTTCATTTACTATTATTTTCTCCCATTCTGAGGGTTATCTTTTCACTTTTTTTATTGTTTCCTTTGCTGTGCAAAAGCTTTTAAGTTTAATTAGGTCCCACTTGTTTATTTTTGTTTTTATTTTCATTACTCTAGGAGGTGGGTCATAGAGGATCTTGCTGCGGTTTATGTCATAGAGTGTTCTGCCTATGTTTTCCTCTATGAGTTTTATAGTTTCTGGTCTTACATTTAGCTCTTTAACCCATTTTGAGTTTATCTTTGTGTATGTTATTAGTAGATCCAAGGAGTCCATCCAGTCCATCCTAAAGGAAATCTTCAAGGAGATCCAACCAGTCCATCCTAAAGGAAATCAGTCCTGAATATTCATTGGAAGGACTGATGCTAAAGCTGAAACTCCAATACTTTGGCCACTTGATGTGAAGAACTGATTCATTTGAAAAAACTCTTATGCTGGGAGAAGTTGAAGGCAGGAGGAGAAGGGGATGACAGAGGATCAGATGGTTGGATGGTATCACCAACTCGATGGACATGGGTTTGGGTGAACTCTGGGAGTTGTCGATGGACAGGGAGGCCTGGTGTGCTGCAGTCCATGGAGTCGCAAAGAGCTGGGCATGGCTGAGTGACTGGACTGAACTGAACTGATGTTGTTAGGAAGTTTTCCATTTTCACTCTTTTACACATAGGTGTCCAGATTTCCCAGCACCACTATTGACGAGAATTTCTTTTCTCCGTTGTATATCCTTGCCTCTTTTGTTAAAGATAAGGTGCGCATAGTTGTGTGGGTTTATCTCTGGGCTTTCTATCTTGTTCCATTGGTCTATATTTCTGCTTTGTGCCAGTACCATGCTGTCTTGATGACTGTAGCTTTAGACCAAAACAGACAGTTCACCAAAGAAGACATACAGATAGCTAATAAACGCATGAAAAGATGCTCAACATCGCTCATTATTAGACAAATGCAAATCAAAACTACAATGAGGTATCACCTCACACCAGTCAAAATGACCATCATCCAAAAAAAAAAAAAATCTGCAAACAATAAATGCTGGAGAGGGTGTGGAGAAAAGGGAATGCTCTTGCACTGTTGGTGGGAATGTAAATTGATACAGCCACTATGGAAGACAGTATGGAGATTCCTTAAAAAACTAGAAATAAAACTACCGTGTGACCCAACAATCCCACTGCTGGGCATATACCCTGAATTGAATTAAATTGAAGTCGCTTAGTCGTGTCTGATTCTTTGTGACCCCGTGGACTGTAGCCCACCAGGCTCCTCTGTCCATGGGATTCTCCAGGCAAGAATGCTGGAGTGGGTTGCCATTTCCTTCTCCAGGGGATCTTCCCGACCCAGGGATTGAACCCAGGTCTATACCCTGAGAACCATAATTGAAAAAAACACAGGTACCCCGGTGTTCATTGCAGCACTATTTAGCTAGAACAATGAAGCAACCTAGATGTCCATCGGCAGATGAATGGATAAAGCAGCTGTGGTGCATACATACAATGGAATATTACTCAACCATTTGACTAAGTTCTGATGAGGTAGATGAACCAGAGCCTATTATACAGAGTGAAGTAAGTCAGAAAGAGAAAAACAAGTATTGTATATTAATACATATAGAATCAATGTATTAATTAATTAATAATTAATACATAATAGAATCTAGGAAAATGGTTACTGATGAACCTCTTTGCCGCGCAGCAGTGGAGATACAGAAGTAGAGAACAGGCCTGTGGATACAGAGAGGAAGGAGAGGGTGGGACAAGTGGAGAGAGCAGCATGGAAACATCTACATTACCTTATGTAACATTGGTAGCCAGTGGGAATTTTCTGTATGACTCGGGGAGCTGAAACCGGAACTCTGTGACAACCTAGAGGGGTGGGATTGGTGGGAGGGAGGTTCAACAGGGAGGGGACATATGTCTACCTGTGGCTGATTCATATTGATGTATGGCATAAACCCACACAAGATTCTGAAGCAATTATCCTTTAAAAATAAACAAATTAGAAAAGAATTACCTTAAAACTGTGTTGCTAGAATATAGGACTTTAAGTAAATGTTGCAAGAATCATAGTCTTCAAAATACATTTTTTTAAAACCACTAATCACCATTACCACTACCACCACCTGATGAAATATAAGACCTACAAGACCTTTTAGAACTAACACCCCAAAAATATGTCCTTTTCATTATAGGGGACTGGAATGCAAAAGTAGGAAGGCAAGAAACACCTGGAGTAACAGGCAAATTTGGCCTTGGAATACAGAATGAAGCAGGGCAAAGACTAATAGAGTTTTGCCAAGAAAATGCACTGATCACAGCAAACCCTCTTCCAACAACACAAGAGAAGACTCTACACATGGGCATCACTAGATGGTCAACACCGAAATCAGATTGGTTATATTCTTTGCAGCCAAAGATGGAGAAGCTCTATACAGTCAGCAAAAACAAGACAAGGAGCTGACTGTGTTTCAGACCATGAACTCGTTATTACCAAATTCAGACTTAAATTGAAGAAAGTAGGGAAAACCACTAGACCATTCAGGTATGACCTAAATTAAATCCCTTATGATTATACAGTGGAAGTGAGAAATAGATTTAAGGGCCTAGATCTGATAGATAGAGTGCCTGATGAACTATGGAATGAGTTTCATGACATTGTACAGGAGACAGGGATCAAGACCATCCCCATGGGAAAGAAATGCAAA
>NW_011494756.1:4295810-4296484 GCF_000754665.1 Bison bison bison | reverse complement strand
AAGGACAGAAATGGTATGGACCTAACAGAAGCAGAAGATATTAAGAGGTGACAAGAATACACAGAAGAACTGTACAAAAAAGATCTTCATGACCCAGATAATCACGATGGTGTGATCACTGACCTAGAGCCAGACATCCTGGAATGTGAAGTCAAGTGGGCCTTAGAAAGCATCACTACGAACAAAGCTGGTGGAGGTGATGGAATTCCAGTTGAGCTATTCCAAATCCTGAAAGATGACGCTGTGAAAGTGTTGCACTCAATATGCCAGCAAATTTGGAAAACTCAGCAGTGGCCACAGGACTGGAAAAGGTCAGTTTTCATTCCAATCCCAAAGAAAGGCAATGCCAAAGAATGTTCAAACTACTGCACAATTGCACTCATCTCACATGCTAGTAAAGTACTGCTCAAAATTTTCCAAGCCAGGCTTCAACAATATGTGAACTGTGAACTTCCTGATGTTCAAGCTGGTTTTAGAAAAGGCAGAGGAACCAGAGCTCAAATTGGCAACATCCGCTGGATCATGGAAAAAGCAAGAGAGTTCCAGAAAAACATCTATTTATGCTTTCTTGACTATGCCAAAGCCTTTGACTGTGTGGATCACAATAAACTGTGGAAAATTCTGAAAGAGATGGGAATACCAGACCACCTGACCTGCCTCTTGAGAAATCTGTA
>NW_011494756.1:4295238-4295710 GCF_000754665.1 Bison bison bison | reverse complement strand
GAGAAATGCTGGGCTGGAAGAAGCACAAGCTGGACTCAAGATTGCTGGGAGAAATATCAATAACCTCAGATATGCAGATGACACCACCCTTATGGCAGAAAGTGAAGAGGAACTCCAAAGCCTCTTGATGAAAGTGGAAGTGGAGAGTGAAAAAGTTGGCTTAAAGCTCAACATTCAGAAAACGAAGATCATGGCATCTCGTCCCATCACTTCATGGCAAATAGATGGGGAAACAGTGGAAACACTGTCAGACTTTATTTTTCTGGGCTCCAAAATCACTGCAGATGGTGACTGCAGCCATGCAATTAAAAGACGCTTACTCCTTGGAAGGAAAGTTATGACCAACCTAGATAGCATATTCAAAAGCAGAGACATTACTTTGCCAACAAAGGTCCATCTAGTCAAGGCTATGGTTTTTCCTATGGTCATGTATGGATGTGAGAGTTGGACTGTGAAGAAGGCTGAGCGCTGA
>NW_011494756.1:4288792-4295138 GCF_000754665.1 Bison bison bison | reverse complement strand
AAGACAGCCCTTGGACTGCAAGGAGATCCAACCAGTCCATTCTGAAGGAGATCAGCCCTGGGATTTCTTTGGAAGGAATGATGCTAAAGCTGAAACTCCAGTACTTTGGCCACCTCATGCGAAGAGTTGACTCATTGAAAAAGACTCTGATGCTGGGAGGGATTGGGGGCAGGAGAAGAAAGGGATGACAGAGGATGAGATGGCTGGATGGCATCACTGACTCGATGGACATGAGTCTGGGTGATCTCCGGGAGTTGGTGATGGACAGGGAGGCCTGGCGTGCTGCGATTCATGGGGTCGCAAAGAGTCAGACACGACTGAGTGATTGAACTGATAGATAGATAGATATAGATATTTCAAGGGGGAAAATGAATTGTTATATATTATAAAAAGGGAACTGCAGGGGATTAAAATTCTATTATTCTTAATCTTCAAAATATCTTTAGATCAAGATTATCTTTTTTCCTAATCAAATATTGTCAAACTTTTTACCTTCCAGGATTTAGTTTTTTTTTAAGTAAGCTAAAAATCTCAAAAATTATTTCTATGTTATTTATTTATCATATAATTAAAATAGAGTAATATGAATGAAGATAAAAGATTAGATTTAAGAAGTCACATATAGTTTGTGAAAATATGCTTAGGATATTTTTATGCCATAAATTCTTATTAAAAATAATGTGGATGTAGTGTCTTTTTGTTAATGCTTGAAAATAAATGTTTATGTTACTTTTTAATTATTTTGCCTTTAGAAAAATCTCAGTTTTTAAGGTGATTGAATTGACAGGCCACAACTAATAGTTAACAATTTGATACTGTATGTTTGTACTGGTGCACCAAAACTAGTTAGAAAATGAAGAATTTAGTTAACCTTAGCTACTGGTTTAATTAACACAAAATTATAGAATTTGATGCAGTTGGCATTGAAAATGGTAGGTTCTTCCATGATCTCTAGATATATGACACACTTTTTTGGTCCCAACCCTAAGTAGGTGCCAGTGTCCATCTTATTGTCTGCAGTCGGGAAGGGACTATTTGTAATGACAGTGTAGTGTTAGTTGCTCAGTCATGTCCTATCTGGGATCCCACAGACTGTAGCCCTCTAGGCTCCTCTGTCCATGGGATTCTCCAGGAGAGAATACTGGAGTGGTTTGCCATTCCCTTTTCCAGGGGTCCTGACCCAGGGGTCTCCTGCATTGTAGGCAGATTCTTTACTATCTGAGCTACAGGGAAGTCCATTAGTAATGACATGTGCTTAGCAAATTGGTTCATCAACCCTCACCAGCATTTGTACCCGTGACCTTGACTTTGAACAAGCAGGATTAATGCCTTCCTGCTAATATAGGCTCTAAATTTGAGTGTGTCTCTCAACCTTTAAATACCAAATTTTAAAAGCCAAAATTTATTTTCTAAAAGCTTACTAATGATTTCTGTTATTTGAATGTGTTTATTCTAATTATATATTTTAATGATAGGGCATTTTATATTTTCGTGCAAAAAAGTTCAGAAAATACCAAAATATGTCAAGAGGACAGTAATATTCCATTTTAAAAGTATTTCGAGAGGGAATTTCCTGGTGATATAGTGGCTAGGATTCAGTGCTTTCATTGCTGTGACCCGGATTCAATCCCTTGTTGGGGAACTGAGATCCCAGAAGCTGTGCAACACAGCCAAAAAAAAATTTTTTTGACATTACTACAATATAGTTGATTTGATGGTCCTAGATTTTCTTATTATTCAGTTCAGTTCAGTTGCTCAGTCATGTCCTATTCTCTGCGACCCCATGGTCTGCAGCACGCCAGGCTTACCTGTCCATCACCAGCTCCTGGAGCTTGCTCAAACTCATGTCCATTGAGTAGGTGATATAATCCAACCATCTCATCCTCTGATGTGCCCTTTTCCTCCTGCCTTCAATCTTTCCCCAGCATCAGGGTCTTTTCCAGTGAGTCAGTTCTTCACATCAGGTGGCCAAAATATTGGAGCTTCAGCTTCAGCATCAGTCCTTCCAGTGAATATTCAGGACTGATTTCCTTTAGGATTGAATGGTTTGATCTCCTTGCAGTCCAAGGGACTCTCGAGAGTCTTCTCCAACAATTAATTAGCATATATAAACGACTAATATTTACTGCAAGTGACTCTGTGCCAGGCACTTTTTCAGTCTTTACACTCACACATTGCATCATATAATGCTTACAACAATAGAATGAGGTAGGTACAGTTGTTCGCTCTTTCATGCTGTTCTGCAGTTTCAGTTACCTGTGGTCAATCCAATCCAAAAATATTGAATAGAAAATTCCAGACATAAAGAATTCATACGTTTTAAACTGTGTCATTCTGAGTAGCGTGATGAAATCATGTGATTTAGGGACAAGCACTGGGGTGGAACTCATCCCTTCGTCCAGTGTACCCAGGCTCTATACGCAACCTACCCATCAATTTCGGAAAAAACATAGTATATAAAGGATTCTATACTATCCACAGTGCTTCCCAGATGGGGCTAGTGGTAAAGAATTTGCCTGCCTGCCAGTTCAGGAGATGCAACAGGCACAGGTTTGATCCCTGGGTTGGGAAGTTTCCCCTGGAGAAGGAAGTGGCAGCCCACTCCACTCCAGTATTCTTGCCTGGAAAATCCCATAGAATGAGGAGCCCGGCGATCTATAGTCCATGGAGTTGCCAAGAGTAGGACACAGCTGAGGACGAGCACTTTTATACACTTTCATACAATCCACGGTTTCAGGCATCCTCTTGGGTCTTCGAATATCCTCTGTGGATAAGGAGGAGCCATTGTATTATGATGATGATCCACAGTTTTATAGATGAAAAAAAAAAAAAAAAAGCTACAGGAAAGTTGCCCCAGATGACAGAGTAAATGGTTGAGTGATGCTGAATCCAGGTCACCTGACTATAAAGCCCATCTCTTACAACAAAATACAATTTAAAGTTGTAAGATCTGCATGTAGAATAGTATTCTGCCCATGGGCCATGTCTTAAAATACCAGACAGGTGAGACAGATTAAATTAGTTGAACCAGGACTTCCCTCAAGGTCAGTGGTTAAGACTTCGCCTTTCAATCGATGGGGTGTGGGTTCACTCCCCGGCCAGGGGGCTAAGATCCCACATGCCTCATGGCCACAGAAACAGAATACAAAGAACAGACGCAATATTGTAATAAATTCAATAAAGACTTTAAAGAAAAATAAAGTAAATCAGTTGAGATAAATTGCAAGATACTCTATACTATTAGTAAATTTTACTAGTATATAATTTATTTAAAGCAAATCAGAAACATATACATATTTTGACAATATATGGTCCACATCATTTCTTTTATACCGTAATCTATCTGAGGTAATTTGAAGAGCTAGGAATTGATTTACAGAAGGAATTTCTTTTTTATTTAAACCTTATCCTAGTTCCAGTCTTTTCAGTTGACTGAACTTAAAAAAAAAATCACCATCAACCATTTTCTATTTCTGCTAAAAATTAATTGCTCTTCTGGAAAGTGGTTTCCTTTTCTTCTCGTTCCTGCTGCCTTTTCCCTAGAATGCACACCCAAATTCCCACCCCCATCCCGCCAGTCCTGTGGGAAGGAACAAGAGGAGAAGGCAGCCACCGCAGGGACCCATGAGCATTCCAGGCAAGGGGAGATTTAGGAAGGACAGGAGAGGCTCCTTCTGATCTGGCATAGCATCACAGGTGAGAACGCGTTTATCCCCCGGAGTCTGCAGGCTGTCAGTGAGCTGGGATCACTCTTCCTGAGTGACAAGCCCAGGGAGCCCCATCTCCCAGCTGACCTGGCTGCGTACCTGCCTCCAGAGCAGCCAGGAGCAGCCTTCTGCCTGCCAGCCACAGCACAGAGCTCCAGGGTGCCAGGGCTGCAGCTCGCGTCCTCAGAGGAGCAAGGGACGTGGCGGTTAGGAAGAGCGGGGACACAATCAATGGGGTTCAGCTTACGGGATCTCCTGTGACGGATGACAAAGGGTGACACTGGGAGGGCAGCGTCTCCTCTCTGATGTCCTAAATCTCACCCCTCCTTCAGAACAGAGTCCAGCTCCTGCTGTCTGTTCAAACTAACGCTTGCAATGCCCGGTCACAAGCTGACCTCAGCTGTTCCACCTGAGTGGCTGGAAGCAGTAACCGGTTATTTCATTGATTCAGCAAATACTTATTTGATGCCTCTTGTGTGCCATAGAGGGTTACAGATACTGGCAATTTAATGCTGTTCAGAAAATTGTTTCAGATGCTGGGGGTATAATGTGTTCAGTAATCGCTCCAGCTACCAGGGAGGTAAAGCTCTCCTGGAGCTGATAGTTCATAGAAAATGGTCTTTTTCATCTTGTCCCCGACTGCCCCCTCTGCCCAACATACAGTTAGCATGGGGTCTGTTACATAGAATAGGCACCCTTGGTTCACTGAAATAAATCCAAGCAGCGAAAAGCACACTTGGTTTACTGATATGAGTCGAAGCAGTGAAAGGTGCCAGGGCAGAGAGGAGTCAGAAAGGATCAGAAGTCAAGCGTTCCACCTGATGAATCAGGTCACCTCGCTGTTTCCAGTTTCTGAGCTGTGCTGAGATGCACTTACCTCCCACCTGGCTGCCCCGTCAACCTGCAGTGACTTCTCCATCAGGGTTTTAGGTGAGCCTCTCCCTTTGGCTCCTTGGGCCTGTCTTCAGAACCTGACGGATGCTACAGGGGCTGGGAGCCGACTGTGAAAAGCTGGAGAGGTCTGTGGTCCAGTGGAGAAGGATTGGATTGAGAACACCCGGGAAAGAGAAAGTCAGGGTAAATAGTTAAAAGCAACCATCCCAATTGTAAAGGGCTTTCCTTGTGGCAATGAGAACTGTGGATGTTTTCTCTTCTGCTTTTGCCAAGGGCAACCTCGGAAGTAAATTCCTCCAGACCCAGAGGCTATTCCTGGTAGTTGGAAAGTGGTCCAGGGATGAAGATGAGCGTGTCTGCTATAGCAAAAGACAGAGCTCTTGGTCCAGGAGGGCTTCCCCCTCCACACCTGATGTGTGGCTGCGCCCTCTGTATTCTGCCCCAGTGGCCAAGTTCTAGAATGGCTGGAGAATCCAGGGCTCCAAAGGGCACGTCCAAGACCTGGGCCTGTGGCCTGGATGGGTCTTCCACTGGATACCCAAAGCAGTTCCTGCTCAGAATCTTTGGGTTACCCTAAACTCTCCAGTGAGTGAATTTTTGCCTGTTTTGGTCGTAGTGTTTACTCTGTGGTTATTTCAGAAATGTGAGCTCAGGAGCACTCTAAGAATGAAAGAAAGTTGGGACCCATTTTTCTCCATTAGTGACAAAACTACCTGAGGATATTTATATGTCTGTTGTTACTGTCTCCTCTGAGAGGTTGCGAGCTCCTCATTTGGGGTCGTGTTTGGTCCAGCTGATTAGGTCTAATGAGGTTCAAAGAGCTTGTGCTGCTGGAAAGCCACTGGAATGTAACTGAAAGTGGGGTCTGGCTGCTCAACACTCAAAGGCCAATAAAGAGGCAAGGCTGGTGGAGGGGAATGTTTGCTTTATTTTGGATGCCAGTTGGTGGGGCGGGGGAGGAGGGTGTGCTCTTGTCTAAAAGGCAGGGACTGCACAACAGGTCTGACAGTCATCTTGAAATTGGTCATTGGTGGTCTGACCAGCATAATGACTAAACTATTATTATTTGGCCTCCTCTGACTATTGGTTTCTGCATTTTCTCATTTTTCTGATTAAACTTGTTCTTTGGCTAAAGTTTTTCCAAGGCAGGCAGAGGACATGGGGAATAAGGACCATATAGTCCTGCTCCATTTCAAGAATACATTGAATGACCTTTCCTAGCTGGGGACACATGATGGCATGTGAGCAGATTAAATGAGCTGCACTTGTGACTCAGAATTTAGGTAGATCTTACCAAACTACAGAACTAAGGGAGAGTGATTTTTAAAAAATCAGATTTATATAGTCTGGCTCTGGGAAAAATTATAAAAATGAAAGAAAGTAAAAGTGAAGTCTCTCAGTCATGTCCGACTCTTTGTGACATCATGGACTGTAGCCCACCAGGCTCCTCCATCCATGGAATTTTTCCAGGCAAGAGTACTGGAGTGGGTTGCCATTTCCTTCTCCAAGGGATCTTCCTGACCCAGGGATTGAACCTGGGTCTCCTGAATTGTAGGCAGATGCTTTTACTGTCTGAGCCACCAGGGAAGTAATTTTTTAAATTAATAGATTTACCTTTTAGAGCAGTTTTAGCTTTACAGAACTATCAGGTAGGATATACAGGTAGAGTATTTCCTTATAGTCTGTCTTCCCTGAATATATTTGTCGCAACTGATAAACCAATATTGATTCATTATTAACTAAAG
>NW_011494756.1:4287184-4288692 GCF_000754665.1 Bison bison bison | reverse complement strand
CCCATGGGTGGACAAGCCTGGTAGGCTGCAGTCCATGGGGTCACTACAAGTTGGACACGACTGAGCGACTTCACTTCACTTTCACTTTGGTTGGTTTTAGGGCTCACTGTGTGTGTGTGTGTTTAAAAGTTTTAGGTACACAGCATTGTATTGGGTTGGCCAAAAAGTTCATTAGGGCTTTCCTGTAAGATCTTATTGGATCTTATTGGAATTTTTGGCCAACCCAATATTTTGACAGGGCTTCCAGATGGCACAGGGGTAAACAATTGCATACCAGTGCAAGAGACGTAAGAGACGCAGGTTCTATCCCTGGGCTGGGAGGATCTCCTGGAGTAGGAAATGGCAACCCTGTCCAGTACTCTCGCCAGGAAAATTCCATGAACAGATGAGCCTAATGGGCTACAGTCCGTGGGGTCACGAAGAGTTGGAAACCACTGAGCGACCACATCTGGATAAACGAGAGCGATCACCCCCAAAGTCTAGGCATCATCCATTGCTACA
Organism: Bison bison bison; assembly: GCF_000754665.1. NCBI lineage: Eukaryota > Metazoa > Chordata > Mammalia > Artiodactyla > Bovidae > Bison > Bison bison. The sequence continues at coordinate 4,288,191 of NW_011494756.1, read as the reverse complement.
CAGTTGACCCCTCCACCCATTTCACCCACCCCTGCATCGCCTTACCCTCTGGTAACCACTGATCTGTTCTCTGTATCTATGAGCTTGTTTTTATTTTGTGTGTTGTTTGGATTCCACATATGAGTGAAATCTTACTGTAGTTGTCTTTCTCCTTTTGACTTATCTCATTTAGCATAATACCTTCAAGACCTTCCTTCCATGTTACAAATGGCAGGATTTCTGGAAAGAGTTAAAGTTTGTCTCTTCTCCCCTTGTGGGTCTTTTACTTGCTTTGCCAACATAAAGTTCAGGGGGGTGTGTGTGTGTGTGTCTGTGTGAATGCATGTGTGAGTCTGTGCGTGTGTCTGCTGGTGGGTTCAGCCCAGTCTTCCAAAAGTGATAATTACTGATACCTTTAATGTGTCGCTGGTGAAGCATTCTAAATTCCTTACCTAACAATGGTTTCATACACATAGACAGTGTTGTTTGTATAAGAAGTGTGTGTCTGTTTTCCCTCACTTAGGTCATATCTTTTTAAGAGTCCTCAACTCTGCTATGTCTTGGTTTAATTTAGTCTTCTTTCAAATTTCTTTACTAAATGACAGTCAGCAGCACTTCTAACCCTTTATAAAAAGAAAACATCCAAGTAATGCCCAAGGGAAAATAGTGACCAGGGTACAAGGTCAAAGGGGAAATAATTCTGTTTATATTGAACCCTCAAGATCGGTTGAATGACCAGAGGTGACCATTATATAACTCACAACCAAGGGGGACAAGGAAAAGTCAGCTAGGGTAAATATCATGCTTATCTTAAACTATCATGCTTTCTTTCTTAAACTATCATGCTCTCTTAAAGAAATGTTTAAATCCTGACAAAGTATGATTAATTTTAAAATATCCACAAAACTTATAGGCAAATTACAGAAATATTTCAAAAATTGCTCTGCTGCTGCTGCTGTTGCTAAGTCGCTTCAGTCGTGTCCGACTCTGTGCGACCCCATAGACGGCAGCCCATCAGGCTCCCCCGT
>NW_011494756.1:4286453-4287084 GCF_000754665.1 Bison bison bison | reverse complement strand
AGCTTCAGTATCAGTCCTTCCAATGAATATTCATGACTAATTTCCTTTAGGATGGACTGGTTGGATCTCCTTGCTGTCCAAGGGACTCTCAAGAGTCTTCTCCAACATCACAGTTCAAAAGCATCAATTCTTCAGTGCTCAGCTGTCTTCACAGTCCAACTTTCACATCCACATATGACTACTGGAAAAGCCATAGGTTTGACTAGAAGGACCTTTGTTGGCAAAGTTTGTTGCTCTCTAGGTTGGTCATAGCTTTTCTTCCAAGGAGCAGGCATTTTTTAATTTCATGGCTGCAGTCACCATCTGCAGTGATTTTGGAGCCCCCAAAAATAGTCTCTCACTGTTTCCATTGTTTGCCCATCTATTTGCCATGAAGTGATGGGACCAGATGCCATTATCTTAGTTTTCTGAATGTTGAGCTTTAAGCCAGCTTTTTCATTCTCTTTTTTCACTTTCATCAAGAGGCTCTTTAATTCCTCTTCACTTTCTGCCATAAGGGTGGTGTCATCTGCATATCTGAGGTTATTGATATTTCTCCCAGCAATCTTGATTCCAGCTTGTGCTTCTTCCAGTCCAGAGTTTCTCATGATGTACTCTGCATAGAAGTTAAATAAGCAGGGTGACAATATAC
>NW_011494756.1:4283088-4286353 GCF_000754665.1 Bison bison bison | reverse complement strand
TCCTTCTCCAGTGCATGAAAGTGAAAAGTGAAAAGTGAAAAGTCAAAGTGAAGTCGCTCAGTTGTGTCTGACTCTTCGCAACCCCATGGACTGCAGCCTATCAGGCTCCTCCATCCATGGGATTTTCCAGGCAAGAGTACTGGAGTGGGGTGCCATTGTCTTCTTGGAAAAATTTCTCTATAATCTCCTATATGTATGTATCTACCTAACTGCCTATCTATTGTTTCTCTATGATAGCAATGATGTAAATTGGTTTTCCTCAAACTGTATTCCATCTGCAAGATGCTCAGGACAAAATGGTTCCATAGTGAATAAGTGTGGGCATCACCATCTGCTTTCTATATGCCTCTCATTCAAAGATTCAAAGGGCTGTCTTAGAGAATTCTGGGAACTGCAGTAAGCAAACCTACCAAACTTTATTCAGTCTAATGTTTCCCCAATTTACTTGAATCCAATTACTCTTTTTTCAACAACACCTGCTTTGCTTTCTTCTTTTTGACAAATGAAAGAAAATAGACAAATCTGTTTTAATGGGGAGCTAAACTTTATGAAAATTGATACACCAAAAATTTTAAATATCAACTTTTTAAAGAAATCTTAACAGATCAATAATTATGAAATGAAAATTTCCACTTATCAGAAAGTTGCTTACAGGTTCCTAGGTTACATATTTATGTGGTTAATTTATAGAAATCTTTAAGGACCTAATATTTCTTATACTGTGTATTAAAATAATAAATCATTCTGGAGCATACAATCTGATAGACAATATCCTCACTATAAACACCCAGAAAAGATTTCCCTCACTCCCCAACCAAAGAAAATCTCAGAACAATTGTTGGGAATGCATATATAAAATATCTTAAGTGATAGTGAATCATATTCCTTGGTATATTTAAGAAGAAATCCAATGTAATTAACTCATGTTAGCCAGGAATGTAAGGGTAGTTTATTTATTAGGGTATCTATTAACATAGTTAATATAATTATTTCAAAAAGTTAATAATGATATGATTATTGAGAAAGCTTTTGAAAGCCCATGGTAAAATGAAACCTCTGATTCTGCATAAAATTGTCGGTGATCTCAGACTTGAAGAATAATTCCTTAACAAGATAATTAGGCCCCACCTCAAAGCCATTGCCAACATTTTATTTAACAGTGAAAAACTACAGTCATTTCTTTTAACATCAAAAATGGGATAAGTATGTCATTATCACTAACATTTATATTTCAAACCAATAAAAGATATAAAGCAAAAACAGGAGGTTTAGCAATAAAAATTATAATTAAAATGCAAAATTAGTGTTATTTTAAGATAATATAAATTAGTCTAGAAAACCAAAGGAAGTAATAAAAAAAAAATATTCCAATAGTTCAGATAACTGGTGGGTATACAGTAAATGTAGAGAAAAAAACAGTTTTCTCTAAATACCTAAATACCCTATTAGCTGAAGAGCTCATTAACAGTATTAACAACAGCAACAAAATAAGATAAATCCCATATAAAGGAAATTTTAAATATGTATTGAGTAATTTTCTTTCCCATAAATAGTGACTCCAGCAAATGAAGATGTGATTGGTTCTTAAAGAGTAGACTTATTCAAATAAGGATATTGATTCTTCCCTGCTAATTTAAAGTATTAATGAATTCTAATTAAAAATTCAGTGTTGCTTTAACTTGGACAAACTTCTGATTTTAATTTGGAAAACTAAACAGATAAGGAAGAGCTAAACTATTTTGAAGATGAAAAATAATGCCTAATAAAAGGATTTTACTGTACTGGAATAGATAAGCAGATGAATGGAAAAATCTGTTCATTTAAAAAAATTGTATATTGAAGAATAGTTGTGCTATTACAGGAAATTATTAGGATTAAATACAGGAAATTGTTAGGGTCACATAAATGAAACTATTTTAAATGGGTTTTCAAAAATTGTATAACTTTACATAACCTTAATTTTGTTCACATATATTGTGAGTGTCTGAAATTGGAGTTTTATATGCCACATTCTCACACTCATTTAAACATGAAACCTTTTTTTGTAACCAGAGCATCGTTGGAACCATTGTTTCTTGAAATGTCATTTGCAGAAGGCTGGCAAAAACCATCTGGAGACTGAAAATATTTGTTAGATAAGAAAGCCTCTCTTCCTCACTGCACGAATCTATAAATGTATCTCCTTACTGAGTGCTTCCTGCTAACCTCTGTATATGTCCCTCTCAGTCTAGAACAACAACTTCCTCTGTCTCACAATTTCTGCCATTAGCAGAATGCCCAGCCTCCTCTTTGTGCCATTAATACTCTTTGGTCACACTGGGAGAGTGGATAACAGCATTTACCATTTAGATCTTATTTTTGATTATTAGTTGTACAATGTACCATGTGAAGAACATATGAACATAATTAGCATTAGAATGTAAATAGCATTTGAATATAAGTTCACAAGAAATATCCTTTTGTAAAAATTTTTTATTTATTTCTTTGACTGCACCAGGTCTTAGATATAGCACATGGGATCTTTTAGTTGCACATGTGGGATCTAGTTCCCTGACTAGAGATTGAACCTGGGCACCCCTGCATTGGGAGCATGGAGTCTTAGTCATTGGACCACCAGCGAAGTCCCACAAGAGTTATTCTTAACCTAAGTGTGTGTGTGTGTGTGTGTGTGTGTGTGTGTATTTATAATGTGTGTGTGTATATATATATAGAAAGAGAGAGAGAGGGAGAGAGAGTTTGCAAGCTGGGTCTATGGAGAAGGTTGCTGCTGCTGCTGCTGCTGCTAAGTTGCTTCAGTCGTGTCCGACTCTGTGCGACCCCAGAGACAGCAGCCCACCAGGCTCCCCCGTCCCTGGGATTCTCCAGGCAAGAACACTGGAGTGGGTTGCCATTTCCTTCTCCAGTGCATGAAAGTGAAAAGTGAAAGTGAAGTCGCTCAGTCGTGTCAGACTGGTAGCGACCCCATGGACTGCAGCCCACCAGGCTCCTCCATCCATGGGATTTTCCAGGCAAGAGTACTGGAGTGGGGTGATGGAGAAGGTTAGTTCATTCTAAATAAGCATGGTTTATTAGGAGGGTCCTGAGAATAGCCAATAAGTCAGTGAGTTTGGGATCCCCTGCTGCTGCTGCTGCCAAGTCGCTTCAGTTGTGTCCGACTCTGTGCGACCCCATAGACAGCAGCCCACGAGGCTCTGCCATCCCTGGGATTCTCCAGGCAAGAACACTGGAGTGGGTTGCCATTTCCTTCTCCAATGCATGAAAGTGA
>NW_011494756.1:4281961-4282988 GCF_000754665.1 Bison bison bison | reverse complement strand
CATGGACTGCAGCCCACCAGGCTCCTCCATCCATGGGATTTTCCAGGCAAGAGTACTGGAGTGGGGTGCCATTGAGATCCCGTAGCTGATTATAATTTTATAATCCTGGAAATTATAAAATTAATATGAAGGTTTGGCCAGAACTAGTAGTTTGCTTATTTGTTGTAGGTTTTTTGGTAAAAGATAAACCGTTATGGAGGTCTGACTTTCAAAAAATAGCAGCAAAGAAGCTAGTTTTCCCATTTTAATTTAGACTGTAAGATAATACCAAAGACCAATGAAATCAATTGTCTCATTTAGTAGTGTCATTGTGGCTATTCTTAGCAAAGTAAAAAGATCCTCCTGGACGCTGTTTTCCACCAGCCCCTCCTCATCTGTGATGGACAGGGAGGCCTGGCGTGCTGCGATTCATGGGGTTGCAAAGAGTAGGACATGACTGAGCGACTGATCTGATCTGATCTGATCTCCTCATCCCCATGCATGCATGCTCAGTTGCTTCAGTTGTGTCCAAATCTTTGTGACCCCATGGACTGTAGCTTGCCAGGCTCCTCTGTCCATGGGATTCTCCCGGTAACAATTCTGGAGTGGGTTGCTATTTCCCATAGATGTAGCTTTTTCAGTTGAGTTTAATTCAGTCACTCAGTCATGTCCAACTCTTTGCGATCCCGTGGACTGTGCATGCCAGGTTTCCCTGTCTATCACCAATTCAGGGAGCTTGCTCAAACTCAAGTCTATCGAGTTGGTGATGCCATCCATCCCCTTCTCCTCCTGCCCTCAATCTTTCCCAGCATCAGGGTCTTTACCAATAAATCAGTTCTTCGCATCAGGTGACCAAAGTATTGGACCAAAGTATTCAGCTTCAGTATCAGTCCTTCCAATGAATATTCATGACTAATTTCCTTTAGGATGGACTGGTTGGATCTCCTTGCTGTCCAAGGGACTCTCAAGAGTCTTCTCCAACATCACAGTTCAAAAGCATCAATTCTTCAGTGCTCAGCTGTCTTCACAGTCCAACTCTCACATCCAT
>NW_011494756.1:4275719-4281861 GCF_000754665.1 Bison bison bison | reverse complement strand
TTCTTCCAGTCCAGAGTTTCTCATGATGTACTCTGCATAGAAGTTAAATAAGCAGGGTGACAATATACAACCTTGACATACTGCTTTCCCAATTTGGAACCAGTCCATTGTTCCATGTCCAAGTCTAACTCTTGTTTCTTGACCTGCATACAGGAAGTCATACATTTTTCAGGAGGCAGGTAAGATGGTCTTGTATTCCCATCTCTTGAAGAATTTTCTAGTTTGTTGTGATCCACACAGTCAAAGGCTTTAGCATAGTCAGTGAAGCAGAAGTAGATGTTTTTCTGGAATTCTCTTGCTTTTTCTATGATCCAACAGATGTTGGCAATTTGATCTCTGGTTCCTTTGCCTTTTCTAAGCCAGCTTGAACATCTGGAAATTCTCGGTTCATGTACTGTTGAAGCCTAACTTGGAGAATTTTGAGCATAACTTTGCTAGTGTATGAGATGAGTGCAATTGTGCAGTAGTTTGACACCTGGTAAATACCATTTTCTCCTCTGATATTTTGTCTGTGTTCACTGTTGAAATTTAACCCTTCCTGGTTTTTAATAGCTTCTTTTCTCTTCCCACTTTCATCCCTTCATCCCAACCCTATAACCAAACCTTCACAGACTCGCTCCTTTTTTATATACTAGTTCATTGTCCCACAAGCAGGGTCACCGCTGAGGACCACAGCTGTCCCTTCCTTTCCCTTTTTCCTCCCTAGGGCTGCCTCAGAGTCACACATCTTTGGTTTAATGTATCTCCAAGCTGAATGCAGCCTAAAGGTACAGTTAGCTGAGCAATTTTCTTGCACATCGAAGTATTTAAAAATCATACCCTACAGTGGCATTTACTGACTATATGGCAATATGATTATCATGTCCAGTGAATATCAAGCAGCTGACCAAATGGATCTCATTAGCATACCCCAAGCTTTCCACATTTATACAGAGCCTTACTCTATCCTTGAAAGCGGACTTAAGTCAAGAGTTCAACCAAATGGACACATGTATTATGGAAATTAAACAAATTAGTTCCAGTTCCTCCATAGCATGCTTCCTCTAAAAACTTCAAACAATTTAAATTGGGAGAGGGAAAGTCTAATCCATCACACCTAACTCCAAGTGTCGATCTAATTAAGACTTTAATTGTAGATGAGATACATTTACCCAGGGGAAATTCATTCATTTGAGTTTAGGGAATAAAGTTTCAGAAGAAGTAGGACCATATCTAATAGATATTATTTTGATTACAATACTATGGTTCATCTGCTTCATACCAAATATTACAACACATTTCTTCAGACTTAAAAATCAGATAACGTATGTCTTAATTTATTCCTTTTCTAGACTGCCACAGGCTACATCACCTTTTATAATAAAAACTATATGTAGAATTTAATGATATTATATTTTAAAATGTGAAAATGTACATTTTGTCCTTTTAGTGAAAGGCAGAATTCACGATAATTTAGTGAAAACAAACATATATTCAGTGATGAGACTGGTAAAAGTATTAAAGCATTTGAAGTGAAAAATATAAATTTTTATGAGTTGGCCAATGAAAAAGCTTCAGTGGAATGAGAAATTATATGGCAAAAATCTTGCATTTCTCCTGATGTGGGGGTATAAAGCAGACCATTTATGAGATTTGCTGTTCCTGATCCCCACATGACATGAGGTGTGCCTGAGACTGTGACCTCAGAATATGCCTTCAGAGAAAGAATACTTGACAGGGCCAGGAGCTACGGCATTATTAAATCATAAACCACACTCCGGGAGGGGGACACCTTCATTGTCATTTTGTAATGCAAGCAGAAAAGAAAAAATCACTCCTGAATCTCATAGATTAATAGAATAAAGATGTGCTGTTTCCAAATAAGAAGATAAGAAAAGGTAATGTAGAAAAAAGATTGGTTTCCAACAAGGTTGGGGATTGGTCAGTACTTGGCATCTCTCATACAATCAAACCCATTGTTTAAAGGTGATCTTGTGATTAGTGAAAGTAACAAATTGTGTAACACAGTATTGTAGCCTTTATTGAAATCTGTATGTTACATTATATTGCAAAGCTTTAAGTTTTGTGTACTGTCATACTTTTTTAAAAATAATGGATTTCTGAAAAATAAATAAAAGTAAAATATAATGCTAAAATTACTGCAGTTTTAGCATTCTCAGAAAAAGGAAATGCCTATAAAATGTGTGGGTTAATATCAGAGAAAATTAATGAATTTCTTTCCATTTACATCAGGGAAGAAGAATTACTCTGTCCCTTCCAGAAGGAAAATGACATTCTAGTTTGGCCACTATTGAATTTCAAAGCAGCTTATTTTAAATTGAGCTTCATGCAGAAACAGGGTGAAATGTGCTAGTTTTAAGAAATGGCCACACATATATTTTACAAAAAATAAAAACCTTCAATGGAAAAAACTAAATTCAATAATACCTGGCTTATTCTTTTTTGAGCTACACAAAAATAAATAATTAGATCACTTTTTAACTGATTATTATTTAAAAAGGTCCATGCTATTAAAATGAAAAAGTGAAATATAGAATTGGTAGCACATCTGTGCCTAAATTGTGAATGTTTTAAAATGACAAGAATAAATAATTTCCACAAATGTGAACCATTAATAAGGGATTTAACTTGAAATCTACTAAAATAAAACTATATAGAGAAAACTTGAATACAAAGTGATACACACACACACATCACATTTCTACACAAAATCTGACAGTGAACATGATAAAAAGAATGAGTTCTTATTTAAAGTTAACTTTCTTTTGTAAATTGGTTTTCTGCTCTTGTTAAAAATTATAAAAATGCCGTCCATATTCTTAGTCTACATCAGTATCCAATAATGTGCATGAAAAATTAAAAGAATTGAAAAAAAAGGCATTTTCCAGGCAGTAACTGTAGTCCAAAGAGTTGGTTCTATCATGACTGAAGCCAGACTTTCCTTAAAACCATGGTGATTACAAATAATTTTTAAAATTTTGCATGGTTTGTTATTAATTTATGAAACAATTGCTATAAACCTACAATCCTCAAAAACTTTTCAATCATAATCTTCTTCAAAATGACAAAATGTTGTGTGTGGGCCATTCCATCTGCTCATGAGAGATGTATAATCAGATAAAATAAATCTTTCCTCAAAATTGAAAGGCTATTTTTGAAATTGAAAAGGCTAGTTTTATATTTTATAAGATGCAAATAAACTCACTAAGTATTATTCATCTCTGATAAATTAATAGCATAACAGTCCCAACTAGTTATCATTAGTATCATAACAGTGGTAATAGCTGGGATAATGGTTAAGATTAAAAATGATAAATCACAAGTCTTAAGACATCTTGAAGCCCTTCATTGTCTATGTTAAAAGCATTTCAGAGCCCTTCTCCACCTCCCCTGACAAATTCAGCTCTCAGTCCATTAGGTGGAGCAAAGCAGGCATCTTAGGTATGTGTGTCAGGAAGGGCTAACAGGGGCTGAGATTGCAGGGAGAGTGATAGTGGTGCACACTAGGGCTTCATTGTCAGAGCCCTAGCAGAGCAAGAAGGGTATGCCTGCGAAAGGGAGGGGAGGCTGGTTGGGGAGTCAGAGCCCAAACTGCCTAAGGAGGGCATCCACGCAGAGGGGATGAGAAACTGGCTTCAAGGGTTGGAGCTTGAGCAAGGTAAGAGGTGTCCCAGGGCAGAGTGGGAGCCCAAGAAAGATTAGAAGAACATCTTTTAAGGAGTGCTTGCCTGGTGCTGGTGGAAGAGCTCAAGCAGGGACAGGAGACTATCCATGTGGAGAAAGACCTTGGCTGGAGTGCCGGAAACTAAGTAGAGGGGAGAAGGGGGACACAGTGAGGGATGCCAGAGCTCCAGGAAGAGGAGTAGGGTCTCTCTGCAAAGGGGAGATAGGAAGTGTCAGGGCCCAGGTCAGGTGAGAAGCTGTCCATGTGGAGGTGCAACTTGGAATATGGAATCAGAGCTATGGCAGACAGAGGAGGCAGCCACACGGGTGAAGACCTGTAAGTGGGGTTGACCCACTGAGTAAATACGTTAACAGTAAGTGGAGACGACTTTCTCACTTTAGGAGAAGGGAGTTAGGACTATGAAAAGGAAGGAAACTAGAATAAACCCTGTTATGTTGGACTGGACTTGGGAGTGTTCATGTGAACTCAGGGTCTGTGACAGGTAGGTAGGTAAGTAGATAGATTGATGGAGAAATAGTAGATGGATAGATAGATGATAGATGAGTAGATAGATCAGTAAATAGATATAGAAATAATGAAAGGTGTAACTAGATGGATATGGAAGTGATTTGGATACAACCTACATGTATTTCCTGGTTCTTTCCAAAAAAGAGGCTTGGAGCAGTGACACCTCAATAACAGTGAGCACATCTAGCATTCAGAATGTGGCTTTTAAATACTCTTTTCCATGCCAAGGAACCAGGGATCCTTGAAGAAGTGGCTAATTCCAGAGACAGGTGGGGAAAATACAAGATTAGGACATATTGTGTTAGAAAGCAAGGAAATACTAGAAGGATGTTGGGGACACGTCAAAAGGAAACAGAATTCACCTTGAATGGGCTCCTTCTAGCCAAATTTGGGGCAATTGGAGCATAAAAATAATTATAGTACTGGGTTAAAACCCATTGAACAAAATTGGCGATCCACTTAGTTACAAATAAATTCTTAGTTACAAATGAATAACTCGAAAATTTGAAGAGCATCAGGATATCCATATAGTTGCACAGTATCTCTCTACAAAATAATGATTACTTTCTAAGGGGAAAGGAGGAACTTTTTACAAAAGAGAAGCCTTGCAGGCATGGCTACACTCAAAAGATCAAAGTAAACATCATCAGTAATGGACAAACAGAAACCATTTGCCATCTGACAGAATTAAGTGAGAAGTACATGTTTTCACTTCTGAAATATTCTTGCCAGAAATTCACAGTCTGGATCTAATCAGGAGGAAACACCCAGTGAAGCCAAACTGAGGGACGTACTACAAAGGAGCTGGTTGGTCATTTTCCAAAGTGTCAGGGCAGTCAAGGAAAGACTGAGCATCTGGATCAGCGGAAGGAGGCTGGGGACGGCACAGCCAAAATGTGGTTCTGGACTGAATCTTTCTGTTGCAAAGGGTTCTGGACTGAATCTTTCTGTTGCAAAGATTATTGTGGGGAAAATGTATACAAAAATAAGCGGAATCTGAGAATTAAAGTGGTAGCACCACTGTTAAGGGCTTCCTAGATGGCGCTACTGGTAAAGAACCTTCCTGCCAATGCAGGAGACATGAGAGACGCTGGTTCAATCCCTGGGTCCGGCAGATCCCCTGGAGGAGGGCATGGAAACCCATGCCAATATTCTTGCCTGGAGAATCCCATGGACAGAGGAGCCTGGAGGGCTACAGTCCATGGGGTGACAAAGAATCGGACATAACTGAAGTGACTCACTTCACAAGTGCATGCATCATATCGGATCAGATCAGTCACTCAGGCGTGTCCGACTCTTTGCGACCCATGAATAGCAGCACGCCAGGCCTCCCTGTCCAACACCAACTCCCGAAGTTCACCGAGACTCACGTCCATTGAGTCAGTGATGCCATCCAGCCATCTCATCCTCTGTCGTCCCCTTTTCCTCTTGCCCCCAATCCCTCCCAGCATCAATGTCCTTTCCAATGAGTCAACTCTTCGCATGAGGTGGCCAAAGTGCTGGAGTTTCAGCTTTAGCATCATTCCTTCCAAAGAAATCCCAGGGCTGATCTCCTTCAGAATGGACTGGTTGGATCTCCTTGTAGTCCAAGGGACTCTGAAGAGTCTTCTCCAACACCATAGTTCAAGAGCATCAATTCTTCGGCGCTCAGTTTTCTTCACAGTCCAACTCTCACATCCATACATGACCACAGGAAAAACCATAGCCTTGACTAGATGGACCTTTGTTGGCAAAGTAATGTCTCTGCTTTTCAATATGCTCTCTAGGTTGGTCATAACTTTCCTTCCAAGGAGTAAGCGTCTTTTAATTTCATGGGTGCAGTCACCATCTGCAGTGATTTTGGAGCCCAGAAAAATAAAGTCTGACAGTGTTTCCACTGTTTCCCCATCTATTTCCCATGAAGTGATGGGACCAAATGCCATGATCTTCATTTTCTGAATGTTGAGCTTT
>NW_011494756.1:4275150-4275619 GCF_000754665.1 Bison bison bison | reverse complement strand
CTTTTTCACTCTCCTCTTCCACTTTCATCAAGAGGCTTTTGAGTTCCTCTTCACTTTCTGCCATAAGGGTGGTGTCATCTGCATATCTGAGGTTATTGATATTTCTCCCGGCAATCTTGATTCCAGCTTGTGTTTCTTCCAGCCCAGCATTTCTCATGATGTACTCTGCATAGAAGTTAAATAAGCAGGGTGACAATATATAGGCTTGACAAACTCCTTTTCCTATTTGGAACCAGTCTGTTGTTCCATGTCCAGTTCTAACGGTTGCTTCCTGACCTGCATACAGATTTCTCAAGAGGCAGGTCAGATGGTCTGGTATTCCTGTCTCTTTGAGAATTTCCCACAGTTTATTGTGATCTGCACAGTCAAAGGCTTTGGCATAGTCAAGAAAGCAGAAATAGATGTTTTTCTGGAACTCTCTTGCTTTTTCCATGATCCAGCGGATGTTGACAATTTGATCTCTGATTCC
>NW_011494756.1:4274336-4274442 GCF_000754665.1 Bison bison bison | reverse complement strand
AGCATTCTTTGGCATTGCCTTTCTTTGGGATTGGAATGAAAACTGACCTTTTCCAGTTCTGTGGCCACTGCTGAGTTTTCCAAATTTGCTGGCATATTGAGTGTAG
>NW_011494756.1:4274136-4274236 GCF_000754665.1 Bison bison bison | reverse complement strand
GCATATTGAGTGTAGCATTTTCACAGCATCATCTTTCAGGATTTGGAATAGCTCAACTGGAATTCTATCCCCTCCACTAGCTTTGTTCGTAGTGATGCTT
>NW_011494756.1:4272202-4274036 GCF_000754665.1 Bison bison bison | reverse complement strand
TTCGTAGTGATGCTTTCTAAGGCCCACTTGACTTCACATTCCAGGATGTCTGGCTCTAGGTCAGTGATCACACCATCGTGATTATCTGGGTCGTGAAGATCTTTTTTGTACAGTTCTTCTGTGTATTCTTGCCACCTCTTCTTAATATCTTCTGCTTCTGTTAGGTCCATACCATTTCTGTCCTTTATCGAGCCCATCTTTGCATGAAATATTCCTTTGGTATCTCTGATTTTCTTGAAGAGATCTCTAGTCTTTCCCATTCTGTTGTTTTCCTCTATTTCTTTGCACTGATCGCTGAAGAAGGCTTTCTTATCTCTTCTTGCTATTCTTTGGAACTCTGCATTCAGATGTTTATATCTTTCCTTTTCTCCTTTGCTTTTCGCTTCTCTTCTTTTCACAGCTATTTGTAAGGCCTCCCCAGACAGCCATTTTGCATTTTTGCATTTCTTTTCCATGGGAATGGTCTTGATCCCTGTCTCCTGTACAATGTCACGAAACTCATTCCATAGTTCATCAGACACTCTATCTATCAGATCTAGGCCCTTAAATCTATTTCTCACTTCCACTGTATAATCATAAGGGATTTGATTTAGGTCATACCTGAATGGTCTAGTGGTTTTCCCTACTTTCTTCAATTTAAGTCTGAATTTGGCAATAAGGAGTTCATGGTCTGAGCCACAGTCAGCTCCTGGTCTTGTTCTTGCTGAATGTATAGAGCTTCTCCATCTTTGGTTGCAAAGAATGTAATCAATCTGATTTCGGTGTTGACCATCTGGTGATGTCCATGTATAGAGTCTTCTCTTGTGTTGTTGGAAGACGGTGTTTGTTATGACCAGTGCATTTTCTTGGCAAAACTCTATTAGTCTTTGTCTTGCTTCATTCCATATTCCAAGGCCAAATTTGCCTGTTACTCCAGGTGTTTCTTTTTTTTTTTTAATTTTATTTTATTTTTAAACTTTACATAATTGTATTAGTTTTGCCAAATATCAAAATGAATCCATCACAGGTATACATGTGCTCCCCATCCTGAAGCCTCCTCCCTCCTCCCTCCCCATACCATCCTTCTGGGTCGTCCCAGTGCACTAGCCCCAAGCATCCAGTATCGTGCATTGAACCTGGACTGGCATCTTGTTTCATACATGATATTTTACATGTTTCAATGCCATTCTCCCAAATCTTCCCACCCTCTCCCTCTCCCACAGAGTCCATTCTTGACTTCCTACTTTTGCATTCCAGTCACCTATAATGAAAAGGACATCTTTTTTGGGTGTTAGTTCTAAAAGGTCTTGTAGGTCTTCATAGAACCATTCAACTTCAGCTTCTTCAGCGTTACTGGTTGGGGCATAGACTTGGATTACTGTGATATTGAATGGTTTGCCCTGGAAATGAACAGAGATCATTCTGTCATTTTTGAGATTGCATCCAAGTACTGCATTTCGGACTCTTTTGTTGACCATGATGGCCACTCCATTTCTTCTGAGGGATTCCTGCCCGCAGTAGTAGATATAATGGTCATCTGAGTTAAATTCACCCATTCCAGTCCATTTGAGTTCGCTGATTCCTAGAATGTTGACATTCACTCTTGCCATCTCTTGTTTGATCACTTCTAATTTGCCTTGATTCATGGACCTGACATTCCAGGTTCCTATGCAATATTGCTCTTTACAGCATCAGACCTTGTTCTATCACCAGTCACATCCACAGCTGGGTATTGTTTTTGCTTTGGCTCCATCCCTTCATTCTTTCTGGAGTTATTTCTCCACTGATCTCCAGTAGCATATTGGGCACCTACTGACCTGGGGAGTTTCTCTTTCAGTATCCTATCATTTTACCT
>NW_011494756.1:4260900-4272024 GCF_000754665.1 Bison bison bison | reverse complement strand
CTTACTTGGGTTTCTCTTACCTTGGGCATGGGGTATCTCTTCACGGCTGCTCCAGCAAAGCGCAGCCATTGCTCCTTACCTTGGATGAGGGGTATCTCCTCTTTGTGACCCCATGGACTGCAGCCTACCAGGCTCCTCCATCCATGGGATTTTCCAGGCAAGAATAATACTGGAGTGGGTTGCCATTTCCTTCTCCAGGAGATCTTTCTGACCCAGGGATCGAACCCGGGTCTCCCTCATTATAGGCAGATGCTTTACCATCTGAGCCACCAGGGAAGTGTTAGTGCATGCATGCACTTGGTCAAAAGTCCAGTGACTCCTGCCCTTCCTGACAGGTGAGGCTTGGGGACAAGTAATCCTTTCTTTGTCTAGCCTCCTCACTTCAGCTGGGCTCCCTAGTAAGCAAAACTGAATCCAGTCTGTAACTAAATCTTTCTAAGCAGCCTAAAGTGTCTACACATCCAAGGGGGAGCTTGTGACTAATTCTTTGGAAACCCTGAGACCAGCTGAACCCACCATACCTCACATCTCTAATGTCCTTGATCAACATGCAAGACATAAGACCTTCCAGTTCTTTCTTTTCTCAGGTATTCTTCCTGAAGTCAATCTTGAATTAGCCCCCACCCTCTCAGACTTGACCTGTGACTTGTGGAACCCTTCTCTGTATTTAACCGACACCATTCCATTTGCAGCCCACCTCTGTTGGTGCTGTTCACCTCCTGGCTCAGATATCTGGCTGCTTCTGAGGAAATGGCTTCCCCCCAGAGCTCTCTAAAGTAGAGTTGGGTGGCTTGTCCAACTTTTTCAGGCTGAGCATCCCTCTTTTGGGCTTATTTTAAGCCACTTCTCACCCACCCTCACATAAAAACTCCTGCCTCTTTGGGGCTCAGGCTCTCTGACTGTGTGGTCTTTATCCCTCTTCATTGACCTTATCTGTGACCATGCCTTCTTAAGAATCTTCTTGTCTAACGTGGGCTTGGCTGCTCCTGCAGCACCTTGCCTGTTGGTTCCGTAACAGTCTCAGCTCCAATGACCTTCTCCTCCAGGCCTCTTCAACGGCTCCCTCTCCTGAATACAACTGGACTATCTCCTGGAACTTCTCTCCCCCTCTGAATGTTTAAATCCATCACACCACTCTTCCACATCAACCTTGCTTCCTGCCGTTTCTCATCATAATGACCCGCATTACACTTGACCTGCTACATCATAGAGTTTCTTGCCCCTTTTGTTATCTCCATCTCTCTTCTTCATCCTGATTTCATTTCTTTTCAGCTTTCTTTTAATGCTTTCTCCCTTTGGGTCAATGTCCTCAGACTCTTCTGCTCTTTTGTTCTTCCTCCATACCCACCTTAAAGCCAAGTCATTCCAAATGTCTGCTCTCTTAGAGCATGCACAGGACTGAACAGATTCATGTCACTGGAAGGGTGTGGCTTTGGTCTCAGGCAAACATTCAACATTACCCAGACACTGTGTGTGCACGGCATCACTCTTTGCCATTTTCCAGTGTGGCTATTTCAGATTCCTTTCTTTTCTCACACTTCTTACCCTAATTCCTCCCCTGCCACTCTTGGCAGCAAATCTTGCCAGCGGATCTCAGAGAAAACAGAAGCAAAAGAGTTTCCTCAATTCCTGCCACCAAATTTCAGACTTGATCTTATCCACGTCTGCCGTTTCCTCTGTCCTCCTGTTCCAGTGGGAGACGTGTCTCCTTCAAGGCTGCTTCTCCAGGCTGCTTTCTGGATCACAGTGCATCTTATGTCCTCAAGGACTGCTTTACTGATTGTCTTCTCTCTTTATATTTTAAGTCTTCTGTATGGATTTGTTAATATCAACATTTGACATGCTCAATTTTCTCCCTTCCTAATAAACAGTCCCTCGCTTGGCCAATGACACCATTGCTCTGACCATCTTCAACTTTTATGTGGGCTATTATCATCCATGTTTTCCTCAGATCTGTTTTCTTTTTAAACATAAAGGTCAGCATTTTAATTTTTTAATTTAAAAAAATTAGAAAAAAAATTTTTTTTGACTGCACTATCAGACATGTGGGATCTCAGTTCCCCAACAAGGGCTTGATTCTTCACCCCCTGCAGTGGAAGCACAGAGCCTTAACCCCTGAACTGCCAGGGAAATCCCGGAAGTCTGTTCTTTAGTCTGCAGTCAGTGTTACTGTTTAAAATAGAAATTGATTTTTGTGGCTTCCCTACCTAAAATCTTGCAAAGGCTCCCAGTGCCCTAGGGATGAAATTAAAAATATTTAATATGACTTATGAGAGTCCTTACAACTTCTCTCTTGCTCACCTCCTTTAAAACGTGAGTACCATCCACACCTCCCAGCCCTCCGTCCTACCTCCCACCCCACTCCCACTGCCCCCCATCCCAGTTGTTACATACTTGTAATTTCTGAAACATATCTCTCATCTCTGGAATTTTGAAACTATGTCTAGTTCTGATTAGAACATTCTTCCCTCTGTTGTCTACTTGGATAAATTCTTGTCATCCTTGATGTTTTGGTTTGATGGTGTTTCCCCTGTAAAATTTTCCTGACACCCCAAGACTGTCTGGTGACGTGCCCTCTTGGTTCCTGGTACTTATCTTCTGTGTTGGTCCTTAGTCCTCTTGGAATTCGCTACTGACTGGTGTTCACTAGGAAGTCCGTGCCTGAGGGCAGGATCAGTTGTGCTTGCTTGCCTTTCTCTTCCCATCACCTCGTTCTGTAGCTGGCACAAAATGGAGGCGCACAGTGGTAAACATCTGTTGAATGAATAGATGGATCCAATCAACTTTAATCCAAAAATCAGATACTGGTGGCAAAGAAATCTGAAAGTTAAAAAAATTCAGGAAATGGATTCAAATGCACCTACAAACTACATCCAAGAAGCATCAAAGTTGGTGGGCGGAACTTCTTATTTTTTTAATATTTATTTATTTTTGTCTTAGTTTTAGCACGTGGACTCCTCATGCAGGCTCAGTAATTGTGGCATGCTGGCTTGGTTGCCCCTCAGTATGTGGGATCTTAGTTCCTTGAGCAGGGATCAAACCTGTATCCCCTGCATTGGAAGGCAAACTCTCAACCCCTGGGCCACCAGGGAAGTCCCAGGAGCTTCTTACTTAATTCAATAATAATTAAAATTAAGAGAAACATCTCACTTTGGTAGGGGGATGTTGTAGATATGATGGGGAGGAGGATTTGGGGAGAAGACATTGATACTATTTGGGAGACCTGTCTAGAAGTTTCTTGCCTTGTCCTTAGGGATTAGAACACCTTTTCAGAAAAGGGATGAATTTAGTTCTGCTTTAGCAGAATTCATTGAACTGTGATGGAGGTGTAAGTGGAAAGAAAAAGAGGTGTTTGATCAATCTTTCCAGAAAGAACCTAAGGCCTTAACATGCTCCTATTTCTCCCATTGATTTGTCAACCAGTCCTTCCCTTGGCCTGACACCACTGCTATCACTGCCTACTTAACACAGGTTACGAGAGCCCACATTTTCCTGAAATCTGTTTTCAAAATGTATAATTTACTTATCTTTATCTCCACAGTGTCTGATATAGTACTTGGCATCAAGTAGGGCCCAATCAACACTTGTTAAATAAACAGATGAAAGACAGTAATGGCTTTTTTGATCCAAGTCTATAATTTTCTTTTTCAGGCTATTCTTCAGAAGAAATTGCCATCTTCCTTATCATATACTTTCCCCCATGAGGTTTTGGGAGTATATAGATGCTTATCATGATTTTGTTATTGTTGTTCAGTCACTAAGTCATGTCTGACTCTTTGTGACCCCGTAGACTGCAGCACGCCAGGCTTCCCTGGCCTTCACTATCTCCTGGAATCTGTGCAAATTCATGTCCATTGAGTTGGTGATTCCATCCAACCATCTCATCCTCTGTCATCCCCTTCTCCTTCTGCCTTCTATCTTTCCCAGCATCAGGGTATTTTCCAATGAGTTGGTTCCTCGCATTAAGTGGTCAAAGTTATCATGATCAACACCTCGTATTTTTACACATTTCTATTGTGTGGGCAATGGTAATATGAGATTTTTATGAGAAGCTCTCTGCTGATTGCTAATATTATCACACTCAGGTTTCACTTTGCCCCATGGAAGCATGAATCTTGGGAAAATGGGGCCTCCTGGAAACTCTGTTATTTATAAAATTGGGGCTCATTGACTTTCCTTCTTTCCTTATCAACAAACTGGTTTTTATCTGGAGTCTCCCAGAATGACCTTACCACGATCTTTACCTTTTCTCTTATCTTTACAAACGTAGTCTAGTGTGTTTGCTCACCCAGGGCCCTTTGCCGTTTTCTTCCTATTCCACTGACAGGTCGTGAGAGCAAAATTATACAAGATTGAAGCAAACCCAGCTCCCAAGGCTGCTGACCCAAAGCAGGTCACAGCTCTGGGGACATCTTCTCCGCAGCACTCAACCTCACATTCCATTCTGGTCATGCTTTCCCTTGTTAATCCTGGCTCCACATGAAACCCGCTTTAGAAGCCAAAGTTTGGTTAAGCACATTTCCAGGGACCAACTTTGGCCCTGATCTTTGTTAGCAGATATCATTTTCAACCTATGGATGTGAGTCATCTCACTTGGCTGTTTGCTGAGAAGTAAGAACTCTGGTACTTTACTGAATGGTATTTGTAAACTTCTTAAAGAGTCATTGCCATTTAGGAGAAAATCTGCAGTAATTTCCCTTAATATGTTAAGGAAAAATTATTTATTCTCTGCTTAAGG
Organism: Bison bison bison; assembly: GCF_000754665.1. Classification (NCBI taxonomy): domain Eukaryota; kingdom Metazoa; phylum Chordata; class Mammalia; order Artiodactyla; family Bovidae; genus Bison; species Bison bison. The sequence goes on along the minus strand of NW_011494756.1, from coordinate 4,267,286 downwards.
ACATTTCTTCTCAGAACATTGCCTTGCAAAGCAATAGCTTAAATTATACCAAACATGTCCGAAACACAGCCTCCTGGTAAAGTTCATTTCCCTGTGAGTGAAGACAAATACAACTCTCTCTGTTTATGTCAGTAACTGTTATTTTCTCTGGTTTAGTTTGTTAAGGCTCACAGTCCATCCTAAGACACCGATTAGGATTTCCAACCCCTGACATGCTCTTACCCCAAAGCACCTGCTCACTGGGTCTTGTCACATTTTCCCATGCCTGGGCCATAGGAGATGAGAGAGGCACCCGGTTTTCACTTCTTATCCTGCTCATGTTCTCATTCCATACCTGTTTATTTGGTCCTTCTGGTGTTCCAAGCATTATTATTATTATTATTATGTGGACCGAAGATAGGTGTATGCTAGTAAATTCCTCCTCATGTCCAGTGGAGGGGATCAGAAGACAGGTGGTAAGTGCAGAGCTAGGCAAATATTGGGTAGCAGAAGTGCAGTGTGGTATATTAAAAGGGGAATCTGAGTGAGAAGAAGTGAGGCTTTGGGGAGAAGGGTTTTTTTTAATGACTGTGAGATTAAGGAAAGCTAGTGGGGTCCTAGGCAGACCAGGCTTAAGCAGAGAGTTAATGACAGGGAAGAGCCACCCTACGAAGATGAGGAGATGGCTTGCCGCATGTGGATCCCTACAGCAGGTATGAAAGTGAAATGAGAGTGTTGGTCATTCAGTTGTGTCTCTTTGCAACCCCATGGACTGTAGCCTGCCAGACTCCTCTATCCATGGAATTCTCCAGGCAAGAGTACTGGAGTGGGTAGCCTTTCCCTTCTCCAGGGGATCTTCCTGACTCAGGGATTGAACCCAGGGATCGAACCCAGGTGTCTTGCATTGCAGGCAGATTCTTTACCATCTGAGCCACCAAGGAAGCCCTGCAGCAGCCATAAACTTTGGGTCTTTGCAGACAAGAAAGAAGACACCTGAGTGGCTGGAGTCTGATAGAAGAGGAGGAGATGGTTCAAGATGAAGAAAGATTTTGATAAGTGCCTTATGAAGCAGGATAAGAAGATTGTGTTTTTATTCTAAGGCCTGGCATCCCAGGGTAGAATGGAAGCAGAGGGTAAAAAGAGAGGCCAGCTAAGGGGCCAATGTTGGGGTGGAGGCTAGAACTGGAGTGGTGGTAGTGAAGATGGACAGACTCAGCAAATTTGGGAAACCGTCTAGCAGAGACAGAAAGCACTGACTTCAGATGGAATGTGGGGAACTGGGTGACTCAAGGATGAGTCGCAGCTTACTTCCTTCCTTTCCCTTCAATATCCTTGTTGGGTGGGCTTGAGAACCTCAGAAACATCTTTCGTGAGAGTAAACAGGCATCCGCTGTTCTTGGAAATAACCCCAAGAAGGCTTTCAAAACGAGGGCATTAGGAAACAGTATTTTATATTTTCCTCCAGATGAGGGAGGTTGTGATTTATTTTTATTTGTTGAGGGAAATTTTAGGAAAGTTTTTGTTAACAAAAATTATTGCAATGAATAAGAGCTTCATTTTAGAAAGATATATTGTATGAAAAAGCTTATAGCATTTCATCTTAGAACAGACTACATTGACTCTTTGTCCCCAGCTCTTTTTGATTATGGAGAGATGTGTGATGAACATTTGTTTGGGGTTCTTAGCAGTACTATGGTTACAGTGTGATGGTTGAAAATGTTCTATCCGGCACATTATTAGTTATTCCATTTCTTGATAAAACAGACATTTAAGAACAAGGCAGAGTCTGGGAGTGCAGTGGGGGTGGGGCCAAAACTCTGTGAAATGTTTAACCTTTTCACATAGTTCAACAAAGTTTAGATTTCTGGCAAAACGCCTAGACTTTGCAAAGCAGTTCATGGTTGCAAAACCCGACAAGACCCTAGTGCTTAAATTATTCTGGCTCAAAAGTTGAGACAATGTGAAGAGAGCAAAAGGAAAGAAAAACACACACAAACACCCCCCCCACCACACACACCCATGCCCACCCGCCCCAACACACACAAACCCCGATAGTTGGGCTCATGGCACAGAGTAAGTCATTTGGAAACGGATGCTGGAGTGGTGGTGATTACAACCTATGATTCCTTAGAAGCGCAGCAGATGCCTCTGCTGAGAGAATAAGCTATCCCACAAAGGGAAAGCAAGTTCAGCATTAAAGGTAAAGAAGGATCTGAAGAACACGTGACAATCTGAGTATGTCATAGATTAGCAGGAATTTTTTGTTTCACAGAATCGCAGCAATGCCCTCACAGAGAGCAGTGGCAAAGACTAGCAAGGTGTCACGTCTCGAGTGTTTAGTCTGCAAAGAGTTGTCTCCATCCAAAAAATGCACATGTGGGCTACTGTGGCCGCCAGTATCAGGGGTCAAATCTTCTAGCCAAGGAAAATGGAGGATCTGTAATTAGCTTGAAGTAATCACAAATTTCCGGAGAAGGCAATGGCACCCCACTCCAGTGCTCTTGCCTGGAAAGTCCCATGGACGGAGGAGCCTAGTAGGCTGCAGTCCATGGGGTCGCTAGGAGTCAGACACGACTGAGCGACTTCACTTTCACTTTTCACTTTCATGCATTGGAGAAGGAAATGGCAACCCACTCCAGTGTTCTTGCCTGGAGAATCCCAGGGACGGGGGAGCCTGGTGGGCCGCCGTCTCTGCAATCGCACAGAGTTGGACACGACTGAAGCGACTTAGCAACAGCAGCAGCAATCACAAATTTCACTACTGTTTGACTTTCTTTGGTTTGTGTGGACATATATCTTGATTTGCATTCCCTGGGAGTTTCTCTGAAATTCTTTAGAATGTATCTGTCATTAGCAAATAAGAAAATATGAAATAATTATTAAAATATCAAAAATATTAATATGAACATTATTGAAACATTATGGATGAATGTAGTAAATGTTTCCCACATATAGTCTTTAGAATCCTAATTCTGAGAGGTGTACAGTAAATCAAGGGATTGGTTGAAAAATCAAATTGGTGGTCAATTAAAGGGGTGTATCTGAATGTCATTCTAATTTGTCTATTTTATTTATTCTTCTTTTCAAAGTCTGAAACAGTTTTATGTGTTTTGCAAAGCTCTAGAATAGACTATCCAATGTTTTCCAAATATATTTGGTCACAAAATTTCCCATTCTCTCTCTTTTTGTGTGAAGTATAATCCTCAAACATATGTTTGGAGGAACATACATTAGTAAACACTATATTTATATTTATTAGTGGAATATATACCATAGATACGTGTGGAAAAATGGACATTCTTTAACATGTGAATCTAAGAATAGTGGACAAAGAATCTGGCAAAGAAAAAAGCAAATGAAATAAACCACAGTACTGAAAGTTGGCAATAAATGGGTTCTAAGAAATAAGAATGCTGTGACCTACAGAAAAATCCAACCACCATGACTCACATAAATAACAAGAAACTGAAGCTAGATCGTTTCTTGTTTCATATTAGCATCTTAACGATGATAGAGCTAAGACTTCTGCACTTCTTTGGCTATTCCCTCATACTTACAATATGGCTGTTGTGACTCTGACTCTCACATCTACATCCTAGGCAGGAGAAAGAGAAAAGGTTTAGGAAAGGCTGTTCTTTAAATCAGGAAGTTAAAAATGTTTTCAGGAACATTACAGCATAGTTATAAACATATTTAGTTGTGTGGGACTCTGTCACAGAGCAAAAGACCTATGGGAGAGATTAAATTGGAATTTTATATTGTTAACTGGGCACTTTGGGGTTGGGTGATTTATGCATTAACAGAAATGAGGCCAGAAGTTTTGAGTATGTACCTCTGTTTTGATCTACAGAAATAAGGAGGTAGACTGTGTTATTTTAGATAGATTCCTTTAGGGAAGCCTTCTGAAGTATCTAGGTCCTTCTGAAACAAAGTGATAAAATAGCCCACCCCCATTTGCTGTCTTGGAAATAGTATGCTGTCTTTAAAAGAAGACACATGCATGTTTACACACTTACAAGTTTAAAGCGAAGTTGGGAGTAGACATGCCCTTCCCGCCCCACCATCCCTGGAAACAGCATCTAGTGGCCTGTCATCTGAATCTAGGTCAGCCACTTGCCCAAGGTCCAAATGTTCTGGGTCTTTTCTTCAGGTTACTAGCAGACATTGTTGCTTTACTAGATGGGAACCTTCCAGGACCTAATTCAGCTCATGGCTTAACCCATGAAAGCATTTAGAGAACTTCTAGATAATTACCATGTTTTTTCTACTCCCTGGGATCTTAATGGAGATAAATATACACTGGGAAACAAATTGGCTCAGTTTGCTTATGAAATTTTCTTTGATAGTGAGACACAACATGTTGCTACAATGCTGTTCTCCCTGGAATGGAATTTATTAAAAGGAAAGCCCATGATGAAACTCATAGAGGGGGCTATCCACTTTTAATCTGTGTACTACTAAAAAGGAGGATTTGCTATAAAATGATTTCTTCTAAAAAATGGCAATCATGTGGACCTCAAATCCATGTTATAACAAAATCCCACTAATATTCCTCTGGCATAGAAACCCAAAGCCTGTTTCTTCTTGTTTTTAATTATTAAAGTAGTGTTAGCCTCATTATCAAATCTTGAAACATAGAGAAAAATACTACTCTGAATCCAATCATCTTAAACATTTTTGTGAAATGTTTTCTTCTCTTTTTATGCCTTTTAACATCTTTTGCCTCACTCACTGCTGTATTGTAAGCATTGTTTTCATGATGCAATCTAATCTCATTCTAGTATATGAACAATTAAGTTTTTTCCATTTTTTTCTCAAAGTGTTTTTGAATCTATTTTTATCATTCTTCATATAATAGTTGTGTCCATAGATGCAAAAGTTATTCATTAGTGTATTTAATCTTGCAGTGGTGGTACTGATTACTACCTACTGACATGTGCCAAGAATCCATGGGGGATATAGAAGAGCGATTAGTGGTCCCTCAGGGCAGGAGTATATAAGTAAGTAATACATGCACGCGTGTGTGCTCAGTCATGTCCAGCTCTTTATGACTCTATGGACTGTAACTCACCAGGTTCTTCTGTCCATGGGCTTCTCCAGGCAAGAATACTGGAGTGGGTTGCCATCTCCCCTTCCAGGGGATCATCCCAACTCAAGGATCGAACCTGCATCTCCTGCATTGGCAGATTCTTTATCACTTGAGCCATCAGGGAAACCCCTTCCCTGATACATATGTGTATCTAATTGGGATTTACAAAACTAGCCTTTTATAGAAAGTAATTGTAAAAGATAGTGGGTGCCATGGGAGTTTCCAGGAGTGAGAAAACACAGATTGGAAATGAAATCACCATTCAGCTTGGATTTAGAGAAGTGGGGAGGACCCTGCTGGAGGACCTTCCGGGCACAGGCAGAAGAGGGTGGGAAATCATTGACTGTGTCCAAGGAGTAGTTAAATTTAATGCCTGTTCCACATAATGGAGTTTATTTTAACCTCAATTCTGTGCACATCCCAAAGAAAATGATCTGGAACCTTTCTGTGCTGAAAATGACCTCGGTTCTCCTCTTTACTTGTTTGCGCAGACTCCATCAGCAAACGTGTTCGACAGTGACTAGATGCCAGGGTCTCCTTTTTCTATGCTTTCTCCAGACTTATGCTCTTTGCTGTCATCTCTTGCAAAATCTGAAAAACTAAAGCCTCAATTAGAAGAGAAAAATCAAAGCCATTTGTAATTTTGTATACCCAGTCTTACCAGAATGCTCATATTGGCTCATTTGCCTTAGGTAAAAGCTGGAGTGATTCTTTAATCTGAAAATATCTCTGCATCTTACTTTGTGAGAACAATATTGAAATGTACATGCGAGTTGGGGAAGTTATAGAATCAAAGGGTCTGGCCTCCTTGCAGATCATTTATGTCACTTAGCCAGTGTTTCTCACTCACTGTATTTCTTTAGGTTTTATATTTTCTTACTAAATGGAAGCCTTACCTTTACGACCAAATGCAAATTATATAAAACCAGATCCTTAAGCACAGTACCTGAGTCCCTAAAGCTTCTCAGAATACAGATTAGGACTTCCCTGGGGCTATGAGATGAGAGTCTGCGTACCAATACAGGGGAGACGAGTTCGAACCCTGGTCCAGGAAGATCTCACATGCCATGGAGCGACTAAGCCCGTGTACCACAGCTACTGAGCCCCCGCACCTAGAGCCTGTGCTCCGCAATAAGAGAAGGTACCCACAATGAGAAGCCTTCACATTACAACTGGAGAAAGCCCACACACAGCAACAAAGGCTCAGTGCAACCAAAAATAAATAAATTATATATATACGGACACAGGAGCCCGGTGGGCTACAGTCCATGGGATCACAAAGAGTCAGACGTGACTGAGCAACTAACACTTCACTTCA
>NW_011494756.1:4259888-4260800 GCF_000754665.1 Bison bison bison | reverse complement strand
AAGCCATGAAGAATTCCTGGTTTGAATCCCATTCATGAAAGCAAATATATTCAGGAATCAGCGTTTTGGCGGACTCAAAACCTTTAAATCAGAGATGAATGAATTGGGCCGAACCACAGTGTAAACGGCTCTTCCATTTATTCTTCTATCACCCTTCTTTGCGAGAAAAGAGAGAGAGAAAGAAAAAGAGCTTTCTTTTCTAAGCCCAGTATGCAGGGGTGCTGAGAAGGGTAATCCCTGGTAGTCCTCCACACCCTCTGCTTCTGGCTACTCTTGGTCCCAGCCTCTGTGCTCCCTCCTCCCACAGCCCCAGGAGAGCAGGGAGGCGCCTCACTGCACGTCCTCTGGTTCAACAAGGCCCTGAGCAAGACCAGGTCCCAGAGCAGTCATTCTCATTCTTAAAGAATTACATGGGACTGAAAAGATAATTCTTACTTTCCTGCTCATTCCCAGTTGCAAAACTTGAAATTCTTCTGGTAAGTTGATTCTGTGACACATACATAATTATAACAAAAATATTCAAAATGGAAAGATTTTCTGGTTCAGTATTCCTACTGGTACCTAACATGCCCTGATGCTTCAATGGCAAAGATGTTACTGTAATATTACCTTGTCATTCATATTGAGAGGGGTTTGGCTAAATCAACCCGCAGGACAAATGACCATGTTTATAACGTGGCTGACCTGTTAGGTTATCCTGCAGGGACCACAAATTAGTGAACTGTGAAGCAAATGTAGCACACGGATTTGCTGTGTGTGGCCTGTATGGTGTTTTGAAATAATTGCCAAAACGTAAAAATTAAGAGATTTAACATAAAAATCCAGTTTCCCAGTGTCTCTTGAAAAGAAATCAAAAGATTGGGCAACACTGTGTCCAAAGTCTTAAGGACTGCTGACAGGGTAACTTTTGAT
>NW_011494756.1:4259383-4259788 GCF_000754665.1 Bison bison bison | reverse complement strand
TGAGAGTCTGCCTGCCAATTCAGGGGACATGAGTTCGAACCCTGGTCCAGGAAGATCTCACATGCCATGGAGCGACTAAGCCCGTGTACCACAGCTACTGAGCCCCCGCACCTAGAGCCTGTGCTCCGCAATAAGAGAAGGTACCACAATGAGAAGCCTTCACATTACAACTGGAGAAAGCCCACACACAGCAACAAAGGCTCAGTGCAACCAAAAATAAATAAATTATATATATACGGACACAGGAGCCCGGTGGGCTACAGTCCATGGGATCACAAAGAGTCAGACGTGACTGAGCAACTAACACTTCACTTCAAAGAACACAGATTGAAAAATACTTGTTTCATCTGTCTACTTATTTACAGATGGAAAAATTGAGTCCTAGAAAATCAAGAAGCCATGAAG
>NW_011494756.1:4250456-4259283 GCF_000754665.1 Bison bison bison | reverse complement strand
AACAAAAATATTCAAAATGGAAAGATTTTCTGGTTCAGTATTCCTACTGGTACCTAACATGCCCTGATGCTTCAATGGCAAAGATGTTACTGTAATATTACCTTGTCATTCATATTGAGAGGGGTTTGGCTAAATCAACCCGCAGGACAAATGACCATGTTTATAACGTGGCTGACCTGTTAGGTTATCCTGCAGGGACCACAAATTAGTGAACTGTGAAGCAAATGTAGCACACGGATTTGCTGTGTGTGGCCTGTATGGTGTTTTGAAATAATTGCCAAAACGTAAAAATTAAGAGATTTAACATAAAAATCCAGTTTCCCAGTGTCTCTTGAAAAGAAATCAAAAGATTGGGCAACACTGTGTCCAAAGTCTTAAGGACTGCTGACAGGGTAACTTTTGATCTGAGCTGTGTAGCTGCTGCCCCCTGTAGATGGGACATGTATTCTTCAGTTGGTATCATCCCTGGTGTGTGGCCTGGTTTTTCCTTTATGGTGGACAGTATCCACATCTTTATTAAAAAATGAGACAGGAAACTTTTCAAAGCAATTTTTCCAGGTTGCTTTGAGTACTTATTTCTGAATGATTTTCTACAAAAAGTTTTTTTTTGGACAAAAAGCTTAGAGATGTACAAATAAAGTACAATAAAATAATTTTAGAAGAAAAAAATGGGAGGCAAGAAACAGTTGACATAAAAGGTACTTGTTTATATAGAATTGGTCTAATGTACATAATGTATATGATTTTGTGGACATTTGAGTCTGCTACCCTTGTACAGTGTGTGAAGAGATAACACTGTGTGCTGCTGATTCCAAGATGCACATTTTTCCTCATATTTGACCAGCTCTGAAATTGAGAGTCATTGTAGAATTGCTGTCAGCCAGGCAGCAGTCATGGTGGAGTGGCCACTGCCTGTAGACATCGTCATCACTGTTTTTGTTGCTGTGTCGATTGAGATTATGTGCAGTGCTGGGGAGGTGCATGGTGAGTGTAATTGTTATTTCAATTTCAAACATCTTCAACAAGAAGCCTATTATTCAGCCTTGTCATGAAAAGTGACCGTCTATGCAGAAAGACAGCAGCTGGCCATGAATTTGATACTAGTTGAAGCCAATGTTTTTTGTGGGAGGAATGACTGCAATTCCTTCTTTTCTTGGAAAGAGCAGCCAAACACTTTAGGAGACTGAGGAGGGGAAAATCTTACAGGTCTAGGAGGCTTTGTTACATTTTGTTACTGAGATAAGTGCAAAAGTATTCCTGTTACAGGCCAAACAGTGCAATTTGAGGCAAGAGAAAATGTCAAATAATTTGGAAGAGATGAAAGAAATTTCTGGCCAAAGCAGACTGCGTGGCCCACCCAGGCTGCAAGTAGAACCAGCATTATTCTGTCATAGATTGATTGGGAGTGTATACTCTTTTTTTGTATTGCTGCATAAAATGGTGACTCTCTCAATCAATGATGTCTTAAATTTAAGAAAATATGGTAAAATACCACCTGCCGTCGTTGTTGTTCAGTCTCCAAGTCGTATCCGACTCTTCGTGACCCCATGGACTGCAACACACCAGGCTTCCTTGTCCCTCACCATCTCCTGGAATTTGCCCAAGGTCTTGTCTACTGAATTGGTGATGCCGTGCACCCATCTCATCTTCTGTCACCCTCTTCTCCTTCTGTCTTCAATCTTTCCCAGCATCAGGGTCTTTTCCAATGAGTTGACTATTTGGATCATGTGTTGTTGCTTACAGTACGTGCCATAGGACAAATGTTTGTTATTAGCAGAAGTTTCATGAACAAGTTTTGTCATCCGTTTTCTGGTCCACTCCAATTTAACAACAATTTTCTATTTTGTCCGGAGGCTAGTAAGCTAAGTTTATGCCAAAGACATTTCTATTTTCGCTGTCATGGCCCTAAATGAACATTTTGTTTTGAAAAGGAACTGGAAAAATACATGCAAGAAGGAGAATGTAATTTACTTTCTGACGTTTTCTAAAATAATTTAAAGCGATTCCAAGTAACAAATAGCTGCTTGCTTCAGTTATCTTTCCAGAAAGTGAATTACTGGCTTTGGTTTGATTGGAAAAGACTTGTCGTTACTCTGCAAAGGTCTGCCTTGCTAATGAACATATTTGGGGCATTGTCTAGTTTTACCTCTGCTCTAGGGGCTTCCTAGGTGGCTCAAGTGGTAAAGAATCTGCCTACCAATGCAGGAGTCTCAGGGGACTCAGGTTTGATCCCTGTGTTGGGAAGATCCCCTGGAGGAGGGCATGGCAACCCACTCCAGTATTCTTGCCTGGAGAATCCAATGGACAGAGGAGCCTGGCGGGTTATAATCCACTGGGTCCCAAAGAGTCGGACATGACTTAGCGTCTGAGCATGCATACACCTCTGCTCGAAGAACCTCTGAAATGGCCTTGGAAGTTATGAAATTCACTTGGGTATTTTGTGTTCCTCACATTTTAAAGCTGTGATATCAACCAAACAAAATGCTAATTGGAAATAGCCTCATCTTATCCCTTTTGGTAAAATCCTTGACTTCCAGGCCTAATTAGCACATCTTTTATTTGGAAAACAAAATGGAAATGGCCTTTCATAAAAGTTAACCACACATACTCCTCTCTTCAGAGGGAAAACCAGAGCACAAGGTAAAAGATGACTTTCCCTAGCAAATTTCTGCTTTCACTTTTAAATTGCTGAATGATTTTGCCCTTGGGCTGACGTGTTTTCATACCCTTTACAATTTTCTAAAAGTGAGATTTTGGTGATTGTTTTGTGAGTATCACTGTAACATGTTGAAAGCCAATTGAAAATAGAAGCTGTTCATTGCTAGAAATTTTGCACTTGATAGAATTAAAGCTGGGAGGTGTCAGAAGCTTAATTGGGCCTGGAACATATCAACATACTTCTAGTTTATACAAGTTTGTGATACAGAATAGGCACTTAATAAATATTTGTTGAATAATCTCTATGGCATATGCATGCACAAATGCCTGTGTATGAGCTATACGTAGTATCAGTCAAATTTGAAATTAGGGCATGTCCTACAGGTAAAATATTTATGATTAATCAACAGATGAACTCAGTAATGGTAGCCATACTAGTAACAATTTTTAAGTTAATAATAATAATTCATTTTGCTCTTCTGCTGTTAACTCCAACACAGATAATGACTCCCAGACCTCGGTAAATTGTAAGCAGATGAGAAGTCTCTAGAGCAATCACCAGATTCAATCTTTGTTAGCTTACAGAGCTCCATCTTCATCCTCCAGTAGAGTAAGACCAAGAAGGATCTTTTCACTGGTTATACTTGGTTGGGATGAGAAGAGCAAAAAGACAGACTTTCATTTATTCATTGATATATTCCATATATCGATGTGAAAGGGGCAAGTTATATAAAATTTCAGGTGATGGAAGAAAGCCATTTATACATGGACCAGAGCATCCTCTTTCAACCTTACCTAGAAATTCTCAAGAATTTCTCAGTTAATTTAAAATAATTTGATTTGAGAGGGATTTGGAAAAGTTTAAGAATCCAAGCCATTCCCTGGTGGGCTCAGTGGTAAAGAAGCCGCTGGCCAATGCAGGAGATGCAGGTTTCATCCCTAGGTCGGAAAGATCCCCTGGAGAAGGAAATGGCAATACTCCAGTATTTTTGCCTGGGAAGTCCCATGGACAGAGGAGCCTGGAGGGCTACAGTCCATGGGGTCCCAAAGAGTCAGACATGACTGAGTGACTAAACAACAGAACAACAGTATGTGGCAACCAGGTACAGTACAAGGGTGGTCCACCAGGAGATGCTAACACCAAGATTGCTAAAATTATTTACTTAGATGTAAATATTTTCATAGACTACCATTTACATTGCTAAGTTATTAATTTTATACTCAGTTCCAAGTAAATGCAGGTATATTAGATTACAGTAATTAATACTATGACTAGTTAAGACTTCTACCACAGATTTAAATTTTAGAGAATAAAAAGTTCTGTATTGGCCCATGGAATGTCAAAAATAATAATAATTGATTTCTTTTGTAATTCTATGTTTTTTATTTCATGCATTTATCTCTTGGTTTCACCAAAGTGTTGAAGAAGTCCATGGCACAAAAGTACTTTTAATAAAAGGAAACCCTGGACTTGCTCTACTGAAATAACTGTTAAAAATAAAATATACGAGGGAGAGTGCATTCTACATGCCTTAGTCTGTTAAAACTTTGAATGGATGCTCAGGTCAATGACTCTTCCTTTTTTTTTTTTTAATTTTATTTTATTTTTTAACTTTACAATATTGTATTAGTTTTGCCAAATATCGAAATGAATCGGCCGCAGGTATACCTGTGTTCCCCATCCTGAACCCTCCTCCCTCCTCCCTCCCCATACCCTCCCTCTGGGTCGTCCCAGTGCACCAGCCCCAAGCATCCAGTATCGTGCATCGACTCTTCCTTTTAAGACAGCTTTGGAAGGATGCCCTGGGAGCGGCATGAAGCAAGTTGATGTGGTTTAAATCTTGGTGGACAGTTACAGGCTGTCCCGGATGCTACCAAGCACAGTTCTACAGTACCCCACAACTGAATTAATTTCCAAGGAAGTTCAAACTTGGACATTAAAGGAAAATGGCAAAAACTACTAAATTTCACTCCTGGGAAGTAAATGTTCCTTGTAGTATTACTACAGTGTCATGGGCCCAGTTGACTAATTGGGAGAAAATGGTTTGTTTGTTTGTTGGGGGGACTAAATATCTAACTGTGACACTTGTCTATAGTTATGGGTATAAAGAGAGAAAGGAAATAGTGTGAGCTCTGTATTCTGACTTTGTTGGCTGACGGACGTTGGATTGTTTGTATGGATTGAGCATCCATGTTGCTCAGTAAATGGCCCAGACATTGTGCTAACTTCTGAAGGGTCTGTAAAGTAAATGAGACAATTTAAGAAAAGGAATATATTATTTGAGCACAGAGAATGATCATTATTTCTTTAGAACATGAAAATTTTGTTAAATGACATTGTTATGGCTTTAAACAGTTAATTCTGCTTCTACTAAGATTTCTTATCATCAGGAAACAATTGAATTAACTAGTTTTCCTTTCCTCTAGAAATTCCCAGACTATTAATATTCACTGTCATATCAAGCACCAAATGTGGACTCCCTGAAGAGGATAGCACAGACAGCAGGGAGGCTAGTTGAGTCAGTGAAGTCACTAGATATCAGTGAGGGACCTCGGGCTCTTGGAAGGTGGTCTTGACCCAAAAGATCTCTCCTAGATTGTCTGAGATGGTTCACCTTATAGAATAGCTCTTCCCTAGAGAATCAATGAAGTGAATGAAGCCTCCTTGTCAGGACTGGCCTCAAATGTGGACACGCAATTTCTGATAAATTTTCAGAGCAGGGCTAAATGCAAGCGGGAACTTTGAATAAAATTTTATTAACAAGTTATGACTATCAGAAAGGAAACAGACACAGGAATATAAAACTAAGTGATTTGTCATATAAGGAATAATTCCTGGTGACATTACCAAGATGACAACTTAGGGTCTTGAATTCAAGCATCGGGTCTGAATAGACATTTTTCCAAAGAAGGCATCCAAATATCCAACAGGTGCATGAAAAGGTGCTCAGCATCACTCATCGTCTGAGAAATCAAAGCCACAGTGAGATAAGACTCACAACTGTTAGAATGCCTATTATCAAAGAGTTAAATAAAAAGGTCGGCGAGGATGTGGAGAAAAGGGAAATTTTGTGCACTGTTGATGAAAATATAAACTGGCATAGCCACTGTGGGAAAAACAGTATACAAGTTCCTCAAAAAACTAAAAATAGATCTACCATGTGATGCAGCATTTCACTTCTGGGTGTATCCAAAGGAAATGAAGTCATTACCTGGAAGAGATATCTGCACTCCCATATTGATTGCAACGTTTTTCATAGTAGTTGAGATATGAAGTATCCATCAACAGATGAAAATGTGATATATATATATATAACATTCCATTATATATAATATTTAAATATATGTAGTAATATTATTCTGGAGAAGGCAATGACACCCCACTCCAGTACTCTTGCCTGGAAAATCCCACGGACGGAGGAGCCTGGTGGGCCGCAGTCCATGGGGTCGCTAAGAGTCGGACACGACTGAGCGACTTCACTTTCACTTTTCACTTTCATGCATTGGAGAAGGAAATGGCAACCCACTCCAGTGTTCTTGCCTGGAGAATCCCAGGGACGGCGGAGCCTGGTGGGCTGCCGTCTATGGGGTCTCACGGAGTCAGACAGGACTGGAGCAACTTAGCAGCAGCAGCAGCAGCAGTAATATTATTCAGCCATGAGAAAGAAGGAAATCCTGTCATTTGTGGAAACATGGATGGACCTTGTGCATTTTACACTAAGAGAAATAAACTAGACAGAAAAAGACAAAATATATCACTTATCTGTGGAATCTGAAAAAAAAACTGGACTCATAGAAATCAAGTGTAGAATGGTGATTGCTAGCAGCTGATGGGGTCAGGGGACTAGGGAGAGGTTGATAAAAAGGTACAAAATTTCAGTTGCAAGTTACCTAAGAACTGAGGATCTGATGTGTACCACAGAGACTGTAGTTGACAATCCTTTATTGTATAATTAAAATTGGCTGGGCCTTCCCTAGAGGCCCAGTGCTTGAGGCTCTGTGCTCCCACCGCCAGGGTGTAGGTTCAGTCTCTGGTTGGGGAACTGAGATCCCGTGAGCTGATTAAAAAAAATAAAATAAAATTTGCTGAGCCAAGACAGTAGAACTTCAGTGTTCACACCAAAAAAAAGAAAAAAGACAATTATGTGAGGTGTAAGGGATATGTTAATGAATGGGGACTTTCACACCGTGTACACATATCAAATCACCATGTTGTATACTTTAAATATTATTTTATTTATCAAATATATGCCAATAAAATTAGGGGGGTTGAGGAATAACTTCTTCCTCTTGAGGTTGTGGTTCAGCAGCTTCCGTCCAGAGAGGCCATGCTTCCTGCTCCACCTGGGGACGCCCTCATGCCCACTAGGCTCATTGAGGTCCCAACCCCAAAAGGACGCTCAGAGAGAAGAGCTGTCACTGCTGTGGACCGCCCCCTTCCTGATGCCAGAGATCACATCTGTTTTGCTCATCCTTCACTGAACAGTTGTTTATCGAGTGCCCACCCTCTGCCAGATGCTTGGGATGTGTCAGGAAACTGGAGAGACAAAAGCAAAACAAAACGGTCATCAAGCGAAACACAATAAGGAAGTTTGAGTGGAATGAATTCTGTGCCGTGGGGAAAAAAAAAAGAATAGGTTGAGGAAGATCAGAAATGCCAGTAGCGAGTTGGTGTGTTCAGGGTGGGCTGTCTTTACAAGACAGACTGGTATGGAGAGGGCATCTAGAGCTGAGAAAGATTGGAAAGAGGTACAAGAATTAACCTTGGGAATATATGCTGGTCGGGGAGAGGATTGTATACTAGGCAGAGGAAGGAACCAGCACCTAGAGCTCAAGCTGGTTGCTAATTAGAGGAAGGGTGCAGAGACCAGTGTGGCTGGAGAAAGGGACAGGGTGACCAGGAGCAAGTGTCCAAGGAGACTTAGAGGCCATAGTAAGGACTTAGGCTTTTCTTGAGTGAAATGCAGTCACTAGACGGATTTGAGCAGAGGTGTGGCATGATTTGAACTTAAATTTTATCAGACTCATTTGAGCTGTACTGTTAAAAGTAGACTATAGGGAAGCAAGGGGAAGGCTGAGGAATTTGTGTGGAGGGTGTTATAATATTCCAGTTGGGACAGTTGTACAATTGTCCACCCTACCAGAGTTTTAATGGTGCAGGTGGTAGAAAAGAGCCATGCTCTGGTTATATTTTGAAGGTAGAGACAATGGGATTTCTTTTTCTGTTCTTTTAATTGGAAGATAATTGTTTTACAATGCTGTGGTGGTTTCTGCTGTACAACAACATGAATCAGTCATAATTATATATATCTGAAGCGACTTGGCATGCATGCCTCCCTCCTGAGCCTCCCTTCCCCCTCCCATCCTACCCCTCTAGGTCATCACAGGCTGGGCTCCCAGTGCTATATAGCAGTTTCCCACTAGTTACCTGTTTTACACGTGATAGCGTATATATGTCAATGCTATGCTCTCAGTTAGTCCTACCCTCTCCTCTGCTGTGTCCGTATGTCCACCCTCTACATCTCTGTCTCCACTCCTTCCCTGCAAATGGCTTCATCAGTACTACTTTTCTAGATTCCATATATATGCATTAACATGCAATGTTAGTTTTTCTCTTTCTGACTTACTTCACTCTGTATAAAAGGCTCTAGGTTCATCCACCTCACTAAAACTGACTCAAATTTTTATGGCTGAGTAATACACAGAAGAACTGTACAAAAAAGATCTTCACGACCCAGATAACCATGATGGTGTGATCACTCACCTAGAGCCAGACATCCTGGAACGTGAAGTCAAGTGGGCCTTAGGAAGCATCACTACGAACAAAGCTAATGGAGGTGATGGAATCCAGTTGAGCTATTTCAAATCCTAAAAGATGATGCTGTGAAAGTGCTGCACTCAACATGCCAGCAAATTTGGAAAACTCAGCAGTGGCCCCAGGACTGGAAAAGATCAGTTTTCATTCCAATCCCAAAGAAAGGCAATGCCAAAGAATGCTCAAACTACTGCACAATTGCACTCATCTCACATGCTAGTAAAGTGATGCTCAAAATTCTTCAACCCAGGCTTCAGCAATACATGAACCGTGAACTTCCTGACATTCAAGCTGGTTTTAGAAAAGGCAGAGGAACCAGAGGTCAAATTGCCAACATTTGCTGGATCATGGAAA
>NW_011494756.1:4250046-4250356 GCF_000754665.1 Bison bison bison | reverse complement strand
AAAAGTGAAGAAGAACTAAAGAGCCTCTTGATAAAAGTGAAAGAGGAGAGTGAAAAAGTTGGCTTAAAGCTCAACATTCAGAAAACGAAGATCATGGCATCTGGTCCCATCACTTCATGGCAAATAGATGGGGAAACAGTGGAAATAGTGGCTGAATTTATTTTTCTGGGCTCCAAAATCACTGCAGATGGTGATTTCAGCGATGAAATTAAAAGATGCTTACTCCTTGGAAGGAAAGTTGTGGCCAACCTAGATAGCATATTCAAAAGCAGAGACATTACTTTGCCAACAAAGGTCCATCTAGTCAAGG
>NW_011494756.1:4249290-4249946 GCF_000754665.1 Bison bison bison | reverse complement strand
TCAGTTTTCATTCCAATCCCAAAGAAAGGCAATGCCAAAGAATGCTCAAACTACTGCACAATTGCACTCATCTCACATGCTAGTAAAGTAATGCTCAAAATTCTTCAACCCAGGCTTCAGCAATACATGAACCGTGAACTTCCTGACATTCAAGCTGGTTTTAGAAAAGGCAGAGGAACCAGAGGTCAAATTGCCAACATTTGCTGGATCATGGAAAAAGGAAGAGAGTTCCAGAAAAACATCTATTTCTGCTTTATTGACTATGCCAAAGCCTTTGACTATGTGGATCACAATAAACTGTGGAAAATTCTGAAAGAGATGGGAATACCAGACCACCTGACCTGCCTCTTGAGAAACCTATATGCAGGTGAGGAAGCAACAATTAGAACTGGACATGGAACAACAGACTGGTTCCAAATAGGAAAAGGAGTATGTCAAGGCTGTATATTGTCACCCTGCTTATTTAACTTATACTCAGAGTACATCATGAAAAACACTGGGCTAGAGGAAGCACAAGCTGGAATCAAGCTTGCCGGGAGAAATATCAATAACCTCAGATATGCAGATGACACCACCCATATGGCAAAAAGTGAAGAAGAACTAAAGAGCCTCTTGATAAAAGTGAAAGAGGAGAGTGAAAAAGTTGGCTTAAAGCT
>NW_011494756.1:4226281-4249190 GCF_000754665.1 Bison bison bison | reverse complement strand
GTATGGATGTGAGAGTTGGACTGTGAAGAAGGCTGAGCACTGAAGAATTGATGCTTTTGAACTGTGGTGTTGGAGAAGACTCTTGCGAGTCCCTTGGACTGCAAGGAGATCCAACCAGTCCATTCTGAAGGAGATCAGTCCTAGGTGTTCATTAGAAGGACTGATGTTGACGCTGAAACTCCAATACTTTGGCCACCTGATGTGAAGAGCTGACTCATTGGAAAAGACCCTGATGCTGGGAAAGATTGAGGACAGGAGGAGAAGGGGACGGCAGAGGAGGAAATGGTTGGATGGCATCACCAACTCAATGGACATGGGTTTGGGTGGACTCTGGGAGTTAGTGATGGACAGGGAGGCCTGGCGTGCTGCAGTTTATGGGGTTGCAAAGAGTCGGACACTACTGAACGACTGAACTGAACTGAACTGAATATTCTGTTATATATATATATATATATATGTATCATATCTTCTTTATCCATTCATCTGTTGATGGATATCTAGGTTTCTTCCATGTCCTAGCTATTGTAAATAGTGCTGCAGTTTTTTTGAATTGTGGTTTTCTCAGGGTATATGCCCAGTGATGTAATTGCTGGGTCGTAGGGTAGTTTTATTCCTAGTTTTTAAAGGAATCTCCATACTCTTCTCCATAGTGGCTCTGTCAGTCCGTGTTTCTGCCAACAGTGCAGGAAGATTCCCTCTTCACATCCTCTCCAGCATTTATTGTTTGTAGTTTTTTTTTTTTCATGATGCTGTGAGTTGATACCCCATTGTAGTTTTGAGTTGATACGCCATTGTAGTTTTGATTTGCATTTCTCTAACAATGAGCAATATTGAGCATCTTTTCATGTGTTTATTGGCCATCTGTGTGTCTTAGGAGAAATGTCTGCTTAGGTCTTCTGCACATTTTTTTTATTGGATTTTTCTGATATTGAACTGTATGAGCTGTTCATATATTTTGGAGATTAATCCTTAGTTGCTTCATTTGCAGTTATTTTCTCCCATTCTGAGGGAGACAACGGGATTTCTTAATGGATTGAATATGGAGTTTGAGAAAAGAGAAGGAATCAGGTATTTGAGCAACTGGAGAAGAGTTGTTAGCAGCTGACCTTGAGAGCATGTTGGGGAGTCAGAATATGAGACCCTTAGTTATGAGCACGTTGAATTGGAGGTGCCTGTTAGATTTCCAAAAGGACAAGCCGAGTGGGTGTTGGATATGTGATCTCCAAGGAGTTCAGAATAATCCACTCTAACATATTCTTCTTTAGCATATTGATTATATCGATTCAAAGGTGCTTGAAAAACAGCAGATGCAAGAAAAGCACTCTGATCTTCCTTCTTTTTCTTAAAAACAGGACATGAAATTTCTACATGAAAGATGTCCTACCTATACAGTAAATCTCCTAAGGACGAATAAATTCTGTTCCAAGAGCGTACTCACAAGTCTAATTTTGTTTCTAAGTCCATAAGTCTAATTTTGTTTCTAAGTTAGCCAAGGTATCCAACGAACACATTCAACTATATGCTGCTGCGTTTACTCTGGCTTCTGGACATCCTGGGCTTGAAGTAAAGATCCTGTGCTCCTGTACTCTATACAGTACTGCACGGTAAAGTGCACAACAGCACGGCCACTTGCAGAGGCTCAGCACAAGTGGCAGTGTGTGCAGACACATGAATCAGCTCACGTGATTGGATATGTGAACACTCGTTTGAACGTTCATAACCTGAAGGTTCATGTGAAGGGGACTTACTGTACCAGGAGGAAAGTAACATTCTCATCCTCAAGGACAAGAAACTGAAATGGAGAGAATTCTGTATAAATAAACCTTGCTAAAATAATTCTTATCTTCCTTCAGCCTCCCCACGTGGTTTAGTCACATTTCCACAACTGCCTCTCTTTGTTCAACCTGATGCAAAAAAAAAAAATGGTTTTGCCATTTCTTTGGGTTAGAATCCCATGTCACATAAAATTTCTACTAAATTTGTATGCTTTTCTCCTGTTGCTCTGTCTTATATCAATTTAATTCTCAGGCCCAATTAAAAGAACCCTAAGAGGGTCGAGGTAAACGTTTTTCTCTCCTACAGTCTCCAGTCTGGACGATGGTTCGGGCCGGAGAACACTGCCAGGTGTCTAGTAAGCCCTCAATAAATTTTCATCGAAAGAATGAATGAATTTAAGGTCTGTCTTCCAAGGTCCAGTTTTCTCTCTGAGGACTTTCCTCTTCCCCAGATAATTATCCCAGAAATACTAACTATCTTTAGTGGAGACATCAGTCTGTCTGACACCACAAGACAACATTGTCAAAACATGGCAGAGTGAGGCTAGCAAGCCTATGAGAGTACAGATTTCTATTCATATGTAAATTGGGTGTAGGTGGGAATGTTGGTTGGATGGGTGGCTATTATAATTTTTGCAAGGTCATTGAACAAATGGAGAATAAGCTGGGGCCAAGGAAAGTGACATGGGTCTTAAATATATAGGGCATACTCCTAAAAAAGGAGATTAAGAGATGTAAAAATCAGTACGGTGAGATTAAAGGCCTCTAGGAGGCACCATATGTTACTGTTTGACCTGAAAATGCTCTCAGCAATTCAGAGAGGGCAGAGGTGAATATCTAGGTTTTAGATTCTATGATGTAAACTCCCTTCTTTCCCCATTTGCTCCATTTGCTTTTCTAGAAAATTTGTCCCTGTGGGAGACAAAATAGCTTAGCTATTGGAGGAATTGCCCTCAATTGTAGTAATACTGTAACACAACTTTGCTTTTTAAAACTGAATCTTCCCTATCCAGTCAAAAATCATGTAGTCTTTCATACACAAAGCATTTCTATAAAAGTAATTAAAACAACATGAAAGAATTACCAACTTGGCAGAGAGTCTTTTTAAACAGCCCGACTAGTTTGTTTATAAATGTGGTTTTCTAAAGACATGCTTAGAATTCTTTGCAAATAAACATTTGCATGATATTTTTGTACAAAGATTAATTTGTCCTGGGAGAAAATGAGTTGAGAAATATTCTTGTGCATAGCTTGACACTTTCAGTGATATTATGAATTTGTAGAATTATTTCTATTAAGTGAAAATTTTGGTGAAATTAATTTAAAATGTGGGCCATATTCAACCTGTGGAATATGCTGTTTTAAATAATTTACTGCAGAGATAAAGGAAAACAAAAAGCATATCTAGATGACAGTAGTTTAGCCATTTTAAGAAATCAATCTCACTAGAGGCTAAGTTACCCTCTTTATGAGATCATAATTTCTAAAGCACAGATATTGAGTTCAGCTACTTATATCTGAGAGTGACTGTACATCTGTGGAATATTTATAAAAGATAATTCATCTTTTTGTAAAAATAAACACAAATTTGGTTGTTGGACAAGGCTATTTGTACACAAAATATTACTTTTTCATCTAACAAGAAAAGATTTGAAAATTTTGCATCTGAATCTCATTTTTCTTCTACTCAAATGGATTCTTTTGTTTATATCATATTTATCATCAATGAGAAACTTTACTTGGTTTGGTGCTTTATTTTGGCAATTTCTAGACATTCTATTTGTCTTTACATCAGTTTTCTTATAAAAAGAATAGAATATGTTGGTTAATTTTGGCAACAAAAACTCTTATAGTTTTATGATGTTGAATTAAATGTTATCATGAGGGAAATAAAACTGGAATTTGGAGTAGGTGTCAGAACTATTTTTATCAAAATACAGCAACTGAAACAATGAATTCAGGTAGTAGGTGGCTAGATTTGAACATTAGCATCATTTGAAATGATTATGATTGTTGATTTAGCTTACAAAAGTTTAAACTCCTGAAATGCATGAATTTGTAAATAAGATCTGGCTTCCTAAGCAGGAACATGGTATTGCCACACAAAGACACAAATAGATCCTAAAGTACTCTGGCAGAGTTTAGTTGAACTAGGATAATATTAATATTATAAGACTCATTATAGCTTGAAGGATGAGCTCAAGAGAGTATGTTTTTAAGAGAAAACCAGTTCTAAGGAATGATTTCTCACCATGAATTAAAGTTAATTAAGCTTGGCTTTCTTCCTGGAACTTGATGAGAGGGAGATCCTGACTTAAAAACATCCTGATTCCTTTTGGTGACCAGACTTCTTCAGGCTTATCCTTTACTCGCTGCAGGCCAATTTGGCATAGAGTGTCCTTGCCCCCAAACTCTGGGTTCATGGTAACAGAGTGGGAGTTCTCCAACGCTTCCAATTGCTCAACAGGCAGTTTCTCTATAATAATACATCTTTGCAGATTATTCATGTCTCGAATAGAATAGAGGAAACCTGCCATGAGGAAGAGCAAATTGTACCCCTCCCATCCCCCTTCTTCTTGGCATCTCCTTTTCTTTTTTTTTCTACTTAAGGTTGGGGTCAAAAAGGAGCTGCATTAGGGTGCTCGAGGAGGGGAGAATAAAAACCTAATGTAAATCCTGAGACACTTTCTATTCTGTAAACAACTTGCTATCTGTGTTACTGAGTCCAAGTTCATACTGCTCACCATACAACAAGCCAATAGATTGAGAGGTGAATTTTGGGGGCAAGAAATAGCAACTTTCTTTGGAAAATCAGCAGACAGAGGAGATGGTGGACTGTTTTCTCAAAGAGCCATCTTGCCTGGGTTAGAATTCAGGCTTCTTTTATACTGAAAGATTCATTCATGCACGCATGCTCTGTCATGTCCAACTCTGCAGCCCCATGGAGTGTAGTCTGCTAGGCTCATCGGACCGTAGGATTTTCCCAGGCAAGAATACTGAAGCGGGTTGCCATTCCCTCGTTCCAGAGATCTTCCCGACCCAGGGATTGAACCCATGTCTCCTGCATCTCCTGCTTGGCAGATGGATTCTTTACCACTGAGCCACCTGGGAAGCCCCTTATACTGAAAGACGATAAACTAAAGGTAAACATTTCTAGTTCCGGTCAGCCCCAGGAAGGGGTCTGTTAATTTCATTCTGCATGCAGCCATTCACAGGTGGGCCTGATCAGGATGTTTCCTGTGAATTAAACACAGGTATTTTAGTTTGATGCTCATTACCTGGGAGGTAGGATTCCCAGAGATGTGCCTTTATGTATACTTTGAACTTATAGGCAACGTCCCTTTAGTGATTAACTTGTAATAGAATATGAAGGTTCTTCCCTATTGCACCTGAAGCTGCATGTCCAGATGGCAGTTCTTAGCTCCCTGCTCCTTGCTTCTATCTTTATAACACAGCGCATGATGTTTTGAATACTGTGTTTAATTGGACAATATAATGTTTGAAGACATTTAACGAAGGGACTTTATCTTGTTCGTTTGAGGGCAGTTTAGAAAGCATCAGTTATCCTATATCCTTCTTTGGTGTTGTGGGCATAGGTACCCAAGGATGTTTTAGCAGCCAATTGAATCGGCAGCCTCAAGGCAGTCTTACCATCGTTAGGGTTTGTGAAATTTCCTAGTTGACAATACGTCTAAATTTTCTTTTAGTTGGTGAAATTGTAATCAGTGTCTTTAAGTTTCCTACTTTATGGAGAGCAAAAGGCCTGGATGGAATGAGCAGGGTTGGAGGCTTTTCTGGCTAGCTGGGTGAACTCCAATCAGGAAGAAAGATGCTAGACATGGCTCTGCTCTTATCTGATCAGTGTGTGTGGTTATTTTCTTTTAAGATTTATGTATTTATTTTTGGCTGCTTTGGGGTCTTCACTGCTGCAAATGGGCTTTCTCTAGTTACTTTGAGAGGGGTCTGCTCATCACATGTGGCTTCTCACTGCAGTGACTTCTCTTGTGCAGCGTGGATTCTAGGTGTGTGGGCTTCAGTAGTTGTGACTCACGAGCTCAGAATTTGTGCCTTCTGGGCATTAGAGCACAGCCTCAGAAGTTGCAGCTTCTGGACTCTACAGCTAGGGCTCAATAGCTGTGGTACACCGGCTTAGTAGCTCTGAAGCATGTGGGATCTTCCTGGACCACGGATCGAACCCATGTTCTCTGCATTGGCACACACTTAACCACTAGATCACCAGGGGAGGCCTGATCAGTGTATTTTAATAATCAACAGCTCTTGGGACTTCTCCCGTGCTTCAGTGACTAGGACTTCTCACTCATGCCATAACTAATAGTCCTGCATTGCTGCAGCAAAGATCGAAGATCACGTGTGCCCCAACTAAAACCCATTGCAACCAAATAAATAAATACTAAAAAACACACACACACACACACACACACAAAAACCTCAACAAGGACCTAAACCCTTTGTAACTTCTGTGCCCCCTGAGCGCAAGTGATGCTGGGAGGGGTGATCTCCTGGCTTGGCGATGAATTAGCTGAACTGCTCAAACTCAAGCAGTGGTGAGGGTGCAGGGAGAGGAGACCTGAGGGGTGGAGATTCCCTGGTGGCGATCTTCACCAGCCTTGCTTGCTCTGGCCTCAAGCTCGACAGCTGGATGAGCATGGGGACTGGAGGCACTGGGCAGAGTTATGTTCTGATATGAACCTCCCATGGGCCAGGCATCCTGATCCCACCATCACACTCACAGCATCCTGAGGTCACAGGTTCCTCTCCAAGAGCAGAGTGTGCTTGTCGGGGCGAAAAATGTTCCCTTACAACTGATCAGAGAGTGGCAGTAACGTTGTAATCAGGATACAGAAAGTACTTTTCACCTCTGCCAAGTTTTCCTATGTTCTTCAAAGTTCATTTTCTCATTTTCATGAATTCTCTTTCCTTAGGCAGAGTTTAGAATTCTTCCTCCACAGACAATGCCTTATTGTGTCTGCAGCTTTGAACAATGTTCACCTTTTAAATTGCTAATGTGGACTGTGAAAGTGACAGAATTTTGATGGTAATCCTTCCCAAAATGAATATACCATGATTCCCCCAGCTGTCCTAATCCTGACCTGATCCTGGAAGGGCTCTGTGCCCTTCAAGAGGCATGTTTTCCAAATTAACACATTTCCCCTAAAATGGGTTTCCCTTGGTAAGATAATTACTCTGTAATGACCAATGACTAAAATCCATTGACAAAGGGAGGGATATTGTGTAGATATTAATGTGTCAGATTTTATCTTTTAGAATATCCACTAGCTTAAGGTACTTTGTTCTATTTTATTTTCTATTTACCTTGTCTTTCAGGAAGCTTATTAGATGAAGAAATGAAAGACCTTGAATGAGAGAGGAAAGTCTTTTTTAATGTAGATGCAGGAAACCTCAGAGCTGGGACCACAGAGCTGGGACCACACAGAGTGTAGCTCGCATTCTGGTTGTGTTTTGCATCCTTCCTCTGTCCATTCTTGGTTGTGTGACTTTCAACCAGTTTCCTTAATTAGTCCTGCTGTTGGAAGCAGTGACTGAAGAAGGTGGGCACTGCACAAAAGTAAGAATGTGAAATCAGTGCCTGAAATAGCGTGGTCACTTGGTACACATGTGCTGGCTGGATAAAATGACCAGCAGGCTAGAGCATCTAAGTCTGGAAGAAGGACAGTGCCGTGCAGAAGTTACCTATGAAACAGACAGTGATGTCATTTATGGGGGCTTCAAAGAGCTCCGGTCCTTGATGTCTCAGCACAGAAAGAATTCAGCAAGAAGAAAAGTGATAGATAAGAAGTGATTTACTAGACTAGGACACTTGTGAGGTTTACAGGCTGGTGGGTGAGAGGGTGCCATGCCCGAGAACTTAGTGGGCTGTAGCTTTATAATCAAAGGAAAGTGGGGAGGGGGAGAAGATCTTTGTCTTTCTTGTCATCATTGATTCCTCCTCCTGGTTGAGCAGGGGAGTTTTCTCTTTCCTACATGGTCAAACTAGGTCCACAAATGATTGCTTTTTTGTATGCAGAGAGCAAGCCCTAGGGATCATTAACTTACTGAGCTCATGGGCAGGATGTGGTCTCATGCTACCATTATTTTATTATTTGGGGGCATGTCTCATGCTTCTGTTGCATGGTTTTGTTGCTAAGCAAGCCTGCTTGGTTTTTGTGGTCAAGCAAACTTGCTTTCTTGAGTAATCATTAACTTAGGGGTTTCCCATATTTTTCTACTTACAATCCACTAGTGGGATTAACTATTTAATCACCTACTTTGTTCCTTTGTCTGTCCCTACCACCTAAGTGAAGATACCCAGTGGTGGGGGAACAGGGACTGAAGCAACACCAAGTGAACTGAAAGCAGAACAAGATGCTCCTATCAGCAATTTGGGGCAAAAAGAGGCTGAATGCTTCTCTGTACTTATACAGATGATCTAGTCTGGGATATGTCACAAATGTGAAAAGTCCTTTCCCACACTTCCTAATCACCTACACCTGTATTCCAACCAACAACAAAATTTGCATGGGCAGTAAAGAGACCCATAGCTTAAAATACCTATTATTTGTGGGGTATTTTACTATATAATTTTTAAGATCAAATTTTGCAATATTATTTTTAATAAAGAATTGAGTTTCATCTAGATTGCATCTAGTGTACATTTATTTCATCTCTGTTTTGGAAACGCTCATCGAGAGAGAAAGCTTGAGTTTTTCCAGGTGCATATGATGTGATTATCCAGAAAATGATGATGAAAGAAGCAGGAGAATCAGCCATAGGGGGTGGGGGAGAGGATGGAGAGAGTCCTTATCCCCCAGATAGTTGAGATTTGCTGACAAGAAAAAGTCTGAATAGAGGAAATCCCTGGTGGTCCTGTGGTAACGAATCTGCCTGCAATGTAGGAAATGGGGCTTGGGTCCCTGGGTTGGGAAGAGCCCCTGGAGGAGGAAATGGCAACTTACTTCAGTATTCTTGTCTGGAGAATCCCTATGGACTGAGGAGCCTGGCGGGCTGCAGTCCATAAGGTCACAAAGATTTGGACATGACTGAAGTGACCTAGCACACACACTTACACCAGTGGTTAAGACTCAGCACTTTCATTGCCAGGGCTCCAGGTTCGAACCCTGGTTGGGGAACTACGATACTGCAAGCCATGTGTCTCAGCCTAAAAACAAATTACAAAAAAAAAACAACCCTGAAATAATGAGATTATTTGCCAGACTACACAAGGTCAGTAGAAAAGTTACCACCATAACCATGTCCGAAAAGAAATCCATAAATCTGTGGATCTACAGGAAGAAAGTAGGAGGCACAGGAGTTGTGATGTTTTGACCTCGGGTTAGAGGAAGGAAAAGTCCATAATCCAGGTGTGGTTCAGGGAGGTGAAAAGTCCAAAAGCATCAGCTGGAAATCTGGCTTCCTTGCAGAGCAGGAACTTGGCAGGAGCTCATGATGTTGGAGACATACTATCTTACCACCCCCCAGAGAAAGCCTCCAGCTCTGAGCTTGGTGGGGTTGGCAAGGAAGGATCAGGGAACTGAAGAGTGTGTCGCTTTGCTGGACTGTGACTGCACCTACTGGAAGATAAGCAAGTCACCCCAGAGCTCTCTACCACCCTTCAGCCCCAATGAGGATTGCATTTCTCCAGATGCATGGGTATTTTTAAGCCAAGAATGAGAACAGGAACACATCCGCTATGGAAAGAGATAAGCTTCGGTCTGCTTAGACAGCAGAAGATCCAGAGAAACTAAATTCCAGGACAAAATGTCACCCTGAGGAGTTTGGGGAGGGGGGTGGGTGTGTGGAATTCTTAATCTCTGTGAGATGACAGACTGCAATTGATTGCCTCAGCAAATGGAATTACCTGGGACTTGGTCTCAAAAATCAAGAGACACACTTGTTTTAGGCTTAATAATTTTTTTATCACCTATTACAGACATCAGTTTGCCAACAAAGTCCGTATAATCATAGCTATGTTTTTTCCAGTAGTCACATACAGATGTGAGCTGGACCTCAAAGAAGGCTGAGCACTGAAGAATTGATGCTTCCAAACTGTGGTGCTGGAAAAGACTCTTGAGAGTCCCTTGGGCAGCAAGGAGATCAAACCAGTCAATCCTAAAGGAAATCAATCCTGAATATCCATTAGAAGGACTGGAGCTGAATCTCCAATACTCTGGCCACCTGATGTGAAGAACTGACTCATTGGAAAAGACCCTGATGCTGGGAAAGGCTGAAGGCAGGAAGAGCAGGGGCAACAGAGGATGAGACGGTTGGATGGCGTCATCGACTCAATGGACATGAGTTTGAGCAAGCTCTGGGAAATGGTGAAGGACAGGGAAGCCTGGCGCGCTGCAGTCCATGGGTCACAGAGTCTGACACGACTTAGCAACTGAACAACGGCAACAACAACTTTGTCAACTGAAGATTTGGCACAATATGTGATTTTGAAAAGAATGTATCCAAAATAAAGTCAGCGTTTCTATAGATATGCAGCCTGATGTAGCAGAATGAGCATGGATTCGGGGGCCAAAACTGTGGGATGAAATCTGAAATCTTCATCTTGCCTCCTTTGAGATTTTATGTAAGTTATTTACTATTGCTGATTGCCCCTCCCCCCTTTTTTCCATCTGGGGATGTGAAAACCTACATACTATTTTGTGGTGAGGATTAAATCAGATACTGCTGTGACTGTGCTGGGCTCAGAATAGACATGTTAAATGACAGCTCCTAACATCATGTTGTAGGGTTTGGGGATATAATCTGAATCCTGAAATTCTCAAATGTCCTCAAGTGACTTCATTTTTCTCTTCTTAGATATAGAATTGGGAGGTGGGGACAAGGATGAAGTAATTGGAGAATTATTTTAAAATAAAAAGAGAGCACCAAAGTTTAAATATAAAGCTTAGAATGTGTTCTCTGTCATCCTCCACTGTTAGCTTGCTCTGCTTGAGTGTATCCATCTCTAAAATGGGAATCTTATTCCTAAGGGATGAATAATTTATAACAGAGGACAGAAGAGTCATTGGCACTGTGCTTCCCCATGTCAGAAGGTCTATATTTTCAGTGTTCTAAGCTCTTCTATCTTTACCCATGGCACTCAAAACCATGAGGGGTTTTGAAAGACCCCCCTAAAATGGCCCGGTTTTCTCCTGCTATAGAAATGAGACATGAGGTGTGTTCAAGTGGTAAGTCAGTGACACCCAGTGGCTGTTGCTTTTATATTTGCCTTTTTCATTTTCAATATAACTTTGTAAGGTTCTGCCCCAGAACAAGTGAAAAAGGTGATGAGACTATGGAAGTCATAGACGCCTTCAAAGAAAGCTTTTTAGCTGATACAGCTTTGCTAGCAGATGGGAATAACCTAAAAGCAATACCAAAATAGAGTGCCAGAAGGTGGGAAAAACAGTTCTGGGAATTTCCTGCCCTGTCGTTTTGCATTTTTATTAAAGTGTATCCTTAAGCTTTCCTGACACTGGTAGGTTTCCCAAGAAACATTCCCATCACTGACGTGATAGGTCAACTGTCCAAATTTCCCTGAAATTCTGATCTGTTAGAGATAGCTGGGAACTTCCCTGAGAAATTAGACTTCATAGGTGTCAATAAAACTTAGCTGAAAGTTTAATCCAAAGCTCCACAAAGCTTTTCTTTGACATAATAATGGTGGTGGGTTAAAGGTCTGGGAACTCCTGCAAGTGCTTGGTGCCCCATGGATGAAACTGAGTGGACATTAGTGTAAAGTCGCACGGCTGGGCTCAGGTCCCAGCTTGTACCCTCTGTTGTCGATGCTCTTGGACTGCTCATCACCTCCTGGAGCCTTGATTTCTTCATCTGTACAATGAGACTAATGATACCTAATCTATAGGATGTCCTAAGGTTTTAATGAAGTAATGTACCCCCAAATCATGGACATACAGCAGCTACTCCCTAAATAGCAATCACCCTTATCCTTATTTTTAATCAGCTGAGGTTCTTTGCCAACCCTGATGGAAGACGATGATGTCTGAGAAAAACCATTCTGTGAAATTAGGTCACTTGACTCCTCTCTCAGGTGACCACATGGGTGGGACTCTACTCACTGTCATTTTTATAACGACTGTTTTATAGGACTGTTTTCCATAGAGGATTGCTGGACTGATCTTGCTACAGTACTTTGGGTTTCTAGAGTGAAAGACTCTAAAGAGTGCATCTGTGGCGGATTCATTTCGATATTTGGCAAAACTAATACAATATTGTAAAGTTTAAAAATAAAATAAAATTTAAAAAAAAGAAAAAATAATAAATCAAAAAAAAAAAAAAGAGTGCATTAGAAAATTCTTACCTAAGAACTTACTTTGTAAGGATTAGTATTTTCACCATATGAAACATTGAGGAAGTTATTACAGCATAGAGATACGTGAAGTCAGGCGATTGGGTAACATAGTTTGTAAAGGATTCCACTCAGGGCTTGTTCAAAACAGGAGAGTCTTCTAGCTCTTGGTTTGCTGCTCCTTTTAATTGGCTCATAAATATTTTCAACAAATGACCTATTAAAGTCTGTAAATAGGAATATGGTAGCAAGTACAGTTTCCAAACCAAGGCCTATTTCTTCCCCTTTCCTTCCTTCCTTTTTTTTACATTCGTTGAATACATGGGATGGTTAAGATGCCAGGTCTTGCAACCATGTGAACTTGAATTTGATTCCTGGCTTTTCCACGTGCTGGTTAACTTAGATTCTCTAAACTCCAGTGGCATCCTCTATAGGATAGAGATGATAATGCCCACCTTACAGGATGGTTGAGAGGACTAAAGGAGAGAATGTCTGGAAAATATAGAGTTCCTGGCACATAGTACAAGCTCAGTGTAGAGAGGGGGAAGATGGTGACAACCCAGCTCATAGCTCTTATCCTTACCTGGGTCCAGCTCTCTTTGTATAACAATTACTTTTCACTCCCCCTTTACTATCTTAAAATGAAATTGTAGAGCTAATATTAGCTACCTACTACATTCTTTAAATATCAATTCAGTGCTGTCACTGAAATATAGAAGAGAGACAGAGGAAGTTCGCCTCTCTGTCTGCTGAGAGCGCCAGCACCATAGCCAGGGCAATCTCCTTACCATCCGTGTACCTTCAGTCATTTCAGACATGTTCTGCTCTTTGTGACCCTATGGACTGTAGCCCTCCAGGCTCCTCAGCCCATGGGATTCTCCAGGAATGTCAGGGTGATCAGGTCACCCAGGAGATGGGTACACCAGGACTCAGGGACCCCACAAGGGACTGAGCCAGACCTGATTTTGAGTGTCTGAGTGTATTCTATGGAGGCATGGTTCAGCAGTGGCTGGCCGCGGGGATAGGGACTCTGGTTGCAGCAGAGCTGGGAAGCGTGGCATGTGAGTCCCACCATAGAGCCACCGAGCAGACAACCCACAAACTGGAGAACAATTATACTGAAGAAGTTCCTGCACTGTTGTGAAAATTCTAGGGTCCATAACCGATTTCCCAACCTGGGGATCCAGCAAAGGAACTGAGAAGACCCAGGGAATTTGACTTTGAAGGCTATTGGGATTTGATTAAAGGAATTCCACAGGACTGGGAAACAGACTTTTGGCAAAAAAAGGGTACAAACAAAACCTTGTCTGCACAAGGACCCAGGAGAAAGGAGCAGTGACCCCACAGGAGACTGAGCCAGACTTGCCTGTGAGCGTCCAGGAGTCTCCAGTGGAGACTTGGGGTGATGACAGTGGCCTGCCACGGGGTCAGGGGCACTGAATACAACAGTCCTGGGACAAGCCCTTTTGAAGGAGGTCACCATTACTGCCATTACCCCTACCATAGTTTGGCCTCAGGCCAAATTACAGGAAGAGAACACAGCCCCACCCATCAGCAGAAAATTGCATTAAAGATTTGCTAAGCATGGCCCTGTTCAGCAGAGCAAAACCCAGATTCCCCCACAGCCAGTAGCTCCCATCAGGAAGCTTCCACAAGCCTCTTATCCTTATCCATCAGAGGGCAGACAGAATGGAAACAACACCTACAGAAAACTAACCAAACTAATCACTTGGACCACTTGTCTAACTCAATGAAACTGTGAGTCATGCCGTGTAGGGCCACCCAAGATGGATGAGTCATGGTGGAGAGTTCTGAAAAAACATGGTCCCCTGGAGAAGGGAATGGCAAACCACTTCAGTATTCTTGCCTTGAGAACCCCATGAACAGTATGAAAAGGCAAAACGATAGGACACTGAAAGATGAACTCCCCAGGTCAGTAGGTGCCCAATATGCTACTGGAGAAGAGTAGAGAAATACCTCCAGAAAGAATGAAGAGATGGAGCCAAAGCAAAAACAACACCCAGTTGTGGATGTAACTGGTGATGGAAGTAAAGTCCATGCTTAAAGAACAATATTGCATAGGAACCTGGAATGTTAGGTCCATGAATCAAGGTAAATTGGAAGTGGTTAAGAGATAGCAAGAGTGAACATGGACATTTTAGGAATCAGTGAACTAAAATGGACTGGAATGGGCAAATTTAATACCGATGACCATCATATCTACTACTGTAGGCAAAAATCCATTAGAAGAAATGGAGTAGCCCTGATAGTCAACAAAAGATTCTGAAATGCAGTACTTGGGTGCAATCTCAAAAACAACAGAATGATTGATCCCTGTTTGTTTCCAAGGCAAATTATTCAGTATCACAGTAATCCAAGTCTATGCCCCACCCCTAATGCTGAAGAAGCTGAAGCTGAATGGATCTATGAGGACCTGTAAGACCTTCTAGAATCAACACATAAAAATGGCGTCCTTTTCATCATAGAGGACTGGAATGCAAAATTAGGAAGTCCAGAGATACCTGGAGTACCAGGCAAGTTTGGCTTTGGAGTACAAAATGAAGCAGGGAAAAGGCTAACAGAATCATAGCAAACGCCCTCTTCCAACAACACAAGACAGGACTCTACACATGGACATCACCAGATGGTCAACACTGAAATCAGATTGATTATATTATTTGCAGCTGATGATGGAGAAGCTCTATACAGTCAGCAAAAACAAGACCGGAAGCTGACTATGACTCAGATCGTGAACTCCTTATTACAAAATTCAGACTTAAATTGAAGAAAGTAGGGAAAACCACTAGACCATTCAGGTATGTCCTAAATAAAATCCCTTGTGATTTATACAGTGGAAGTGAGAAATAGATTCAAGCCATTAGATCTAATGGCTAGAGTGCCTGAAGAGCTATGGTTGGAGGTTCGTGACATTGTACAGGAGGCAGTGATCAAGACCATCCCCAAGAGAAAGACATGAAAAAAGGCAAAGTGATTGTCTGAGGAGACCTTGAAAATAGCTGAGAAAAGAAGAGAAATGAAAGGCAAAGGAGAAAAGGAAAGATATACCCAACTGAATGCCAAGTTCCAAAGTATAGCAAGGAGAGATAAGAAAGCCTTCCTAAGTGACCAATACAAAGAAATAGAGGAAAACAACAGAATGGGAAAGACTAGAGATCTCTTCAAGAAAACTAGAGATACCAAGTGAACATTCCAAAGATGGGCACAAGAAAGAACAGAAATGGTATGGACCTAACAGAAGCAGAAGATATTAAGAAGAGGTGGCAAGAATACACAGAAGAACTGTACAAAAAAGATCTTAATGACCCAGATAATCATGATGGTGTGATCACTCACGTAGAGCCAGACATCCTGGAATGTGAAGTCAAGTGGGCCTGAGGAAGCATCACTATGAACAAAGTTAGTGGAAGTGATGGAATTCCAGCTGAGATATTTCAAATCCTAAAAGATGATGCTGTGAAAAGTAATTCACTCAATATGCCAGCAAATTTGAAAAACTCAGCAGTGGCCACAGGACTGAAAAACATCCGTTTTCATTTCAATATCAAAGAAAGGCAATGTCAAAGAATATTGAAACTACCACACAATTACCATGATCTCACATGCTAGCAAAGTAATGCTCAAAATTCTCCAAGCTAGGCTTAACATATGTGAACCAAGAACTTCCAGATGTTCAAAGTGGATTTAGAAAAGGCAGGAAACCAGAGATTAAATTGCCAACATCCATTGGATCATAGAAAAACCAAGAGAACTCCAGAAAAACATTAACTTCTGCTTCATTGACTATGCTAAAGACTTTGACTGTGTGGACCACAACAAACTCTGGAAAATTCTTCAAGAGGTGGAGTACCAGACCACTTGACCTGCCTCCTGAGAAATCTGTATGCTGGTCAAGAAGCAGCAGGTAGAACTGGACATGGAACAACAGACTGGTCCCAAATTGGGAAAGGAGTACATCAAGGCTGTATATTGTCACTTTGCTTATTTAACTTATGTGCAGAGTACATCATGTGAAATGCCAGGCTGGATGAAACACAAGCTGGAGTCAAGATTGCCGGGGGAAATATCAATAACCTCAGATATGCAGATGACACCACCCTTATGGCAGAAAGTGAAGAAGGGCTAAAGAGCCTCTTGATGAAAGTGAAAAAGGAGATTGAAAAAGTTGACTTAAAACTCGACATTCAAAAAACTAAGATCATGGTATCTGGTCCCATCACTTCACGGCAAATAGATGGGGAAACAATGGAAACAGTGAGAGACTTTATTTTCTTGGCCTCCAAAATCACTGCAGATGGTGACTACAGCCATGAAATTAAAAGACACTTGCTCCTAGGAAGAAAAGCTTTGACAAACCTAGACAGTGTATTAAAAAGCAGAGACATTACTTTTCCAACAAAGGTCCATATAGTCAAAGCTATGTTTCCCCAGTAGTCATGTATGGATGTGAAAGTTGGACCATAAAAAAAGCAGATGAATGGAACAGAAAGCTGTGGTACATATACACAATGGAATATTACTCGGCTATGTTGTAGCTACATTCAAAAAGTACACATTTGAATCCGTTCTAATGAGGTGGATGAACCTGGAGCCTATTATACAGAGTGAAGTAAGTCAGAAAGAAAAACACCAATACAGTATATTAATGCATATATATATGGAATTTAGAAAAATGGTAATGTTGACCCTATATGTGAGATAGCAAAAGAGACACAGATATAAAGAACAGACTTTTGAACTCTGTGGGATAAGGCGAGGGTGGGATGATTAGAGAGAATTGCATTGAAACATGTGTATTACCGTGAGTGAAATAGATCACCAGTCCAAGTTTGATGTATGAAAGAGGGCACTCAAAGCTGGTGTACTGAGACAACCTTGAGGGATGGGATGGGGGTTCAGGATGGGGGCACATGTACACCCATGGCTGATTCATGTCAATTATGGCAAAAACCACTGCAATATTGTAAAGTAATTAGCCTCCAATTAAAATAAATTAATTATTTTCTTTTTAAAAAAGAAGGCTGAGAGGTGAAGAACTGATGCTTTTAAACTGTGGTGTTGGAGAAGGCTCTTGAGAGTCCCTTGGACTGCAAGGAGATCAAACCAGTCAATCCTAAAGGAAATTAGTCCTGAATATTCATTGGAAGGACTGATGCTGCAGCTGAAGCTCCAGTACTTTGGCCACCTGATTGAATGAACTGACTCACTGGAAAAGACCCTGTTGCTGGACAAGATTGAAGTCAGGAGGAGAAGGGGATGGCAGAGGATGAGATGGTTGGATGTCCTCTCTGACTTGATTGACCTGAGTTTGAGCAAGCTCTGCGAGCTGGTGATTGACAAGGAAGCTTGGCGTGCTGCAGTCCATGGTGTCACAAAGAGTCAGGCACGACTGAGCGACTGAACTGAACTGAAAACAAGTTGACTTATAATAATATGCATTTCAATATAATGCTTGGGTGCACCTTGAGGCATAAGCTTTGTGCCTCCATGATGGCCCTGACTGACAGCTAACCATGCAGACAGAGTCAGCAGGGTGGTGCAGCCACAACAAATAGCAGTGGTCTTGGAGACTTTTTGGAATTAGCGGAAAAACTTTTGCTAGTATCGCACACACGGCAAAGAATTGTATTCTCTTACGTACGCATTAGTTACAGTGCTGGAAATTTTATACTGGTTTATCTAAACTAAATACATCATTTATATTTAAACCATATAGAAACAGTTTGTTCGAGTTAGATTTTAAGCTCAGAAAATTATCATTAGAGTTTTCATCTATAAAAACTTTGGAAAAAATGAATTTTTATCATGGAACTGCCTCCTTCGTGACAGGATGTTGAGTATCCTTGGTCCTTATCCCCTAAATGCCAAAAATCTTGCGCTGCCCAATTTTTGTGACAACCAAAATGAAAAGCACCACTTTCTAGAGTGCCCCCTAGAACTATTGACCTAGAGAGGCTTAAATCTCAACATTGACTTGCTTAACTTCTTTGAAAAGCCAAAGGTTTTGAAAACCAGGCTGTGGGGAGCTAGCCTGAGGAAATTTCTAATAACCAAGTTTCTTTAAAATTTCAAGAGTCACGAGCAGCTGGCCAGGGTGTAGAGCTTTGACAAAGGAATCCTGGCCCAACCCTTCCCTACCAGGAGATTGTTAGAAGGAGGAGAAAATGCAAGAGGCTGGATGAGACACTCACATCTCATCTTCCCTCTTTCAGATTAGGTGCTGAGGGAGGAGAGGTGTTAGGTTTAAGGTTGAGAGTCTTTTGCCTACTTTGGAACTCTGCAAGGAGCTTCCATACAGATCAACAATGTCAGCACTGGATGTGGATAGGGGATGGCTACATCTGAGTAGATTCAATAGCAGAGTGGGATTGAGCAGGGAGGCCAGGCTTGTCTTGTCCAGGCCCCTTACTTAGCCTGTTCAGGCTGCTGTAATCAAAATATCATTAACTGGATATTTTTGTTACAGCATCCTCATTGATGGTCAGGCTGGAGACCCTTCAAACTCACTCCTGACCTCATCACTTTCCAAAGGCCCCAACTCCTAATAAATTCCCTTTGGGAGTCAGGGTATCAACCAATGAATATGTGTAGCTGGAGGCTGGAGACACAGATATTCAATCTGTAGCAGTTCCCTTGGCTCTTCCAAGTGTGAATGGAACTCAGAAAGCTCCAGTCCTCCAAGAGGGGCTGGTCAGTGGGTCGTGGAGCTGCAGTGGGACAAGGGTGAGAAGATGACCCTGCAACAGAGTGGACCGCCTGGCCAAGGGCAGGTAGAAATGAGGCAGAGACTCTGACGGGCCTGCAGTTCTTGTGTGAGACGAACTGAAGCCTGAAACATGAGCCTGGAAAAACTGCAGCCTTTCACAGCAAATGCCAGCCGGAAGTCCAGAGATGAATTTTTCATAACTCAGTGTTTTAATCCAGCCTGAGCAAGTCACTGTATCTAAGTGGTCCACGAAGATCTGGAGGACACCCCCTGGTTCCACGGAACACCTGTCACCTCACCATCATATGATCATATAATCCATACTCCCTGCCAATAAAGAGATGATCTAGGGTGATATTTGAGAGAACTGACCTTGGCCTAAAGAGATAGAGTATTTATTTAAGAGGTATTTTTAAAAATAATGTATTGAGGTAAAGTTGATTTACAGTGTTGTATTAATTTCTGGTACACAAAAATGATTCTGTAATGTATATATGTATATGTATTTTTTATATTCTTTTCCATTATGGTTTATTAGTGATGGTTTAGTCGCTAAGTTGTGTACAACTCTTGCAACCCCAAGGACTGTAGCCCACCAGGCTTCTCTGTCCATGGATTTCCAGGCAAGAACACTGGAGTGGTTTGCCATTTCCTTTGCCAGGGGGTCTTCCCAACCCAGGGATTAAACCTGTGTCTCCTGCATTGCAGATGGATTCTTTATCACTGAGCCACCAGGGAAGCCCATGGTTTACTACAGGATGTTGAATATAATTCCCTGTGCTATACAGTTGGACTTTATTGTTTATCCATTCTGTAGTAATACTTTGCATCTGCTAATCTCAATCCAACCCTCCTCCACCTCCCTCCCCCCTTGGCCAACTATAAGTCTGTTCTCTATGTCCATGAATCTGTTTCTGCTTTGTAGATAAGTTCAATTGTGTCGTATTTTAGATTCCACATATAAGTGATGTCATAGATACTTGTCTGTCTGACTTACTTCGCTTAGTATAACGATCTCTAGCTCCATCCATGTTGCTGCAAATGGCCCTCTTTCATTCTTTTCATGGCTGAGTAGTATTCTATTGTATATATATTCACATCTTCTTTATCCTTTCATCTGCTGATCGACTTTCAGGTTGTTACTCTGTCTTGGCTTTTGTCAGTACTGCTGCTATGAACATATAACTTTTTGAATTAGAGTTTTCATCTTTTGTGGATATATGCCTAGAAGTGGGATTGCTGGATCATATGGCAGTTGTATTTTTCATACTGTCTTCCATAGTGGCAGCCAGCTGGTGCACAGTGCGATACCAATTTATGTTGAAGGGGTATTTTTAATTATTGTGCCAGACTAAGTTGATTAAGAAATTTTTCTCCCATGATCCAGCAGGTGGAGGCCTATGAAAAAGGTAGATTCAATTATAGGGGGATGTGGAAATCTTATTTTCTTTACATATGATTACAGACTGA
Source organism: Bison bison bison (assembly GCF_000754665.1). Classification (NCBI taxonomy): domain Eukaryota; kingdom Metazoa; phylum Chordata; class Mammalia; order Artiodactyla; family Bovidae; genus Bison; species Bison bison. The sequence continues at coordinate 4,228,903 of NW_011494756.1, read as the reverse complement.
ATACATTTGTGATCATTCTGTGCTATTATTAACCTGGCATTTACCCCTAGGATCTAGACATTACACAGTTAAAATGCTGTTTTGGTGAGAGATGGTTCAAACTCACATCATAGCTGCTTGATTTACAATATCACTTCTGATTCATATTTGCGTCCAGAATTTACCTTGCTAACAAACAAAAGCAGCTCAGTAATTTCTGTCGGAAAATTAAAATACCATGGAAGTTTTGTTTGAAAACATGGGGTCAATTATTAGTTATCACCTGTGGGCAAGTTAAGCTTGAATCTTGTTAAAAAAATTTAAAAAAAAGCAAATGCCCGTGTTTTGCATTTTCATGCATCTTTTCAGTTTCTGGACTTCATGGCCCTTAACAGGGCCCCATGGGGAGAGGAGGAAGGCTTCTCCTAAGGTGGGCACAGCCCAGAAGCCCGTTCCCGTCACTCACCAGGAGACACCACCGAGAGTCTGCCAGTCACAGCGGCCATGGCTGAGCTCCCACATTTATAAATAGACTCTTAGTAGTTCTGGGAAGGGTATGGAGTCACCAGAAAATAGGGCAGTTCTGGGTCAGCTGGGAGACAGAGGACCGTGATGCATGTTAAATTAATGCCAGAACCCAGAGCACTATTATTAATAGTGTTGTCTTTCTCAGAAGGTCGGGCAATTCTCTGGCTCCAGGGGATTTTTTTTTTCCCCATCTTGCCAAATCACTTGATTTCTGCCAGTGCCCGTCTTTGCCTTTTCCTGGCAAGCTCTGGGGCTGACTTCCAGTTACTTCCCCCAGTGGGCACACACTTCCAGGGTTCCGTGAGCTCATGGAGTTGCTTTTTATCCTCACTGTTTTGTGGCTACAGTTACTCTAACATGGCTCTTTAAATGCCACCAAAAATACATATTTCTTGAAGATATGTATACATGGGGAGAATTGTAAGTTTGAATAAAATGTATTGGCTAGAAAAAATTCATTGTAAAACAGAGTTTTAAAGAAGATCAACTGTAGTTGAATAAACTAAATTTTTTAAAAAGGCAAAACTCCCTCTACACTTTGAATAGACCACATGGTCCAACTTGTGTAATAATGTAGAAATAGATTAATGTTTATTTTACTACATAAGTGCATAGACAAAAATGAATGGCAACATAAAAGTTGGAAGGAAATCTAATGAAATGTTTATACAAATTGACTTCTATGATGTGAAATTGCAATTTTAATTGTTTTCCTTATAATTTTCTTCACTTTCAAGTTTTTCCTATAATAAGTACCCAGAAGTTTTATAATAAGAAAAACCCTTTTAAAACTGCCAGCTATTTTCCATTTCCTTTTCCACATCAACTAGGATTTATATTTCTCTAAAATGACAGTAGATGTGTGTGTGCTGCTGGAGGTGGAGGGTATAACACAGGAAGAGGGAAGGAGGGAAGAACAGTGTTTTCATAAAGAATGAATTTATGCTGTTGTCTTGGATACAAAGGATTTTTTAATTTTATTTTATTTTTAAACTTTACATAATTGTATTAGTTTTGCCAAATATCAAAATGAATCCACCACAGGTATACATGTGTTCCCCATCCTGAACCCTCCTCCCTCCTCCCTCCCCATACCATCCCTCTGGGTCGTCCCAGTGCACTAGCCCCAAGCATCCAGTATCGTGTATCGAACCTGGACTGGCAACTTGTTTCTTACATGATATTTTACATGTTTCAATGTCATTCTCCCAAATCTTCCCACCCTCTCCCTCTCCCACAGAGTCCATTAGACTGTTCTATACATCAGTGTCTCTTTTGCTGTCTCGTACACCGGGTTATTGTTACCATCTTTCTAAATTCCATATATATGCGTTAGTATACTGTATTGATGTTTTTCCTTCTGGCTTACTTCACTCTGTATAATAGGCTCCAGTTTCATCCACCTCATTAGAACTGATTCAAATGTATTCTTTTTAATGGCTGAGTAATACTCCATTGTGTATATGTACCACAGCTTTCTTATCCATTCATCTGCTGATGGACATCTAGGTTGCTTCCATGTCCTGGCTATTATAAACAGTGCTGCGATGAACATTGGGGTACACGTGTCTCTTTCCCTTCTGGTTTCCTCAGTGTGTATGCCCAGCAGTGGGATTGCTGGATCATAAGGCAGTTCTATTTCTAGTTTTTTAAGGAATCTCCACACTGTTCTCCATAGTGGCTGTACTAGTTTGCATTCCCACCAACAGTGTAAGAGGATTCCCTTTTCTCCACACCCTCTCCAGCATTTATTGCTTGTAGACTTTTGGATCGCAGCCATTCTGACTGGTGTGAAATGGTACCTCATAGTGGTTTTGATTTGCATTTCTCTGATAATGAGTGATGTTGAGCATCTTTTCATGTGTTTGTTAGCCATCTGTATGTCTTCTTTGGAGAAATGTCTATTTAGTTCTTTGGCCCATTTTTTGATTGGGCCGTTTATTTTTCTGGAGTTGAGCTGTAAGAGTTGCTTGTATATTTTTGAGATTAGTTGTTTGTCAGTTGCTTCATTTGCTATTATTTTCTCCCATTCTGAAGGCTGTCTTTTCACCTTGCTAATAGTTTCCTTTGATGTGCAGAAGCTTTTAAGGTTAATTAGGTCCCATTTGTTTATTT
>NW_011494756.1:4225466-4226181 GCF_000754665.1 Bison bison bison | reverse complement strand
TTCCAATATTCTGGGAGGTGGGTCATAGAGGATCCTGCTGTGGTGTATGTCAGAGAGTGTTTTGCCTATGTTCTCCTCTAGGAGTTTTATAGTTTCTGGTCTTACGTTGAGATCTTTAATCCATTTTGAGTTTATTTTGGTGTATGGTGTTAGAAAGTGGTCTAGTTTCATTCTTTTACAAGTGGTTGACCAGATTTCCCAGCACCACTTGTTAAAGAGATTGTCTTTAATCCATTGTATATTCTTGCCTCCTTTGTCAAAGATAAGGTGTCCATATGTGCGTGGATTTATCTCTGGGCTTTCTATTTTATTCCATTGATCTATATTTCTGTCTTTGTGCAAGTACCATACTGTCCTGATAACTGTGGCTTTGTAGTAGAGCCTGAAGTCAGGTAGGTTGATTCCTCCAGTTCCATTCTTCTTTCTCAAGATCGCTTTGGCTATTCGAGGTTTTTTGTATTTCCATACAAATTGTGAAATTATTTGTTCTAGCTCTGTGAAGAATACCGTTGGTAGCTTGATAGGGATTGCATTGAATCTATAAATTGCTTTGGGTAGTATACTCATTTTCACTATATTGATTCTTCCAATCCATGAACATGGCATATTTCTCCATCTATTAGTGTCCTCTTTGATTTCTTTCACCAGTGTTTTACAGTTTTCTATATATAGGTCTTTAGTTTCTTTAGGTAGATATATTCCTAAGTATTTTATT
>NW_011494756.1:4224907-4225366 GCF_000754665.1 Bison bison bison | reverse complement strand
TTATTAGTGTATAGGAATGCAAGGGATTTCTGTGTGTTGATTTTATATCCTGCAACTTTACTATAGTCATTGATTATTTCTAGTAATTTTCTGGTGGAATCTTTAGAGTTTTCTATGTAGAGGATCATGTCATCTGCAAATAGTGAGAGTTTTACTTCTTCTTTTCCAATTTGGATTCCTTTTATTTCTTTTTCTGCTCTGATTGCTGTGGCCAAAACTTCCAAAACTATGTTGAATAGTAATGGTGAAAGTGGGCGCCCTTGTCTTGTTCCTGACTTTAGAGGAAATGCTTTCAATTTTTCACCATTGAGGATAATGTTTGCTGTGGGTTTGTCATATATAGCTTTTATTATGTTGAGGTATGTTCCTTCTATTCCTGCTTTCTGGAGAGTTTTTATCATAAATGGATGTTGAATTTTTTCAAAGGCTTTCTCTGCATCTATTGAGATAATCATATGG
>NW_011494756.1:4224356-4224807 GCF_000754665.1 Bison bison bison | reverse complement strand
CCATTATCTTAGTTTTCTGAATGTTGAGTTTTAAGCCAACTTTTTCATGGAGGGGAATGACATGACTTAGGGGAAGATATTTTTTAAAGTTTTAGAACCCAGGAAAAGCCATGTTTCTCTCCAACAATTAGGGTGTGTGTTTTTCAGAGGCTGTGAGTCTTGTAAACGGATTGTTTCTTTTTCAATCAGGCCATTAGGAAGCACCATTTGTCACTAGAAAGACAGTGGAGGATGGTGATTAGAGCTCAGACCTGAGAGCCAGAAAGATCCTGTCTGGGGGCTTAGCATCCACACTCAACTACTGGAAGCCTCGGTTTCCTCACCTGTAAAATGAAGATTCTCATCATCTCTCTATGAAGAACAGACATTTCACAATGTCTGTCTGAAGAACAGACACTGTGAAGAACAGACTTTTTCACAGTGATAACAAAGGTAAAACAAATGGCATCTC
>NW_011494756.1:4223656-4224256 GCF_000754665.1 Bison bison bison | reverse complement strand
TAGCTGTGAAGCCGTCTGGACCGGGGCTTTTGTTTGCTGGAAGATTTTTGATTACAGTTTCAATTTCCATGTTTGTGATGGGTCTGTTAAGATTTTCTATTTCTTCTGGTTCGAGTTTTGGAAAGTTGTACTTTTCTAAGAATTTGTCCATTTCTTCCACGTTGTCCATTTTATTGGCATATAATTGTTGATATTAGTCTCTTATGAACCTTTGTATTTCTGTGTTGTCTGTTGTGATCTCTCCATTTTCGTTTCTAATTTTGTTGATTTGATTTTTCTCCCTTTGTTTCTTGATGAGTCTGGCTAATGGTTTGTCAATTTTATTTATCCTTTCAAAGAACCAGCTTTCGGTTTTGTTGATTTTTGCTATGGTCTCTTTTGTTTCTTTTGCATTTATTTCTGCTCTAATTTTTAAGATTTCTTTCCTTCTACTAACCCTGGGGTTCTTCATTTCTTCCTTTTCTATTTGCTTTAGGTGTAGAGTTAGGTTATTTATTTGACTTTTTTCTTGTTTCTTGAGGTGTGCCTGTATTGCTATGAACTTTCCCCTTAGGACTGCTTTTAAAGTGTCCCACAGGTTTTGGGTTGTTGTGTTTTCAT
>NW_011494756.1:4222963-4223556 GCF_000754665.1 Bison bison bison | reverse complement strand
CGTTTCTATGCAAATTTTGATTTCTTTTTTGATTTCTCCTGTGATTTGTTGGTTATTCAGCAGCGTGTTGTTCATCCTCCATATGTTGGAATTTTTAATAGTTTTTCTCCTGTAATTGAGATCTAATCTTACTGCATTGTGGTCAGAAAAAATGCTTGGAATGATTTCTATTTTTTTGAATTTACCAAGGCTAGCTTTATGGCCCAGGATGTGATCTATCCTGGAGAAGGTTACATGTGCGCTTGAGAAAAAGGTGAAATTCATTGTTTTGGGATGAAATGTCCTGTAGATATCAATTAGGTCTAACTGGTCTATTGTATCGTTTAAAGTTTGTGTTTCCTTGTTAATTTTCTGTTTAGTTGATTTATCCATAGGTGTAAGTGGGGTATTAAAGTCTCCCATTATTATTGTGTTATTGTTAATTTCTCCTTTCATACTTGTTAGCATTTGTCTTATGTACTGTGGTGCTCCCGTGTTGGGTGCATATATATTTATAATTGTTATATCTTCTTCTTGGATTGATCCTTTGATCATTATGTAGTGACCTTCTTTGTCTCTTTTCACAGCCTTTGTTTTAAAGTCTATTTTATCTG
>NW_011494756.1:4222510-4222863 GCF_000754665.1 Bison bison bison | reverse complement strand
GGGGTCGCACAGAGTTGGACACGACTGAAGCGACTTAGCAGCAGCAGCAGCAGCAGCAGTGTGTATGTTGGGCTTCCCTGGTGGCTCGGATGGTAAAGAATCTGCCTGCAATGTGGGAGACCTGGGTTCGATCCTTGGATTGGGAAGATCCCCTGGAGGAAGGCATGGTTCCCACTCCAATATTCTTGCCTAGAGATTTCCCATGGACAGTAGAGCCTGGAGGGCAACAGTCCATGGGGTCACAATGAATTGGACACAGCTGAGCAACTAGGCGGAGAAGGAAATGGCAACCCACTCCAGTATTCTTGCCTGGAGAATCCCAGGGACAGAGGAGCCTGGTGGGCTGCTGTCTA
>NW_011494756.1:4210498-4222410 GCF_000754665.1 Bison bison bison | reverse complement strand
GTCCTTGCTGGGTACAATAATCTGGGCTGTAGTTATTTCTTTCATCATTTTAAGTATGTCTTGCCATTCCCTCCTGGCTTGAAGAGTTTCTATTGAAAGATCAGCTGTTATCCTTATGGGAATTCCCTTGTGTGTTATTTGTTGTTTTTCCCTTGCTGCTTTTAATAGTTGTTCTTTGTGTTTGATCTTTGTTAATTTGATTAATATGTGTCTTGGGGTGTTTCTCCTTGGGTTTATCCTGTTTGGGACTCTCTGGGTTTCAATACAAAGGATTTTACTTGAATTGCTCCAGGCTTCTCATTTACAAACAAGGGTTATAAACTGTAAAGAAGATTGTCTTGATTTTGGCAATGCAGAAGGCATTTTGCCTTACTTTTCAGAAAATGTTTATTTTATATTAAACTATAGTTGATTTACAATGTTGTGTTAGGTTCAGGTATATAGCAAATTGATCAGGTGTATGTATATATACATCATTTTTCAATGGTCTTTTCCATTATGGAAAAGTTTATCAAAGGATCCTGAATGTACTTCTCTGTGCTAACAGTAGCACCTTGCTCATGCATTCCACTAACACAGATTTCCCTCTCCACCCCTCTTCCAGACCCCTCCCCTCAACAACCACAAGTCTGTTGTCTGTTCACGACTCTGTTTCTGTTTCAGAGTTAGATTCACTTGTGTCGTCAGTTAGATTCTACATATAAGTGATATCACACTGTATTTGTCTTTCTCTTTCTCACTTACTTCATTGAGCATGATCATCTCTAGTTGCATCCATGTTGCTACAAATGGCATTATTGTGTCCTTTTTATGGCTGAGTAGTACTCCACTGTATATATTTATCACACTCATCTGTCAATGGACATTTAGGTTTCCATGCCTTGGCTATGGTGAATAGTGCTGAGGCTAGCAGTCTTTAATAACAGCTCCAGGGAGGGAGTAAAGTGCCATGATTTCTTCATGAGTGGGCAAAAAACTAAGGGGCACCCTGCATAATGTTTCCAAGATACTGTAAATCATAATGAAGTAGGAGAGACTTGGACCATCTTCTGTGGGTGATGTAAACCCCGCCTGTCCCTGGAAGGACGTCACAGCCGTGGCTTAATGGCAGAGCTAATGAGCACATGTTAATTGCTCTTTTTGGATGCTTCTTCTTGGTCCTGCCTCCTCCACAAAATTCCATTCTCTGGTTGCATTCTTCATCCTCTCTAGCATTCTGCAGTTGCTTGGTGAATCTTAAACTAAGATCTAGTGAACTTTTTGAGAATCACTGAACTATGTGTTCCAAAAATGCTGTTTATGCCTTGTGGTCAAGCTATATTACAGGATTCACAAGCCCCCATAACTCTGTCTCTCATTTAGGAAGAATTTCTTGCCTCATTGTACTGTCACAAAGAGTTATTTTTGCATCTTTTTTATCTCTCCTAATGGCTATAGGCATCTTGATTGCGGTGACTTATTGTTTATCTTCCCATCCCCAACACCATCAAACAAGTGCCTTGCACATACTAAATGTTCAACAAGCATTTATAGGATAAGCATGTGTGTGTTTGGACATTTGATAGACAAACACCAAAAGCCCCCCAACACCTATGTTTTGCCTTCTGCTCTATTGTCAAAATTTTGAGAGTGACTAGAAGGAAGTATAATAATTTAAAATTCAGCATCAAAATATTTGGAATAGAGTGATTTTTAATCGCACATATCATCTGAGTCCTGGTCCAGATACAATCTAATCTCTTTCGCAATCTATCCAGTACAGTGCTGTGGAATGAGTACTGGCATTCCTGATGAGGAGCCAGAGGACTCCCTCAAAGCCTTTAAATTAATCTAGGAAAACATGTTGTGTGCCATATGGTTTCACTTGTGCTTTATTGAATTCTAATCCTTGAGAAGGGCTGAAGTTCCACACAGTAAGGCAGTTTTGTACAGCAGCTAGATGATTCTGGAGACATATCGTGTGGAATCAAATTCCATTCCTACACTTGCTGGTTGTATCCTTGGGCAAGTCATTTAACCCTGCTCTGCCTTAGCTTCAGCATCTGTAAAATGGGGGTGATAAAAGTCCGTACCTTTTAGGTGGGCTTCTCCAGAGGCTCAGCAGGTAAAGAATCTGCCTACCATACAGAAGACACAGGAGACTCAGGTTTGATCCCTGAGTGGGGAAGATCCCTAGAGGAGGAAAATGGCAACCCACTCCAGTATTCTTGCCTAAAAAGTCCCATGGAAGAGGAGCCTGGTGAGCTATAGTCCATAAGGTCGCAAAGAGTCAAACTCGACTGAACACCTAAGCATGCACACACCTTTTAGGTACTTATGAGGATTAACCCTGCCTCTCCCCCTTTCATGTAATTATTCAAACAATTCCATATCTAAGGCCTCACTAGCCAGGAATTTTGGATACAGTCTAGAAGACTGTTCATAAGCTGGTGTCTTTCTCTGGGTTATCCTCACCTACATTCTCTCTGGCAGGACTTCCGGCGTGCACACTATTGGTACAGGGTGGGCAGAGTCCCATCCCTGTTGGGTGGGGCACCTTTTCATTTTCATGAGACTGGATAACAAATACAGAGGTCCTAAATCAGTTAAAAGGAGAAGGAAATCTTAAGTAAGAAGGCCTTTTATTTGGGTACAGATGGAAGTGTGTCCCAAGATGGAAGTGTTAAATGAACAGAACAAGGAACAGTTAAGTCCCAGACATGACTGGAGTCTCCCTCTAAGAAGCATATTTGTGATTTTTGCTGCAGGACCGTCCTTTCTAGCCTTCTCTGGGGGACCCTACTTCATGCATCAAGCAGGTTATTTCAGGGCTTTTTGAAAGACAGCATTATATCCTTCACCTCTTTTTAAAAATTGGAGTGTAATTGCTATACAGTGTTGTGTTAGCTTCTGCTGTGCAATGAAATGAATCAGCCACGTGTATACAGATCCCCTCCCTCTTGGGCCTCCCTCCCACTCCCTTATCCCAGCCCTCAGGTCATCACGGAGCACCAGGCTGGGCTTCCTGTGCTGGATGCAGTAGGTTCCCACCAGCTCTCTTACACACGGCAGTGTATATATGTCAGCCCCAATCTCCCAATTCATCCCACCCTCCTTTTCCCTCCCTGTGTCCCCGTGCCTGCTCTCTAGGTCTGTGGCTGTGTTCCTACCCTGCAAATAGGTTCATGTGAACCATTTTTCTAGGTTTACGTGTGTGCATTAAGATACCGTGTTTGTTTTTCTCTTTCTGGCTACCTTCACTCTGTATGGCAGGCTCTAGGTCCGTCCACAACTGTACTACAGCCTTTACCTTTGAAAGATACACATGATGGCTGCGACCAAGTGAAGTGAAGTCGCTCAGTCGTGTCCGACTCTTTGCAGCCCCATGGACTGTAGTCTACCACACTCCTCCGTCCATGGGATTTTCCAGGCAAGGGTACTGGAGTGGGTTGCCAAAGTAGCCTTGAAACCTTCAGAAATTAAAAAATAAATAAATAAGAGTAGCACTCAATTTAAGAGATCACTTAGACCAAACCAAATATTTAAAATTAAAATAACTAAAATTGCTGAATAGTAAGCCTTTTCCTTGATGGGTGCCTTTGCCTTCCTCTATGATTCTATGTGTGTTAACTCCCAGGGAGGAGTGTACATGCACGGGTGGATGCAAAAGCCGCCCTCATCCAGCGATTTGGGAGGCCAGCTCCATCATACAATGGAGTGCTGGGAACATGGGATGTTTCTAGAGGAAATGCCTCAAGGAGAGAGTACCGCCCCTGAGAAGTCAGAGGTGGGGGGCTGCTGTAGAACCTGCCTTTTAAAGGCTTTATGTGTTCAGACAGCCTGCATGATTGGATAAACCAATGAAGGACGGTGCCCCTGATGGCTTGAAAGACCCTTGCTATTAAAATTCACATTTGGTGGTGGTTTAGTCGCTAAGTTGTGTCTGACTCTTGTGACCCCATGGACTGTATGTAGCCTATCAGACTCTTATAAGTCCATGGGATTCTCCAAACAAGAATACTGGAGTGGATTGCAATTTCCTTCTCTAGGAATCTTCCCAAGCCAGGAATTGAACCCGGGTCTCATGCACTGTAGACAGATTCTTTACCAACTGAGCTATGAGGGAAGCCACATTCACCTTTGAAGCTACATAAATGTGAGCAAATTTACAATGTCATTTTTTTAAAAGCCAAAGGAAACACAATTCAGCTGTCTTGTGATTCTAGAACCTGTGATTCTAGAAGCTAACACCAGGGCCCAGAGGGCCCGAGGGTAGTAATCCCTAGTTTAGAAAAAATATTTCAATAATAGAAATCTTTATTGAAATTTGTTTACCTTCCTCCCTTAGGGTTCATTTCCTTCAACTTGTCATTTCTTAAGACATTCTGATTTTTTAATGTCTCCACTTGACCACTAGATGGCAACATCGTTCTTTCGTGTCACAACTCTGATACAATTAACAGGATGGATTTCTTTCCCCAACAACCAAATTTAAAAAATTAAAAAGCAAGTGTTCTTGCCTGGAGAATCCCAGGGACGGGGAAGCCTGGTGGGCTGCTGTCTATGGGGTCGCACAGAGTCGGACACGACTGAAGCAACTTAGCAGCAGCAGTAGTAATTTAAATGCATCCCTCTGTATCCTAGAAAGAAGGTAGAGCATATTAAATTATGATTTCACAATTTACATACCTAGAAAGTATACTAAACAACATTCTGTTTTTATGCCTCCTTTGAAAACAGGTAATTTGTGCTTGATGCTTATAGATCCTAGAGTGGTTTCTATTCCTCTGGTTTTTATGGCTGCAAGGAATTACCCAGACGTTGGATGATTTTTTAAATAAAACAATCTAACATCTCGATTATGCAACAACCTGGAGGCAGTGGTTTCCAAATGCAGAGGCATACTATTGAATAAATGAATGAAAGATCCCAGTGACCTTCCCTCAGAGATCTGCATTCAGTAGGTCTGCAGTGAGGCCTGGGTGTCTGGATTTTTTTAAAGCACTTTCACATGCTTCCATTTATCAGTAAGTTCGAAAGTGGTCCCAGTGTCCTTAATTTTTCATGTAATTCTCGAAACAAAATGAATTTTAATTTAATTTAAAATTGCCATATTCACTTTTTTAAAAACAGAAAGTGTACTAACTGAAAAATACTCAAACATCTCAATTACAAAAAAGTTGAATCTATAAAAATAGTAGAGCTCTAGTAATTGAAATATTTATTCACCTGATGTACCTAAAACAAAGGTTATCAGACCTGCATGTGGCCCGGTATTGATGTGATGAAAAAGTAGCTTTGGAAAAATGCCCTCTCTCCTGTGTGTTTTTTATGATGGAATATTCTCAAACTGGGAAGTGTTGAATTTCTACAGAAATGATTTCAGATATTCTAGAATGATGGCCCTCTGTTGTTATCTATTAAATATTAGGGTGTATATCCTTCAGTTCAGTTCAGTTCATTTGATCAGTCGTGTCCGAGTCTTTGCGACCCCATGAATCGCAGCACACCAGGCCTCCCTGTCCATCACCAACTCCCGGAGTTCACTCAGACTCACATCATTAATTATCTGAAAGTATCTGAAAAATTTGAGGAGCCCATCAGCTATATGAAGTACAGGTTTTCTTTGTCATTATTTATTTTTCCTCTCCTCGCCTCCTCTATCTGTCTGTCTGTCTTTCTCTGTGATTCCCTCTCTCTTTTTCTCTCTGTCATTTCTCCAGGTCCTTATTTAGTGTTTGGTTTAATGTGATAGATTTAGACCAACTCATCACCTTTCAAATAGTATTTGCCTTGACCCATTTGAATCCACAAACCTCATGAGTTTTTTCCTGTACCTAATATGATCTTTTCTGAAATTAAATGTTATCATGGTGATGAGTGTTAGAAAATAAACACCACCCTTTCTGGTGTTAACTCATGGTTTTAAATAAAGTTCCTCACAGTGACAATTTAAAGAGAATGGTGCTTTCTTGAATGTATTTAAAATGAAATTACAGAGTCTTCTTAAACATTACAGAACAATTTTATTTTCATAGCAGAACACCAGAATGCCATACCGTACTTTCTCTAGTTTAAAAGAATCAAATCAGCAGCTCACCAGACTATACTTATGTGACTTTTTGTTGCTAGCAGACAAGATTTGGGGAAACTTACGGCTTTGTTAAATTCCTGTGTCTTCTTTTTTGTTGTTGTTTCTTTGGTTCTTTGGAGTTAGTATTTAACGGGGACAGAGTTACAGTTTAGGAAGGTGAAAAATCTGGAAATGGATGACGGTGAGAGCTGCACACCAGTGTGAGTGTACTTAGTACCCCTGAACTGTATGGCTAAATATGGTTAAAATAGTAAGCTTTATATTATGTGACTTTTACTAAAATTAAAAAAAAAACACACACACACTTAAAAGAAATCCTTGAATTTAAGGGCAAGATTCCTATAAGTTTTCTAGTTCATGAAAGATATTTCTAATTTTTAAAAGGCATTGCGAAAAGTCCATCAGAAGATGGAGCAAGAATTGCGTGGTGCATTGGCTTCAGAATCAGACACAAGTCAGAGGAATCCTCGCTCAGGAAGCTGCTGTTCTTGTTGTAAATGGTGTCCCTCTGCTCCGCTCCGCGCATCCCACTGCTGGTCTTTGGCGGTAGGAACAGAGTAAACAGAACATTCTATTCGGGAAGTTTTGATTCAGAGGCAGCATCTCTGAAGGCAAGCTGATGGGAGATGTTCCCACCGAACAAGGCCAGCAGAGGGACCTGGCGTCCCGCACATCTGTCTAGGGCGGCATGGGAATGTGTGTGTCCAAATAAACATTTATTTTTTGAGAATTGTATCCCCCATTCCTCTTGTTTTAAAAAATGCAAGAGAATTATCTGCAGGAAAACATTCAGCATCAGATCAAAACAGGAAAATGAAGCCGTGCTTTCTAGTGAGAAAGCTGTACCTCTTCCCCCCTGAAAAACTGGTAGTGATTTTGATTAGCGGGAACCACTGACACTACAAACCAACCCTGTGTTAATTTTTTAAAGGCACTTGAGGTGTGTTTCATGGCACCTTGTGCCTGTGCAAACTAAAAAATTAAAATAAATTTCAAAAATATTTTAAGCCCCCCAAAAAGTGTGTTGGAGGTAGAGGTGGGGAGGACCTCTAAATTTAGAAGATGCCAGATTATAAACACCAGAAAACCCTGTCCTGGTTTCCAAATGTTTACCTGTCTACAGAGCTGGCCCCCTGATTAGCTTCTCTCGTCAAAAAGAAATCGTGGTACCCCGAAGATTGGGTTGACAGTGTTAACAACAACTTGTTTAATGAGCAGCGTTATTGTACTATGCAGGGGATGCTGAAGAGTTTTCTTGAAAGGACTATGGCGTTTGAATGTTGTTATGGTGTACGCTCCTACTGTCTCTTATTTTGACAAGCTATCGAAAAGTTTGAGATGAGCTTGGGCAGTTTTTGTTTGTTTTTAAACCTGGATGCTAAAAAAGAAATGGAACCCTCGCTTAACCCTTTAAGAGAGCATGCGCGTGCCCAAGGTCAGCCCTGCTTTGGCCCCTGTTGTGTCAGAAGTCTAATCCACACGTGGCTTTTCTTGGTAATGCTTTGCCCACACATACTAAGCAAGGCAAGTATAGATCACAGGTATTCAAATTACAAGTCACTTAAAAGCATTTTGTCGGAGAAGGCAATGACACCCCACTCCAGTACTCTTGCCTGGAAAATCCCATGGACCGAGGAGCCTGCTGGGCTGCAGTCCATGGGGTCACGTAGAGTCAGACACGACTGAGCGACTTCACTTTCACTTCCCACTTTCATGCACTGAAGAAGGAAATGGCAACCCACTCCAGTGTTCTTGCCTGGAGAATCCCAGGGACAGGGGAGCCTGGTGGGCTGCTGTCTATGGGGTCCCACAGAGTCAGACATGACTGAAGTGACTTAGCAGCAGCAGCAGCAGTGGCATTAATACAGCACCGAAGATTCTCCAAGTCTGTACATACTGATGGGCAGGACCACAGGGGATGTGCTTATTTATTTTAAAACACTAGCCCCCCTCCTCTAAGTAAAGGCTATTTACTAAATGGTAGGCAAATTGCCAGTTCTTAAGGCTGGCAGGAGTTCAACTTCAGAAATCATTAACTGCATTCCAGGCTTTTTCTTGAAGCTGCAAACCCGTTTTTCTTGGAGTGTCTGCCTTCTCCCTCCTCTGAGATGAGTATCTACTCCAGCGTTTGTTTATTTTAAATTAATTTTTATTGAAGTATACTTACTTTACAATGTTGTATTAGTTTCTGCAGTACAGCAGAGTGAATCAACTATATGTTTACACATATGCCCTCTTTTTTTTGAATTTCCTTCCCATTTAGGTCACCACTGAGCACTGAGCAGAGTTTCCAGAGCTATACAGTAGATTCTCATTAGTTATCTACTTTACACATAGTGTCAATAGTGTATGTATGTCAATCCCAATTTCCGCTCAGCTCCAGTCTTAAATCCCGCCATAGACTGTACACATTCCATCTCTCATAACATGTAAGATCACTTTCTTTAGAAGTCTAACCTAAGTTTCCCTTCACAAAATTACAATGATTACCTTTTTTCTTACTACAAAAATGCATCCCTTTTCTTTGTCAAGACAAAACTCCAAATCCTTTTGTTTTGTGTGTTTGCCGTTTTGCTTCTGAAGTTTGGTCTTCTTTCTCAGCTAGTTCGGATTATCTTATGAATTGTTTGGAACTTTCCCCATTTCCCTTATTTGCGGAGCCATGACCTGAGAATAAGATGATGTTAAGCAACTGGGAGATGTTGAATTAAAAGAAACTCGGGATAATATACTGAAAAACAAACGCAGAAATAAGTGTAAACCTACTATTGTAAAATTCTAAATTTCATGGTTGACTAGTAGAATAAAAGTACACGTCTTATTAGTAAGCAGCTTTATTTCCTCCCAACTAATAAAATCAGACTTATTTACTTATAGAATCCCTTAAAAGCAAACAAGTGGGTTAAATAGTCTAAAGATCCCAGCCTCTTTTTCTTCTTTTGTTTTTAAATTAATTTTCATTGAAGTGTAGTTGCTTTATAATGTGTTATTTCCTGCTGTGCAGCAAAGTAAATTAGGTATACATACACATATACCCAATCTTTTTGGAATTTCTTCTCATTTATGTCACCACCTAGCATTGAGTAGACAGCATTACTATTTTATCCTAGAATTTTCAGATTTTTGCATGTAATATTTTCTTTTTCGTGTCTTCATGGCAAAAGGAAGTCTATATTGTTCAAAGTGAATCAACTGTATTTTTACCTATATGCCCTCTTTTTTTTTTAAATTTCCTTCCCATCTAGGTCACCACAGAGCACTGAGCAGAGTTCCCTGAGCTATGCAGTAGATTCTCATTAGTTATCTATTTTACATATCGTGTCAATACTGTATATATGTCAATCCCAATTTCCCGCTGTATCAATAGTGTATATATGTTGATCCCAGTTTCCTGCTCAGCTCCAGTCTTATAAAGTCTAATAAAGACTGAATTATTTACCTACTTCAGAGTCATTTTGTCAGAGTGAGTTAAAGATTGAGACATAACTACAAATATGTGCAAGACAAGAGGTGTTTATTTTTAAAAACAGATGCTTAAGTGCAGAGCTTTCAAAGGAAAAGACTACGGAACTGATTCTGTGGAGATGCAGCAATATTGTGATTAAATTAAACATCTGCTCTCCTTCAGACAGACTTCTGTATTCACAAGGGCGAAGATTTCCCTCCACTGAGCAGTAAACGAGATGGAATAAAATAGCTAGTCGTATTTTGAGGGGAAATCCTTCAAGATCGGGAAGCACAGACTGCGACCAACAGTAAATGGTAAAAAGTACAGTGGGTTCAGGGAAAACTCTTCAAGCTGACTCAGAAAGCAAACGTGCAAACTGGGTTGTGAAATGGACAGTACCACCCGTCATAAAAGAAGGCTCGTGTGTGTGTGTGCATGCACGCGAGCCCGCGGTGTTTTCTGTGGCCAAGAGCTAGGCAGCAGATAGTAAGAGGGGGTGGCCAGCAGCCAGGATTTCTGGGCTAATTCTTTCTCAGTTTTAACGATCAAAACCCTTACAAAATCACAGTTTTTACATGGGGAGCAGAATGTTAGTGTCTTTTTATTTTTATTTGAAGTATAGTTAATTACAATGCCGTGTTAGTTTCAAGTGTACAGCAAAATGACTCAGTTATACACACACACATATTCTTTTTCAGATTCTTTTCCATTATAGGTTATTACAAGGTACTGAATATAGTTCCCTGTGCTATACAGCAGGGCCTTGTTGATTATCTATTTAATATGTAGCAGTGTGTATGTCAGAGAAGGCAATGGCACCCTACTCCAGTACTCTTGCCTGGAAAATCCCATGGAAGGAGGAGCCTGGTGGGCTGCAGTCCATGGGGTCGCTAAGAGTCGGACACGACTGAGCGACTTCACTTTCACTTTTCACTTTCCTGCACTGGAAAAGGAAATGGCAACCCGCTCCAGTGTTGTTGCCTAGAGAATCCCAGGGACGAGGGAGCCTGGTGGGCTGCCGTCTCTGGGGTCGCACAGAGTCAGACACGACTGAAGTGACTTAGCAGCAGCAGCAGCAGCAGCAGAGCAACTAAGCACAGCACAGTGTGTATCTGTTAGTCCCAAACACCTAATTTATCTCCCCCTCCCCAGCCCCTGCAGTCCCTGGTAATCATAAGTATGTTTTCTATGTCTGTGAGCCTATCTCTGTTTCGTAAGTAAGGTTTGTATTATTTTTTAAAATATATAGATATATAGGGAGGCTGTTATAGTAATCATAGTGTTGGTCGCTCAGTCGTGTCCGACTCTTTGTGACCCCATGGGGTGTAGCCTGCCAGGCTCTTCTGTCCAAGGGATTCTCCAGGCAAGAATATTGGAAAGGGTACCCATTCCCTTCTCCAGGGGATTTTTCTCACCTAGGGATCAAGGGTGTTAACTTCTAAACAAAACCACAGGAGGTGGCACCCAAGGAGAACAGATGTTGACAACCAGCGATTGTTAGAGCAGCAAGGATCCCTGGGACTCTGGGACCTCCAGGTTACAGAGGAGGAAGCTGGGCCCAGTTAATGTGTGTGATCAGAGATCCCTCTGAGACCTTGCTGACCAATGCAGCTCCCAACACTCTGCTAGGTCATTCATTGCCCTTCTAGATCAGATGGATCACGAGTCCTTGACTTTCTTTTCCCACCAATTTTCTTCCTCACTCTTCTCGAGGGGAAAATGATCTTGAAGTGACAGTGTGGAAACTTGCTGGGTTTGATTTCAGTGAGTTAAGTAACACCTCGGTTTAAGCTGGATCACCAGAGAACTGTGTATTTCATCTGGTGGAGAATGGACTTTGGTGAATTCTGCTTTCTTTGTGTGGTGCCACTGGCTTGGGTTATACTGTGTCTAGAAAGAGGCTCTATGAAATCTGCTATCTACTCACTTCAGGGATCCCCAAGTTGTCACCTGCAAAAATCAAGCACTGGGGAATGCCTTAATATGACTTCAGTTCAGTCAGATCAGTTGCTCAGTCGTGTCTGACTCTTTGCGACCCCAAGGACTGCAGCACGCCAGGCCTCCCTGTCCATCACCAACTCCAGGAGTTTACTCAAACTCATGTCCATTGAATCGATGATGCCATCCAACCATCTCATCCTCTGTCGTCCCCTTCTCCTCCCACCTTCAGTCTTTCCCAGCATCAGGGTCTTTTCAAATTAGTCAGTTCTTCACATCATTTGGCCAAAGTATTAGAGTTTCAGCTTCAGCATCAGTCCTTCCAATGAATATTCAGGACTGATTTCCTTTAGGATGGACTGGTTGGATCTCCTTGCAGTCCAAGGGACTCTCAGGAGTCTTCTCCAACACCACAGTACAAAAGCATCAATTCTTCGGTGCTCAGCTTTCTTT
>NW_011494756.1:4210198-4210398 GCF_000754665.1 Bison bison bison | reverse complement strand
ATTTCATGGCTTCAATCAGCATCTGCAGTGATTTTGGAGCCCCCCAAAATAAAGTCTGTCACTGTTTCCATTGTTTCCCCATCTATTTGCCGTGAAGTAATGGGACCGGATGCCATTATCTTAGTTTTCTGAATGTTGAGTTTTAAGCCAACTTTTTCATGGAGGGGAATGACATGACTTAGGGGAAGATATTTTTTAAA
>NW_011494756.1:4195009-4210098 GCF_000754665.1 Bison bison bison | reverse complement strand
GCTGTTACTCGCTCAGTCATGTCTGCCTCTTCTTGATCCTTTGGACTATAGCTCATCAGGTTCCTCTGTCCATGCGATTTTTCAGGCAAGAATACTGGAGTGGGTCGCCATTTCCTTCTCTAGGGGATCTTCCTGACCCAGGAATCGAACTCATGTCTCCTGTATCTCTTGCATTGGAGGCAGATTCTTTACTCACTGAGCCATCATGGAAACCTGTGACACATGGTAAATGCTTAATAAATGGCAGTGAGTGTTATTTTTTATTCATGCAATGAACAATAACATATAGTTAAGCCATAAACATCAGGCACTCTGCTAAGTTCTGGGAATAAAATACAGAGTGACTTATAACTCGTTCCTATTCTCCAAGAGTGTGTTATCAGACAGCAGAATTAGGCTATTAAGTAAATGGTAAAATGTGACAGATGCCAAGATGAGGGGTGTTAGGTGGGAGCAGGTTTCAGGAGCATCAGAACTGGGATGAACCCAGAACTGGAGGAAGATTGGGTATAAGTTCACCCAGTGGAGACTCAAGAAAAGCCTCTCTGGCAAAGCTTTGCAGGGAAGGACATACCTGAACTGTTGACCAAGGTGCCATGTGGCCAGAGGGATGAGGCTGAGAGCAGCGAGGACCTGGGTCGTGAAGCCCTGTGAGCTACACAGAGGAATCCTGACGTTATCCTGAATACAGTGGGAAGTCATCAACGTGCTGTCAGCAGGACTAAGACCTGATCTGATTTGCTTTTTAAAGGTACCCTCTCTCCATGGAGAATGAGATTAGATGGGGGCAATGGTGGGCTTTGGACCAGGGTTGCAGCATCCACAGAGTCAGATGTGTAACTTTCATCTTCCAGCAGCCATACTGGAGTGAATGGTTTGTATTTACATATTTTGGAATATTTCCTTTGGCTTTTTAAAAAGACCTATTTTTCCCTTGGCTTTAATGTCAACTATTTACTATATACTTTTGTATCATGTGCCTTGGTTAGTCTCCTGAAATATACTTTGTGGAATGAGGATGGAGAGAAAGAAAGAAGAAAGAGAGGAGAGAGTACCTATGAAATGATGCCCCTTTTAAAAAACACATTTGAATGTATGTGTGACTCGGCGGTAAAGAATCTGCCTGCAAAGCAGGAGACTTGCAGGAGATGCAGCTTTAATCCCTGGGTGGGGAAGATCCCCTGGAGGAGGAAATGGCAACCCACTCCCGTATTCTTGCCTGGGAAATCCCAAGGACAGAGGAGCCTGGCAGGCTGCAGTCCATGGGGTTGCAAAGAGTCAGACACAATTGAGCGACTAAACACCAACAATGTACGTATATTAATAGCTGGTTTACTTTGTTGTACAGCAGAAAGTAGCCCACTGTTGTAAAGCAATTATACTCCAATAAAAAAATGACAAATTTTAAATTAAAAAAAATTAAAATACATCACTTCTAAAGAACTGAAGGCTTTCTGTCGTGGATGTGACCTGACTAGGGAGAAGGACCACAGAGCAGACTCCGTGGCACGTTTCCACCATCAAGTGCATTATATTCTTGTTAAGGATGTGACCTAGACAGCCGTCCCATTTTAGTCCAGTCCCAGCTTACATCCTCTGTTAAACATCTGACCATAATTCAGAGAAACCTGTTTGTTAAAGCTGGTGCAGTCAGAATAGTTTATCGAAATCAGAGTTCATCTGCTCTTTACCCAGCAAGGTGTGTCAGAGAGAAAGATTTGTTCAACCAGGTGATATTCAGCTGCATAATAGGCTAACCTGAGCCCTTTGAATTCAAACAAAAGAAGTTCTCAGCCTGATTGGAATTAACCCGCTCTGACTTCTGCTTCATCTTCGCTAAAGCAGGGATGATATTGTTGGGCAGGCAGAGAACCTGTTGGGTGTTACTGGGGGGTGGGGTTCAAGTTGGTCTTGCTTTTCTCAAACTATTAAGAAAGAACAAAAAACATTATTTCGAATGAAATCAGTTTCCAGGAAGAAGGAGAAAAAAAAAAAAAAAACCCTGAGAATTTATTATTAAAGAAAGAAATAGAGCCAAGGTGAAAAAAAGGCCTCCTCACATCTCCTGGCCAGGTGCTCTGTGCATATAAATGTTTCAAGTTAAGCTTTAAGATCAAGGGGAAGTCTGTAGGGAGCCTTGTTTCCTGGAGATCTGCTTGCTGGAGCTGCTCCCGAATACAGGCTGCCCATTTTTATTTGGTTATTAAGGATTAAAGGGGGCGACGATTCTGGAAAGGTAGTTCCTTGGTTTCCATTAACTTGGTACAAGATAGTGAAACGCAAGTGTCCAAGGGAGAATTTGCATATATATTCGGGGCTATCGGCTCTCATCCTTCCCTGCCATCCTGTGTATGCTTAACATGAAATTGCCCTTCCTCTCATGAGCTCAAGCCAGAAAGCAGCTTTGCTGCAATGACTGAGAATCTCGGTGCCTCTCAGAAATCCTCCTGGTTTGCACAGGAGCGCAGAGGGAAGATGAAAAGAATTTCACATGAGATGGTGTTGCTCGAGGTACCTCGGCGGAGCAGTCACCTCAGAAAGCAGCTGGACCTTCCCAAGTTTGCTGGGCTTTCAGCGTCTCTGAACATACGAGCAGGGAGGCCACCCATCACTCCATACCCAGATTTTAAAATTTGGTTTGTTATTGCTTCTGTCACAGCATGTCCTCCTAACTAAGGTGTGCCTGAAGTTACTTTTATCAAGTGCCTAAGAAAGCTTAGTGATAAAATAATGTACACTTGAAGAGAAGGCTTTGCCACTGTGGTGGGTCATTTTGTTCCAAAGATCTCAGAGTGTGGGGTCATAATTGCTTATTGCAATAATAGTCATTAAAATAAAAGTATCGGTGAGGAGCTCTGCCATCAAAAAGAACAAAATAACCCTCCCCCCCCAAAAAAAAAAACAGTTTCTGATTTCAATCCACTCCTAGCAGAATGAGAACTCAGAGTTTATAAAGATTTACACTTTCTGTCATCAACATTTTTCATCCCCACGACAGCTCAGGAAATTCAAACATAAAGACCAGTGGGCTGAGTCTGAGAGACCAAAGTGACTTGTCCCAGATCACGTGACTAGCAACTCATCCACTATGGAATGGAACCTAGATATTTTGACTCTGATTCTTGTGACTTCAATACTGCACATTCTTCTTCAATTATTCCCAGGTTTTGTAGCACAGAAATAGGCTGCATAGTTTGAATAGTGAAAGATCAAATAAAGAAATATAGTTCTGGAACAGTGTCTCTTGCTGACTGTATGTTTTTAATTGAAATTTGAGTGTGCTCAGGGCCTAATTTATTTTATGCTATAACTTCATAGTTTCATGTTCATGACTATCCAGTATCGTGGAGATTTTAAATGTGTGGGTGCTCAGTCGTACAGTTGTGTCAGACTCTTTGTGACCGCACTGACTGTAGTCCGCCAGGCTCCTCTGTCCTTGGGATTTCCCAGGCAAGAATACTGTAGTGGGTTGCCATTTCCTCCTCCAGGGAATTATACATCCATTACTTCCTAGCAATGAACACAGTTAAAGATTATAGACATGTATTTTCACTTTGTGGTTATACCAGTCTTCTGCTAAAATGTGAACTACATCTGTTTGAGATGGAATAATAACCTAGAAATAAAGACCTAAAAATATTTTACTGCTGTGCGTACTAGTCCATAGACCTCTGTAAGGTACTTGCTAGCTCTCCGCTTTTAAAATGTTTCTGAATGCTGCTGTTCCAGTCTGTGATATAGAGGTGTTAGAGAAATTCAGGTTGAGAACAGGATTGCTCAGAGCAGTAGACAGTCCACTTCATTTATTATTAGAATATATCTCAAGAAAAAGCCATGCACAGGCATTTGAGGGTGCTGGATTTAGCCATGATCAGATGCAGAATCTGACTCCCTCTTTCGGTCCCACCAGCAGTGCCTTAATTTGTGGGTATTTAAGGAGAAGAGATGTGTTGCCTGACTCATCCATGCAACAAGTTTTCAACCCATTTCTACTGGGCATGGGGCACGAGCTGATCGCCCAGAAGTCAGCTAGAGAGAAGACCTCAAAGAGCTTTGAGTCGGCAGTTCCAGCGGCAAATAGGAGGCTAGTGGGAAGTGGGCATTCTCAGCGGGCAGCCCAGGACCACTCAGCCCCTTGTGAAAACCCTGAAGAACCAGTATTGTTTCAGCATGACCATGACTGTTACTTAAATGTGATGGCAATAACTTATTTTCTACTGCAATTCTTGTTGCCAATGCACATGGTGAAAATTTCTAAAATAATGTACCATTGTACTGTTGCAAATTTTTTTTCCTAAATAGTATGAATTAGTGTAAGACAACTCTGTTTAGGGTTGAAGTGTTTGGGGATGAGAATAAGAAAATACATGGAAAATTAAGCTAACAGACAAACGAACAAAATGAAAGTCGCAATTTGAGTGATCTAAGAAACCCCAGGCTGCAAATTCTACCAGAGCCATGGATAGGTTCTCTTTAACTTGTTATTTTTCCAGGAACCTCTGTTTTAGTATTATAACAAGTTAGATTCCAAACACTGGATGGTTTGGAGTTCATTCCCATGCATTTTTATTTCTAGATATTTAAACAACTCTATGACAATGACCTAGTCAGAATGACCTAGTCAGATGTTATTATGGCCATTATACAGAGGAGTAGTCTGAGACATAGGGATAGATTAGAGATTCCAGCTAGTAGTAGAGACTGGAATTTAACTTCCAATCATTTTTCTACCTTCCTACCCTGAATTCTAAATTAGGTCTTCAAAAAATTTGAATATTTAAAACACCCAATATGTCTAGTTAAGTAGCTCTTTTGGGAGCTAAGTGATCCTAGAGTCATCCACCCTTGCAAGCAACTCCATCTCAGAACTGAGAGTGAATTCAGTTTTTCCCAGCTTCAGAACAGAGGAGCCTTTGGGAAAATAAGTTTAAAGGTTGTGGATCACCAGTCACTTTTGACTGGTAATTAAAAAAAATCAAACAAACCATCTGGCAGTTGTGTCTTAACTTCTTCCTGCTGCCAGGAGCTGGACCTATACACGTTCAGACCTCACACCCAAATGCCAATGTCTGCATATTCTCACTATGAAGAGGCGTTTTCAGTCAAAGCAGAGAGAAATGAGGCTTTGCCTGTCTGTTGCAATAACATTAATATTACCTCTGTTCAGATGCTTTTAGAAGTACGAAGTTAAATGCAGAGCCCTGGAGATGCCCGGGAGCACACATGAGATAAGCATAACCATTCACGAAACACCTAAGAAACCGAAAATTTGCAGAATAAACTCCACCATGACTAAGTAGAACAACGTCGCCTTTTCCAATATGAGATTGACAGCAGGAAATAATGACAATGAGGTTAGTGTGATGCAGAGATGTGGAAGCTATGTATCTATATGTTATATATGTTCTTGGTCAGAATAAGCCATGATATTATTAACTATCCATGTAAATTTAGGCTTGGGAAATAAAAGGCCTGAAATTTGAGGGAGGCAAATTCAGTGTGGCTATAGATAAGCTAAGGAAGAGTAGATACAAAATAAGTGTTCACTGCAAGTGCTTTGACAAGGAAATATCATGCATATTAGTGGATAACATTTCAGAATTTAGAGGAGCAGAGGGGGTCAGCTTTGCAACAAGCGCTTCAACTGCAGAATGGAATGTGCTGAGTAAAACTGGCCTGAGATGGACCTGGCAAAGGCAGTGATGGGCTGAGTTGGCCCCTGGGGACAGGGAAGAAAACGCTGGTGTCCAGTGGCCTGTTGACCACTTCAACTCTTATCTTTTCCGCTGCTGTTAAGTGAGAAAAGGATTTTACACACACACACACACATCTATATACATGCACATCTATATACATGCTTGTTTATTTATCTATGTAAGACTTAATTTTTAATTAGAAAAAAATTTTAAGACAATTTTTGTGTGCTGTTTTAGGTTCCCAGCAACATTGAGAATACAGAGATTTTCCATGTACCCGATAGACGTGCGTAGCCTCCACCCTTATCAACATCTCCCCCAGAGTGGTACATTTGTTATCATGAATGAACCTACACAACTTATACTCACCCAAAATCTGTAGTTTGCATGATGTTTCACTCGTGGGCTTGTACATTCTATGGGTTAGGACAAATGTATAATGATGTGTATGCATCATCATAGTATCGTACAGAGATTGTCACTGCCCTTCACATCCTCTGCGCTCTGCCTACTAATTTCTCTCTACTCCCCTACCTTCAATTCCTGGCACCATTTTTCTCCATACTTTTGCCTGTTTCCAGAATGTTGGAATTTTATGGTATGCAGTCGTTTCAGATTGGTGTCTTTCACTTAGTAGTATGTGTTTAAGTTTCCTCCTTGACCTTCATGGTTTGATAACTCATGTCTTTCTTGTTGTTGTCCAGTCACTTAGCTGTGTTTGACTCTTTACAACCTCATGTACTGCAGCACGCCAGGCTTCCCTGGCCTTCACCATCTCCTGGAGCTTGATCAAACTCATGTCCATTGAGTCAGTGATGCCATCCAACCATCTTATCCTCTGTTGTCCCCATCTCCTCCTGCCTTCAGTCTTTCCCAGCATCAGGGTCTTTCCTAATGAGTCAGCTTTTCACATCAGGTGGCCAGAGTATTGGAGCTCCAGCTTCATTTCTTTCTGCTGCTGCTGCTAAGTCGCTTCAGTCATGTCCGACTCTGTGCGACCCCATAGACGGTAGCCTACAAGGCTCTGCCGTCCCTGGGATTCTCCAGGCAAGAATGCTGGAGTGGGTTGCTATTTCCTTCTCCAATGCATGAAAGTGAAAAGTGAAAATGAAGTCACCCAGTCATGCCTGACTCTTTGCGACCCCATGGACTGCAGCCTACCAGGCTCCTCTCTCCATGGGATTTTCCAGGCAGGAGTACTGGAGTGGGTTGCCATTGAGTTCTCTGTCATTTCTTTCTAGTGCTGAGTTATATTTCATCGTCTAGATGTATTACAGTTTACATATCTATTTACCTAATGAAAGACATTTTGGTTGCTTCTAAGTTCGCCGTAAATATCAGTGTGCAGGTTTTGGTATAGGCAAAACTTTTCAACCCCTTTTGGTAAATGCCAAGAATGTGCTGGATTGTACACTAAGAGTGTGTTCGGTTTTGTAAGAAGCTGCAAAATTGCCTTCTAAATGTCTGTACCATTGTGCATTTCTACCAGCAGTGAAAGAAAGTTCTTGTTGCTCCACATCCTCAGCAGCATTTGGTATTGCCAGTGTTCTAGAGTTTTGGCCATTTTAATAGTTGTGTACCTGGATCTTATTGTTGTTTTAATTTGCTTTTCCCTGATGATATATGATGTGGAGCATCTTTTTCTATGCCTACTTGCCATCTGTATATCTTCTTTGGTGAAGTGTTTGTTCAGCTATTTGACTCATTTTTTAAATTGGGCTGTTTGTTTTCTTATTCTTGAGTTTTAGACGTTTTTTGTACATTGTAAATCACAGTCCTTTATCAGATGTGCCTTTTGTAAATATTTTCTCCCAATCTGTGATTTGTCATCTTGTTCTCATGACGGTTTCTTTCACAGAGCAGAAGTTTTTCATTTTAATAAAGTCCAGCTTGTTAATTATTTCACAGACCATGCCTTTGATGTTGTAGCTGAAAAGTCATCACTATACTCAAGGTCATCGAGAAAACCTAGCTGTTATCTTCTAGAAGTTTTATAGTTTTGCATTTTATGTTTAGATTTGTGATCCATTGGAAATTAAGTTTTGTGAGGGGTATAAGGTCTGTATCTAGATCTCTCCTTTTGTATGTGGATGTCCAGTTGTTCCAGCACAGATGGTTGAAAAGACTATCTTTGCCCCATTGTACTACTCCGCTCTTTTGTCAAAGATCAATTGCCCATCTGTATGGAGTTCTAGTTGTGGCTGTCTCTTCGGTTCCAGTCATCTGCTTGTCTGTCCTCTCACCAACAGCATACTGTTTCACTACTGTCGCTTTTTAGGAAGCCTTGAAGCTGAGCAGTGTCGATCCTCCAACTTTGTTTTTCTTCAATATTGGGTTGGCTCTTCTAGGTCTTTTATCTTTAATACAGATTTTAGAATCAATTTGTTGATATCCACAAAATAGCTGGAATTTTGATTGAGGTTGCATTGAATCTATAGATCAAGTTGGGAAGAAATGACATCTTGAATCTCCTTATCCATGGATATAGACTATCTCTTCATTTGTTTAGTGCTTTGATTTCATTTATCAGAGTTTTACAGTTTTTCAAATATAGTTATTATTCCTATTTTCCTAGCATTATACCTAAGTATCTCCCTTTTTTAGAGTGGTAATGTAAATGGTATTTTGTTTTAAATTTCAAATTCTACTTGTTCATTGCTGATATACAGGAAAGCAATTGACTTTTATAAATTAACCTTGTATTCTATCCTGAATAGAAGGACTATAAGCCCTTGTTAGTTCCAGGAATTTTTTGTTGTTGATTCTTCCAAATTTTCTATTAATACATAGATGATCATGTCATCTATGAACAAAGATAATTTTATTTCTTCTTTTCTAATCTGTGCATCTTTTCTTGTCTTATTGCATTAGCTAGGACTTTTAGTACAATATTGAAAAGGAGTGGTGAGAGGGGACGTTCTCACTTTTCCTGATCTTAGTGGGAAAGTTTCTAATTTTTCATCATTATGTATAATGTTAGAGGTAGGTATTTTGTAAATGTTTTAGATCAAGTTGAGAAAGTTCCACTATATTCCTAACTTGCTGAGAGTTTTTAAAATCATGATGGGTGTTATATTTTGTCAAAATTTACTGATATCATCATGTGATTTTTCATTTTTAGCCTATCAATGTGATGAATTATACCAACTGATTTTGGAATGTTGAACCAGCCTTGCCTACCTGGGATATATCCCATTTGGTCATAGTATATAATTCTTTTTGATATTGTAAGCATGCATATTTATTTAATTTTGCATTTGCCCTTCTAACTTTGTGTGTCTGTATGTGTGTGTTAGTTCTAGAAGGTCTTATAGGTCTTCACAGAACTGTTCAGTTCTTCAGCATTAGTGGTTGGGACATAGACTTGGATTACTGTGATACTGAATGGTTTCCTTGGAAACAGAACAGAGATCATTCTGTCATTTTTGAGATTGCACCCAGGTACTGCATTTTGGATTCTTTTGTTGACTATGAGGGCTACTCCATTTCTTCTAAGGGATTCTTGCCCACTGTAGTAGATATGATGGTCATTTGAATTAAAATTTTCCGTTTAGTTCACTGATTCCTAAAATGTCAATGTTCACTCTTGCCATCTCCTGTTGGACCACTTCCAATTTACCTTGATTCATGGACCTAACATTTCAGGTTCCTAGAGTCCCTTGGACTTCAAGAAGATCCAACCAGTCCATCCTAAAGGAGATTAGTCCTAGGTGTTCATTAGAAGGACTGATGCTGAAGCTGAAACTCCAATACTTTGGCCACCTCATGCAAAGAGTTGACTCATTGGAAAAGACCCTGATGCTGGGAGGGATTGAGGGCAGGAGGAGAAGGGGACGACAGAGAATGAGATGGCTTGATGGCATCACCGATTCGATGGACATGAGTTTGGGTGAACTCTGGGAGTTGGTGATGGACAAAGGTGGCCTAGAATGCTGTGATTCATGGGGTTGCAAAGAGTCAGACACGACTGAGCAACTGAACTGAACTGATCAATATTGTTCTTTACAGCATCGGACTTTACTTCCATCACGTCACATCTACAGCTGGGCATTGTTTTAGATTTGGCTCCAACTCTTCTTTCTTTTTGGAGTTATTTCTCCACTCATCTCTAGTAGCATATTGGGGAGTTCATCTTTCAGTGTCATATCTTTTTGCCTTTTCATAGTGTTCATGGGGTTCTCGAGGCAAGAATACTGAAGTGGCTTGCTATTCCTTTCTCCAGCGGACCACATTTTGTCAGAACTCTCGACCATGACCCGTCCATATTAGGTGACCCTAAATAGCATGACTCGTAGTTTCACTGAGTTAGACAAGGCTGTGATCCAAGTGGTCAGTTTGCTTAGTTTTCTGTGATGGTGGTTTCCATTCTATCTGCCCTCTGATGGATAAGGATAAGAGGCTTATGGAAGCTTCCTGATGGAAGGGACTGGTTGCTAGGGAATCTGGGTCTTGTTCTGATAGGCAGGGCAGTGCTCAGTAAATCTTTAATCCAATTCTCTGTTGATGGGCAGGGCTGTTTTCCCTCCCTGTAGTTTTTCCTGAGGCCAAACTGTGGCAGTGGTAATGGCAGTAATGGTGACCTCCTTCAAAAGGACTTTTGCAAACATGTCACAGCTCCTAGGACTGTTGTATTCAGTGTCCCTGACCGCATGGCAGGCCACTGTCAACCCATGCCTCCACCAGAGACTCCTGGACATTCACAGGAAAGTCTGGCTCAGTCTCTTGTGGGATGACTGTTCCTTTCTCCTGCATCCTGGGGTACACAAGGTTTTGTTTGTGCCCTACACGAGTCAGATTCCCAGTTACTGTGGAAGTTTTGCCGTCCTGTGGAAGTTCTATAATCAAATCCCTCTGGCCTTCAAAGTCAGATTCCCTGGGGGTTCTGAGTCCCTTTGCCAGAAAACCAGGTTGGGAAATCTGTTGTGGGCCCTAGACTTTTGTAAGTGTGAGAACTTCTTTGGTTAATTGTTCTCCAGTTTGTGGGTTGTATGCTCGGTAGCTCTAAGGTGGGGCTAATGGTGACCTCCTTCAAGAGGACCTATGCCATACACTGTGTATCCCAGGTCTGCTGCAGCAAGAGCCCCTGTCCCTGCAGTAGGCCACTGCTGACCCATGCCTTCACAGAAGACATTCAAACACTCAAAGAGATATCTGGAGTAATAGGCAAGTTTGGCCTTGGAGTACAAAATGAAGCAGCGCAAAGGCTAACAGAGTTTTGCCAAGAGAACACACTGGTCATAGCAAACACCCTCTTCCAACAACACAAGAGAAGACTCCATACATGGACATCACCAGATGGTCAATAGAGAAATCAGATTGATTATATTCTCTGCAGCCAAGGATAGAGAAGCTCTATACAGCCAGCAAAAACAAGACTGGGAGCTGACTGTGACTTTAATCATGAACTCCTTATTGCAAAATGAGACTTAAATTGAGAAAGAGTAGGGAAAACCACTATACTATTCAGGTATGTCCTAAATAAAATCCCTTATGATTATACAGTGGAAGTGCCAAATAGATTCAGGGGATTAGATCTCATAGACAGGTGCTTGAAGAACTATGGACAGAGGTTCATAGCATTGTACAGTAGGTGATAATCAAAACCATCCCCAAGAAAAAGAAATGCAAAAAGGTAAAATGGTTGTCTGAGGAGGCCTTACAAATAGCTGAGAAAAGAAGAGAAGTGAAAAGCAAAGGAGAAAAGGAAAGATATACCCATATGAATGCAAAGTTCCAAAGAATAACAAGGAGAAACAAGAAAGCCTTCCTCAGTGATCAGTGCAAACAAATAGAGGAAAACAATAGAATGGCAAAGACTAGAGATCTCTTCAAGAAAGTTAAAGATACCACGGGAACATTTCTTGCAAAGATGGGCACAATAAAGGACAGAAGCAATGTGGATCTAACAGAAGCAGAAGATATTAAAAGAGGTGGCAAGTATACACAGAAGAACTATACAGAAAAGATCTTAATGAATCAGATAACCACGATGTTATGATCATTCATCTAGAGCCAGACATCCTAGAGTGCAAAGTCAAGTGGCCCTTAGGAAGCATTATTACAAACACAGCTAGTGGAGGTGATGAAATTCCAGTCGAGCTATTTCAAATATTAAAAGATGATGCTGTGAAAGTGCTGCACTCAATATGCCAGCAAACTTGGAAAACTCAGCAGTAGCCACAGGACTGGAAAAGGTCAGTTTTCATTCCAATCCCAAAGAAAGGCAATGCCAAAGAATGTTCAAACTACTACACAATTGCACTCATTTCACACACTAGCAAAGTAATGCTCAAAATTCTCTGAAGTAATGCTCAAAATTCTCCAAGCTAGGGTTCAACAGTACATGAACCAAGAACTTCTAGATGTTCAAGCTGGATTAAAAAAAGGAAAAGGAACCAGAGATCAAATTGCCAACATCCCTTGTTTCATAGAAAAAGCAAGAGAGTTCCAGAAAAACATCTACTTCTGTTTCATTGACTATGCTAAAGCCTTTGACTGTGTGGATCACAACAAACTGTGGAAAATTCTTGAAGAGATGGGAATACCAGCCGCCTTACCTGCCTCCTGAGAAATCTGTATGCAGTTCAGGAAGCAATAGTTAGAACCGGACATGGAACAATGGACTGGTTTCAAATTGGGAAATGAATACATCGAGGCTGTATATTGTCACACTGCCTATTTAGCTTTTATGCAGAGTACATCATGTGAAATGCTGGGCTGGAGTAAGCACAAGCTGGAATCAAGATTGCCAGGAGAAATATCAATAACCTCAGATATGCAGATGACACCACCCTTATGGCAGAAAGTGAAGAGGAACTGAAGAGCCTCTTGATGAAAATGAAAGAAGAGAGTGAAAAAGCTGGCTTAAAGCTCAAGAATGAGGTAGATCTTTATATGTTGTTATGGAAAGATCTCTTAACATCCAATGAAAAAAGCAAAGTGCAGGGCACTGCACACAGCACAGGTTCTAGAAATGGACAGAAAAGGAGGTTCTCTCTCCACGTCCCCTTTCTCCCTCCTCAGTCTCCTTTCCTTTGTTTCTTTCTGGAAATGCCCGTCCCTCCCCAGAAGCTCACTGGTGGTCCTCTATGAGGAGATAAGGCAGGGATGGTGGTGGGGCACTTATTTTCAGCTGTTGAGCTTAAAGCTGGCTTAGAAAACTAAGATCATGGCATCCGGTCTCATCAATGCATAGCAAATAGATGTGGAAACAATGGAAACAGTGACAGATTTTATTATCTTAGGCTCTAAAATCACTGAAGATAGTGACTGCAGCCATGAAATTAAAAGACACTTGCTACTTGGAGGAAAAGCTATGACCAACCCAGACAGCATATTAAAAAACAGAGAGATTACGTTGCCAACAAAGGTCCGTCTAGTCAAAGCTATGCTTTTTCCAGTAGTCATCTATGGATGAGAGAGTTGGACCATAAAGAAGGCTGAGCACTGAAGAATTGATGCTTTTCAACTGTGGTGTTGGAGAAGACTCTTGAGAGTTCCTTGGACTTCAAGGAGATCCAACCAGTCAACCTAAAGGAAATCAGTCCTGAATATTCATTGGCAAGACTGATGCTGAAGCTGAAGCTCCAATACTTTGGCCACCTGATAAGAAGAGGTGACTCACTGGAAAAAAAACCTTGAAGCTGGGAAAGATTGAAGTCAGGAGGAAAAGGGGATGACAGAGGATGAGATGGTAGTATGGCATCACTGACTCTATGGACATAAGTTTGAGCAAGCTCTGGGAATTGGTGATGGACAGGGAGGCCTGGTGTGCTGCAGTCCATGGGTTTGCAAAGAGTCTGACATGACTGACTGAACTGAACTGAACTTCTAACTTTATGAGGGAGAGGAGAATATTTCCTGAATATTTAAAAATATCTAAATATATGAAACTGTTGGTTTATGTCACAAACTGAATACAAGATCTGCATTTTCACACTGATTTTCATCTTTTTATTGAATTCTGCAGGTAATGAGATTGGAAGTTTTCTCTTTGAGCATGATGGTAGTGATCAGACTATCTGCAATCTTGTACTCACCTAAGGTTTGAAGCTATGGCCAAAAATTATATTTATCTTATTTTTATAAAGTACAAACTGTGTTTTTAGCAATATAATTTTAGGATTTCAAGTTACTAAATGAACTTAGTAAAGATTTCACTATCCTGCAATTCATGTCTTGCTTTTTATTTTCCATGTAAATAGGACCAACATACAGTTATTTCCAAATTAAGGAAGTTAGATACTGGCATCTAGAAATTAGGAAAGCTGAGGTTCAGTATTGATTTTGTATTAATACCTTCAGTGCAGTTCAGTTCAGTCGCTCAGTCATGTCCGACTCTTTGCAACCCCATGAATCACAGCAAGCCAGGCCTCCCTGTCCATCACCAACTCCCAGAGTTCACTCAGACTCACATCCATCGAGTCTAGTGACTGCCATCCAGCCATCTCATCCTCTGTCATCCCCTTCTCCTTCTGCCCCTAATCCCTCCCAGCATCAGAGTCTTTTCCAATGAGTCAACTCTTCGCATGAGGTGGCCAAAGGACTGGAGTTTCAGCTTTAGCATCATTTCTTCCAAAGAAATCTCAGGGCTGATCTCCTTCAGAATGGACTGGTTGGATCTCCTTGCAGTCCAAGGGATTCTCAAGAGTCTTCTCCAACATCACGGTTCAAAAGCATCAATTCTTTGGCGCTCAGCTTTCTTCACAGTCCAACTCTCACATCCATACATGACCACAGGAAAAACCATAGCCTTGACTAGACGAACCTTTGTTGGCAAAGTAATGTCTCTGCTTTTGAATATGCTATCGAGGTTGGACATAACTTTCCTTCCAAGGAGTAAGTGTCTTTTAATTTCATGGCTGCAGTCATCATCTGCAGTGATTTCTGAGCCCCCCAAAATAAAGTCTGTCACTGTTTCCATTGTTTCCCCATCTATTTGCCGTGAAGTAATGGGACCGGATGCCATTATCTTAGTTTTCTGAATGTTGAGTTTTAAGCCAACTTTTTCATGGAGGGGAATGACATGACTTAGGGGAAGATATTTTTTAAACGTGCCACGGAGTCTGCTCTGTGGTCCTTCTCCCTAGTCAGGTCACATCCACGACAGAAAGCCTTCAGTTCTTTAGAAGTGATGTATTTTAATTTTTTTTAATTTAAAATTTGTCATTTTTTTATTGGAGTATAATTGCTTTACAACAGTGGGCTACTTTCTGCTGTACAACAAAGTAAACCAGCTATTAATATACGTACATTGTTGGTGTTTAGTCGCTCAATTGTGTCTGACTCTTTGCAACCCCATGGACTGCAGCCTGCCAGGCTCCTCTGTCCTTGGGATTTCCCAGGCAAGAATACGGGAGTGGGTTGCCATTTCCTCCTCCAGGGGATCTTCCC
>NW_011494756.1:4187352-4194909 GCF_000754665.1 Bison bison bison | reverse complement strand
AGGACTGGAGTTTCAGCTTTAGCATCATTTCTTCCAAAGAAATCTCAGGGCTGATCTCCTTCAGAATGGACTGGTTGGATCTCCTTGCAGTCCAAGGGATTCTCAAGAGTCTTCTCCAACATCACGGTTCAAAAGCATCAATTCTTTGGCGCTCAGCTTTCTTCACAGTCCAACTCTCACATCCATACATGACCACAGGAAAAACCATAGCCTTGACTAGACGAACCTTTGTTGGCAAAGTAATGTCTCTGCTTTTGAATATGCTATCGAGGTTGGACATAACTTTCCTTCCAAGGAGTAAGCATCTTTTAATTTAATGGCTGCAGTCAGCATCTGCAGTGATTTTGGAGCCCAAAAAAATAAAGTCTGATGCTGTTTCCACTGTTTCCCCATCTATTTGCCATGAAGTGATGGGACCAGATGCCATGATCTTCGTTTTCTGAATGTTGAGCTTTAAGCCAACTTTTTCACTCTCCTCTTCACTTTCATCTTGAGGCTTTTGAGTTCCTCTTCACTTTCTGCCATAAGGTTGGTGTCATCTGCATATCTAAGGTTATTGATATTTCTCCTGGAAATCTTGATTCCAGCTTGTGCTTCTTCCAGCCCAGTGTTTCTCATGATGTGCTCTGCATAGAAGTTAAATAAGCAGGGTGACAATATACAGCCTTGACGTACTCCTTTTCCTATTTGGAACCAGTCTATTGTTCCATGTCCAGTTCTAACTGTTGCTTCCTGACCTGCATATAGGTTTCTCAAGAGGCCGGTCAGGTGGTCTGGTATTCCCATCTCTTTCAGAATTTTCCACAGTTTATTGTGATCCACACAGTCAAAGGCTTTGGCATAGTCAATAAAGCAGAAATAGATGTTTTTACCTTAGCCACTATCTATTTATTGCATGTTATAGTTGGATCATTTCTTTTCTGCACTATTGTGAAGTAGAAATAAAAGGATTAGTAACACATAACAGAATTTATTCAATGTCTATTGATTGGCAAATATATACCAGGGCTATAATAAATAGCAGGGATCAGACATTAATAAAACAAGGTCTCTGCTCTAGTGGAGCTCACAGGTAAATGACACAGGTGAGTAAGCAGATAAATAATTCGAGTGCTCTATCCGAGATATGACTAGAGTTTTCTGAAAATTTAGAGGATAATGGATCACTGGTACTTCCCTGGTGGCCCAGTGGTTAAGATATGCCTGCCAATGCAGGGGATGTGGGTTCAGTCCCTGGTATGGGGAGATTCCACATGCCTGGGGGCAACTGAGCCCCTGTGCCACAGCTACTGAAGTGCTTAGAGCCTGCAAGCCGCAGCAAGAGAAGCCCCTGCAAAGAAAAGCCGACACGCTGCAACTGGGGAGTAGCCCCCGCTTGGCATAACTAGAAAAATCTGTGCACAGCAACGAAGACTCAGCACAGCCAAAATAAATACTAACATAAATAAATATTTTTTATAAAATAAACTCTGCCTGAGGGAGTTCCATTTGACTTGTGTCTTGAGTACTTTTTGTATATGCTCGTCAATTCTCATAAATGAAGCAAGGATTACTGTCTTCATGTATTTCACGAACCCTCTGCCCAGATGACTGAGATGTACTCCAAACTGACTACCCCTCCTGTAATAATATGTACTGTTTTCAGTTTACAGAGCATTTTCTCATGCAAGTCTTGACCCAATGCCTATTACTCGGATGTGATGCTCCTCATTTCACAAGTGAGAAAGCGAAGCCCAGAAAGGTCAGTAATGTGCATGAGGGCCCATCCCATACAGTCTGGCTTTGAACCTGGGCTTCTTTCTGGTTCCCTCAAACTCAAGTCTTTCCTCTTGTTTAACTCTGGTTACCTAAATGGTAAAGTCTAACAGCAGTATTTCATTAAGCTTCCCGTTTAAAATGGAACATTTTTCATTCATGTTTCTGTTGAAGAGATGGGCTTTCATGGGCCCAGATACCCAATCTGTTAAAATGAATTTAGGAGCAATTCTGCTGGGCAAGCCGGCTGTTCTATCCAACCCAGTCTAGTGTCGACAACAGAGGCCTCAAGGGATTTGCCAGGAAAGGACGTGGTTTTCCTCCCTGACATTAACCTTAAAGGTTAGGTGTACTCTCAGTAGCCATTTATGGCTCTGACATTCATAAATTTGGTCAAAACCTTTATGAATCCATTTATATTCCTTGCCTGTACCTCTTTTGTGGTAATGAGCTCCATGGGTTTATTATTTTCTTATAAAGTAATACTTCCTTTTATTTGTCCTTAACTCACCTAAGTGTGAAGAAGCTTCCCTCCTCTAGTGAGGAACTGAGAATTTGGAGAGTTGAACTTGCCTTTATTTTGCATCCGATCTCCCAAATTCTCTAGGAATTTTCTATTTTTTTCTTGAGCAAGAATAAAGAAAATTGTGAATTTTATTTCTGTTGCAGAGGGACCAATATTTTATTTAAAGATTGAGAATCTATCTTCCGGCATATTTTCTGTGCACTTTTTGATGATGTTTAAATGTGCTCTGGAGTTCTCTTTTAGAATAACCTCATTTTGGTATTCATAATACAGTATTTGCATGTTGAAGGCAGCTCCGATCTGGGCCTAGGGAAGCTTGAGGAAATTTTTGTTCTAATCTACAGCCACTTTTGGAGAGTGAGTATATAGTTTATTATGTTGTATGTATTTTATAACCGAGTATAACGGATATATTATAGAAGCTTGTCGCATAGGAGAACACTGGCCAAGGTGTGAAGAATTTGTTATTCTAGAACCATCTCTGGATTGTGGCCTCCAACTTTATAAAATTAAGGGTTGAATTAAGTGAATTTCAACATCTCTTCATACTTTAAAATTTGGAGTCCCCAGTTTCCTTGGCTGTTGAGTTGCTGATTTAACTGAACACACCCAATCCTCTCTTCTCTAAGTTCCAATGGCTCCCCTGAAACTTCATCACCATTCATTTGCTCAAAGGCTTTTAGATGGATTAAACACACTGTTTACTTTTCTCCATGTTACCTATTTCTCACTTCAGAGATCTCTTATTAAATGAAAAAAATCATAATTTCCCTACCCCACCCCTTTATAGAAATGATGAACTTTCCTATAGATTGTTCTCAAGTGATGGGTTTGTTTTAGGTTCCACAAGCTTGTCTAGTTTGGAAG
This sequence comes from Bison bison bison, assembly GCF_000754665.1. NCBI lineage: Eukaryota > Metazoa > Chordata > Mammalia > Artiodactyla > Bovidae > Bison > Bison bison. The sequence goes on along the minus strand of NW_011494756.1, from coordinate 4,191,761 downwards.
TAAGTCTTGAAGGTCTCCTCTGGATCTCTTCTGTTCTAGTTGTTCACACTTGTAATTGATCAGCATCACTCTTTAGGAGTTGCTATTGACAAGGGTAAATATTAACCAAAGGCTCTCCATTTGCATGTTTGAGTTTGCTCAAAATTTTGAGGCCCAGTGGTATCTATCCTAGCTATATTTGTTTGTTGACTTGATCTTTTTTCGGCATTAGCCTCTTACTGGTTTTGCCATGAAATGTACACATTGGTTAAGAATTATTTTCTTCACTTTTTTCCAAATAGCAAAAGCAAGGCTGTCAAGTTTTGAATCATTTGAATACATTACTCTGCTCAGCAAATGGCACTCATCATCCTTGCATTTGTGATCAGACCTTCTCTACCTGGAGGCTCTGATGCTTCCAGCACACAATTCATGCTGTGGTGAAAGCATGTGAACTCATGGGCCCAACAGTGTCATCTGTGAAATGGAGCCAGTGACACTGTGTCCTAGGATTGCATGTACACACCTCTGACACACAGAGGGTATTTCAGTTTGTAGATGTTTTCCTCCCTGGTGCTCTCTAGATCTTTCCTCCCACCCTCCAACAATGCCAGTAGGAACGGACCACAGTGGCAGAAGCGTATGAAAGCCCTAGGACTCCAAGTCCAGAAGAAATGGTGTTCACGGAAGAATGCTATGGTCTGTGAAAATATAAGTGGATTTTAGTATAACTTATAAAATTGACCAGACTGATGGTCACTGTTTCTAGAAAAGTTGTTTTTTATGGTCAGGTCAGCTCTAGTTGTCATCACTTGCTAGGCTCTTCTGCCTCTGCACCTATTAACTGTGATGATCTTTCTCTTCGATAGCCGACTTTATTAGACCATAAAGCTTCCCCTGTCCAGGTTTGAAATCAGAGCCCCTGCTCCTTAAATGATTTCCTTTGACAGTTGAGCACTTCTCCCAACCTCTTTGTGCTGTCAGAGCACTACTGTCAGGAGACAGCTGATTTCTACCACCTGCCCTAGGACAGTCCTGAAAGGACTTTTATCCCCTCTATTCACCACCAGTACTTGTCTCCTTTCTCTGCATCTTTGAATGGAGAGATGAGAGGGCCAGGAAGAGGGGAAAAGAGGAAGCATAAATGCTGGCCAGGTCTTTAGAAAATCCTAATTTTATATAGCATAGTATTTTGTAAAATTGGTCTCCCTTAGTATCTCTAAAGTTAAAACAAAAATGTAACAGTTCAGAGATATCAATTAGAAAATAATGAATGGCTTCCTTACAGAAATAATAAACTATGTATTTATTCATAAAGATACTCCATGAATGCTAGAGGATTCATGAGGCTGATTTTTGAGTTTTAAAAAGCTTGAATCACTCCTTGAAGTTCCTAGTGCAAAGCATTTTTTAGAGACATTGGAGATTATAATCATCAATAAAACACAGGTCTTCCCTTAATTCCATTTATAGTCTGAGAAAAGAAGCTGAGCATAGACTTATATATCCAAATAAAATTAATATCAAGCCGGGTAACACGATAAAATTCTGCATATGATACAGATGAAATGTTACCAGAATCAAACAGAGAAGGAAACCAACTGTGGGCCGGGGATGGGGGTCTGGGAGGTGAGGGTTTTAAAACTGAGCCCTATGGAAGGGATGAGATTTAGGCTGAGAAGTGGAGGGAAGCACAGCAGTACTAGAAGAACTGAGTCATTGAGAGATGAGGTTACATTTTCCCATGTTTGGGGACTTTCTCGTGTTTCCCATTGTTTAAAAGGATCTGGGGAGTGTGAGGGAAGAATTTGGTGGATCATGGGCATGGAAAAACTGCCCAGTTCTTTTCACCTTTATCTGGCTACTTCTTCTGAAGGTCATTGTCTCACACACATTCCTTAAAGATTTTAGATCTCATGCTCTAATTCAGAGAAGTCCAAGTTTTTCCTCATGGCACTTTATGATCTGCTAATCTAAATTCAACTGGGCAGGTTAACAGGGTGATAGCTCAGACATTCACTTCTGAACATTCCTTACTGGGGTATTTAAATAATTGTGTGTTTTGTTTTTTTTTTAACTTTCCCTTTGCCCTCCACCCCCCCACAACCATAAGTTCATTTTCTAAGTCTGCGAGTCTCTTTCTGTCTTAAGGTCATGTACACACTGCTGTATTTAAAATGAATAACCAACAAGGACCTACTGTATAGCACATGGAGCTCTACTCAATGTTATGTGCCAGCCTGGGTGGGAGGGGGTTGGGGAGGGAATGAATACCTGTGTATGCATGACTGAGCGCCTTTGCTGTTCACCTGAAATGACCACAACATTGTTAATTGACTACATTACAAAACAAAGTAAAAAGTTGAAAGTTACCACAAAAAAAAAAGTGTTTTTTTGTGACTAGCCAGAGGAAGTTGGCAAGTTTAGGACATGATGGTATTTTGTTTTATTATTTTTCTTAAAGAAAATAACTGATGATCTGCAAACAGACTGCTTAGGTTTGAATACTGATTTCTAAATTCCATGCCTTAGTTTCTCTAAAGTGGGTAGATAATAATAGGACCTATTTAACATACCGTAAAAAGTGTAAAACCTGTTATTTCATAGAACAGGAAATCCAGAGGGAGGGCAGTTTTAGGGCTTACTCGCAGTGAGCAAGCACTGTCTTGGGTTGGGCCGGGGTGGGCAGTGGGGCGGATCAGCTCCTTTCTATCTTTTTCTCTGCCATCCTTAGCAAATGGCTTGGTATCTAGGCTTCTCAACTAATGGTCCCAAGCTGACGGCTGCAGTTCCTGGTTTGACATGGCTATTTTCTGTTGATGCATCTTCTGACCAATGAGGGAAATCTTTCCCGGAAGTGCCCAGAAGACCACCTCTCCTTTCTCTTGGTTTACGCTCCTCTAGGTAGAATATGCCTGCCTTGAATCAGTTGCTGGCAAAAGGGATAATTGACAGAGGCCAAGCTCCCACCACTGGGGATTGAGGAAGTACCATTTTATCTGAGCTCCTGGCATGAGGGTGGGAAACACAGGGAAAGATACTGGGACTAAGACAGCAAGGAGGAAGCAGAAGCATGGCTTTGGGGCTGGCAGCAGATTATCTGCCTCATTTCTGCTGTACTGTTTGGAGGATTGAGTGATAGAAAAAATCCATAAAAACAATTAGCAAAGTGCCTAACACATAATACACACACACACACACAGAAGTCGCTCAGTAGTGTCTGACTCTTTGCTACCCCATGGATTGTAGCCCACCAGGCTCCTCGGTCCATGGGATTTTCCAGGCATGAATACTGGAGTGGGTTGCGGTTTCCTTCTCCACTGACACATAATAAGCCCTTAATAAAATTTAGTGGTTATCCTTATTCTTATTGATATTTATTATTATTATTAAATATTAAATTTAAATAATTTAATATTATTTAATTTAAATGGATATTTTCTCTAAGTGATGTGGGCAGAATCACCTTTCTCTTTTTTAATAATTTTTTTTTAATGTGGATCACTTTAATCTCTTTACTGAATTTGTTACACCACTGCTTCTGTTTTTTGGTTTCTCCTCAGGGTATATATGCTGTAGGTTCAGTCTGAGCCATATTGATAATAGTGTTGTGCTTCTTATTAGCTGAGTAACCTTGAATTAGTTATTATGTGTCTTCATTGCTTCATCTCTAAATGACTGTGAACTTGATACTTACCTCATTGGGTTCTTACAAACACTAAATAAGTTAATTCATTTACAGCCACACTTCAAGGGTGCTTAGTATATAGTAGAAAGTGAAAGTGAAGTTGCTCAGTCATGTCCGACTGTTTGCCACCCCATGGACTGTAGCCTACCAGGCTCCTCAGTCCGTGGAATTTTCCAGGCAAGAGTACTGGAGTGGGTTGCCATTTTCTTCTTCAGGGGATCTTCCCAACCCAGGGATCGAACCTGGGTCTCCCACACTGCAGACAGACGCCTTACCATCTGAGCCACCAGGGAAGCCCAAGCACTCAATAAATGTGAACTATTGGTTTCAAATAGGAAAAGGAGTATGTCAAGGCTGTATATTGTCACCCTGCTTATTTAACTTCTATGCAGAGCACATCATGAGAAATGCTGGGCTGGAAGAAGCACAAGCTGGAATCAAGATTGCCAGGAGAAATATCAATAACCTCAGATATGCAGATGACACCACCCTTATGGCAGAAAGTGAAGAGGAACTCAAAAGCCTTTTGATGAAAGTGAAAAGGAGAGTGAAAAAGTTGGCTTAAAGCTCAACATTCAGAAAACGAAGATCATGGCATCTGGTCCCATCACTTCATGGCAAATAGATGGGGAAACAGTGGAAACAGTGTCAGACTTTATTTTTTTGGGCTCCAAAATCACTGCAGATGGTGATTGCAGCCATGAAATTAAAAGACACTTACTCCTTGGAAGGAAAGTTATGA
>NW_011494756.1:4185268-4187252 GCF_000754665.1 Bison bison bison | reverse complement strand
CTGTGGTCATGTATGGATGTGAGAGTGGGACTGTGAAGAAAGCTGAGCACCGAAGAACTGATGCTTTTGAACTGTGGTGTTGGAGAAGACTCTTGAGAGTCCCTTGGACTGCAAGGAGATCCAACCAGTCCATTCTGAAGGAGATCATTCCTGGGTGTTCTTTGGAAGGAATGATGCTAAAGCTGAAACTCCAGTCCTTTGGCCACCTCATGCGAAGAGTTGACTCATTGGAGAAGACTCTGATGCTGGGAGGGATTGGGGGCAGGAGGAGAAGGGGATGACAGAGGATGAGATGGCTGGATGGCATCACTGACTCGATGGACGTGAGTCTCAGTGAACTCTGGGAGTTGGTGATGCACAGGGAGGCCTGGCGTGCTGCGATTCATGGGGTTGCAAAGAGTCGGACGCAACTGAACGACTGAACTGAACTGATAAGAAAGCGAGCATTGAGGGACTTATCATTTAGATTTTCAACCTGCCTTCTGGAACATCATCATTGGTTTAGATTTATGCTCAATGCCAGGTAGATTTTGGACTCACCTCACTGTATCCTCGTGAGTTTCTGGTGACAGTGCATAGGGAAAAGAGAATGGGCATAACCAACATTTATTTGTATGGTGACTTGATCAGAGGATAAACAGCTACTTTTATTCTCAGTGCTTTAGGCAGTGAACAACAGAACTGTGGTCTACAAGGGTTAGAGAAACAGGTTTATTTCTGTCCCACAGCAGAATGGTGGTGCTGCCTGGTGATGAAAGAGATGCTTTACAGTCTCAAAATGATGAGTGCAGTTCCAGAAACACATCCACATTCCAGCAGAAACAAGGGAAAGAAATATTTTATTTCTAATGAGGAAGGTAAGCACTTTCCCAGGATTCCCCCAATCCCCACCCCTGCAAAATTCTCCTTCTGTCCTAGTCAGCAAAACCACGTGAGAAGCCCATGTGAGCTTTAAGGGAAGCTGGGAAAATGAATATTCTGTTTTGGCAATTTCTAAGTTAGAGGCAGGTCAAGGGAAGATGGTGTTGGGAATGGTAATTGGGACATCCAATCTACGATGTCTGCCATAATCGTTTTATTTATTCATTTATTTGGCTGCCCCAGGTCTTAGTTGCCTCATGCGGGATTTAGTTCCCTGATGAAGGATAGAACCCTGGCCCTGTGCATTGGGAGCACAGGGTCTTAGCCACTGGACCACCAGGGAAGTCCCATGCCATAACAGTTTTAAACGTTAGAGCCTCAAATCAGTGCTTCGTATTTTCACAAAGTCCAAGGCAGAGAAAACAAAAGGACACAACTGAGTGAAGATATCACTGCTCTGTTCAAATGGCCCATCAGGTATCTTCTAATTTGTATAGTTGCTTTTAGGGAAAAAACATTATCCATTTGGTTTGACCATGCTGGGTTTTCCAGAGTCTCTTTCCTTTTCCATAATTTATTATGCAAACGAAAGAACATGAGGCCTGCCATTTGGCATGTGGGAGAAAAGCCTTACCTTACCTTCTGTTTTAAATATAAAACATCCTCTTGGAGCCCTACCCTGTGGTGCTGGGAAGTCAGAGTCTTCCCTCTACTCACCAAGCTAAGCTCACACAGCTTTCCTAGAAAGAGTCCATTTCCCATCTCTTGGTATTTGTAAACCCTCTCTTTGAGAAGAAAATGGGCTGGACTAGGAAGTCACATGAAGACAGAAAGGGGATCTAGGCCACCTCAGTAGTAAAAGATAAAGACATTTAAACTCATTTGGTTGAAAAGATAAATACAGATAAAAGCCCAGTAAAAAGGAACCAGATGCCCTGGGCCAGGAAGCAGACAGACCATGGACTTGGTGGTCGTCCACTGGGCCCTTCACCTCTGTTGGTGCTTGGTTCTGAGAAGCTGTAGGTGCCACCTACCCAGGGGCTTCACCCTAGTGCCGTGTGGGGAAGAGGAGCACTGAATGATGAGCGCTGGGGAGGGAGGCACAGGGGTGGGCAGAAAGGGA
>NW_011494756.1:4168010-4185168 GCF_000754665.1 Bison bison bison | reverse complement strand
GAAAGGGATTCAGGAGGGTGAGGAAGTGGATGGGAGGGGTGGGGGAGTCTGCAAGGCTTCAGGAGCTACACAGTCAGAAGAGCCTTGGTCCATGACACTCAGAAAACTTTTTCAAATATGCCCTTTGCTTTTAGAAAGAAAACTCAGAATACTTCTGTCCTTAGCAGTGGAACATCATGTTAAACTAGAAAATATCTTTATTTAGAGAGAACTGAAAGAATGCTATTGATGCCGCCTGGGCTGTCTGGCATTTTGCTAGAGCAGTGACATATTTTCCATGATTCAGATCAATTCATTAAGCATGGGCTGAGTGTAGGGTACAGGCTAAGGTCTCTGGCAGTTCCTAAGTTTAATAAGGTGAAGAAGACAAGGCACAGCCCTAGAGTGGTTTATACTATACCTGGGGCTAATTTTTGTCCTCCTGGGGACATCTGGAGATGTTTTGGGTTGTCATGACTTGGAAAGACCCTACAGGAAAGAGGTTGAAAAACTCTGCACTATCTTAAAGATACATGGGGAAAAAAATAAGAATAAACAGTGGTACGATTTTAGAAGTGTACACAAAATAAGGAAGTGCCTTGAAGATAGGACCCAGAAATTCCATCCACAGGAAGCCATGAAGGCTCTAAGAGTGAAGTCAGGCTTTCAGTGAACCTTGAAATATACTTAGGAGTCCATCGGGAGCAGGGGTGAGAGAGACCTCGTTAAGGGATTACATAAAGAAGAGAAAATAAGACTGTAGGCAGAAGCAGAGAGCCTCCAAACTGCATCATGTGAGAAGTAAGAAGTACCGGGAAATGATTCTGGGTGGGGTTGGCGGGGAGGCAAGATTGAATTATTACCAGCCCTAGAAGCCAGACTAAGAAGGCTGAATTCAGTTCTATAACTGATGGGGGACAATTGAAGAACTTCAAGCCAAAGAGTGACATAACCAACATTTTAAGTGAGATAAGTAACTCTTACATTCTGAAGTAAATTTAAAAGGATTAGAGTGGGGCCCACTTATTCTAGCCATTAGCATTCCACCAGGTCTTTCTCTCCATCTCTGTCTCTTTCTGTCTCTGTCTCTCTTTATCCCTTTGTCTCTGCCTCTGCCTCATTCTCTCTCCCTCTCTCACCTTTAATGATATATCTCCAAACCATCTATACTTTTACACTTTACCAGAATTGTTGGTTATCAACAAAGAAGTCTGGTCTAGAAGGAAAATAAAGTCAACAAGTGTCTAATCACCTGGGAAAATATGGAAGCACTGAGAGCTTAGAGATTTCTGTGAAGTCAAAAGAATAAAGTTTAACAGGAAAGAGACCATGAGAAAAATGATGAAGGACAGGAGGTTGTGGCTACAGAGTTGTTGTTGCTTAGTCGCTCAGTCATGTCTGACTCCTTGTGACCCCGTGAACTGCAGAATGCCAGGCTTCCCTGTCCACCATCTCCCAGATCTCGTTCAAACTCATGTCCAGTGAGTCGGTGATGCCACCCAACCATCTCATCCTCTGTCGTCCCCTTCTCCTCCTGCCCTCAATTTTTCCCAGCATCAGGGTCTTTTCCAATGAGTCACTTCTTCACATGAGGTGGCCAAAGTATTGGAGTTTCAGCTTCAATACCAGTCCTTCCAATGAACACCCAGGACTGATCTCCTTTAGGATGGACTGGTTGGATCTCCTTGCAGTCCAAGGGACTCTCAAGAGTCTTCTCCAACACCACAGTTAAAAGCATCAATTCTTTGGCATTCAGCTTTCCTTATAGTCCAACTCTCACATCCATACATGACTACTGGAAAAACCATAGCCTTGACTAGACGGACCTTTGTTGACAGAGTAATGTCTCTGCTTTTTAATATTCTGTCTAGGTTGGTCATAACTTCCCTTCCAAGCAAGCGTCTTTTAATTTCATGGCTGCAGTCACCCTCTGCAGTGATTTTGGAGCCCAAGAAAAGAGTCTCTCACTGTTTCCATTGTTTCCACATCTATTTGCCATGAAGTGATGGGACTGGATTTCACGATCTTAGCTTTTTGAATGTTAAGTTTTAGGACAGCTTTTTCACTCTCCTCTTTCACCTTCATCAAGAGGCTCTTCAGTTCCTCTTCACCCTCTGCCATAAGGGTGGAGTCATCAGCTACAGAATATTAGAATTTAACAGTTTGTATGTAGAGCAGATACAGGCAATACAAGGTGCCTAAGATGTTGATGAATGAAGCATAAGGCAGTAGCCACTGGGTTTGAAGAGAGCAATGAGTCATTGGATTGGGGAGTTCACTGGCTTACTCTTGTGACCATCAGAGATGCTTGAGATGATGACAGGGCTTGAGGTAAAGTTGAAGAATTTGAAGCAGGTGTCACATGTATCCATAAGCCTGATGGAATGGTTGGAAGACCACAGAGATGAGATGGGTAGAAGGCATCCAGCAGCTTCACCTGCATAACAAGAAGGGATTTTACAACATATCAGGGGAGTAACTCTCTGGAAATAGCAACAGGGAGCCAAGAATACCAACTTAGTACTTGATGAATAGTACTCAAGAGAACCACATGAAAAGCACCATCCTTAAGGGAGTGCCAGAAATCAAGAAGTTATTTGGTGAAAAAAACAAAGAAGTTTGGACATTTATTTAGCATGGAATGGAGGGTCTAGAGATCACAGCTAAACTCCTTGAGAAAAGGAGCTGTATCTTATTCACATGCATCTCCCTATTGCCTGTAGTATGACACAAAGTAAGTGCTCAATAAATAAATGAACTAATTCCACATGGTAATAATATAGTCATGCTCAAAATTATCCAAGCGAGAAGTATGTAAACTGAGAACTTTGAGATATTCAAGCTGGATTTATAAAAGGCAGAGGAACCAGAGATCAAATTGCCAACATCCGTTGGATCATAGAAAAAGCAAAAGAGTTCCAGAAAAGCATCTACTTCTGCTTTATTTACTACACCAAAGCCTTTGACTGTGTGGATCACAACAAACTGTGGAAAATTCTTCAAGAGATGGGAATACAAGACTACCTTACCTGCCTCCTGAGAACTCTGTATGCAAGTCAGAAAACAACAGTTAGAACTGGACATGGAACAACAGACTGGTTCCAAATCAGGAAAGGAGTATGTCTAGGTTGTATATTGTCATCCTGCTTATTTAACTTATATGCAGAGTACATCATGTGAAATGCCAAGCTGGATGAAGCACAAGCTGGAATCAAGATTGCCAGGAGAAATATCAGTAACCTCAGATATGCTGATAACACCACCCTTATGGCAGAAAGTGAAGAGGAACTAAAGAGCCTCTTGATGAAAGTGAAAGAGGAGAGTGAAAAACCTGGCTTGAAACTTAACATTCTAAAAACTAAGATCATGGAATCCAGTCCCATCACTTCACAGAAAATAGATGGGGAAACAATGGAAAAAGTGAGAAACTTTATTTTCTTCGGCTCCAAAATCACTGCAGATGCTGACTGCAGCCAGGAAACTAAAAGACCCTTGCTCCTTGGGAAGAAAAGCTATGACCAACCATAGACAGCATATTCAAAAGCAGAAATATTACTGACAAAGGTCTGTCTAGTCAAGGCTATGGTTTTTCCAGTAGTCATGTATGGATGTGAGAGTCAGACCATAAAGAAAGCTGAGCACCAAAGAATTGATGCTTTTGAACTGTGGTGTTGGAGAAGACTCTTGAGAGTCCCTTGAACTGCAAAGAGATCCCACCAATCCATCCTAAAGGAAGTTAGTCCTGAATATTCATTGGAAGGACTGATGTTGAAGCTGAAGCTCCAATACTTTGGCCACCTGATGTGAAGAACGTATTCATTGGAAAAGACCCTGATGCCGGGAAAGATTGAAGGTGGGAGGAGAAGGGGATGAGATGGTTGGATGGCATTACTGACTCGATGGACATGAGTTTGAGCAAGCTCTGGGAGTTGGTGATGGTCATGGAAGCCTGGCTTTCTGCCATCCTTGGGGTTTCAAAGAGTTGGACACCACTGAGCGACTGAACTGAGCTGAATAATATAATCACATTTAGTTAACAATGAATTCATAGGGAAATACTGGGAATGGAAATATATTATTCTTGAAAATTAGCTCAATATCTTTTATAATATGGCAGATTTTGCGGAAAGATGCAGTATGTCTATGGTTTAGACTTTAGCTGACTCTCTGGAATACATATTTTTTCTCTTATAGAGTCAACTTCCAGAACCATTTACTACTTGACTGTTTCTAAGAGGTGGCAATCACTTTTATCCAAACGATGTTTGAAAATAAGTATTCTGGTAGGCAAGGTTTTGGGTGTTTTGTGTGTGTTTTGTTTTTTGTTGGTTTCTTCTCTTTCAGTATTATAAATTTGATAATTCAGGTTTGCCTGGTTGCACAAGAAAAGTGTTTTGGCATTATTATCTCAATGGAGAAATTCAAATGCCTCTAATAATGGATTATGGTAGGTAGGTGATCTGATTAATAGTGTCAAGTTAATCTGAAAAGTCATAAACTATTTAGCTGAATTTATCCAGGTCATATGAAAAATGGAAAGAAAAAGTTCTTGAATGATACATTCCAGGATTTTAAACATCAAAATTTTCTAGAAGGTTAAAATTATGTATCAGTTAGGATCCTTTTCACTTTGAGTAAGCAGTAAATTCAAATTAAAGTGACTTCAATGTCTTACTGTCTCATGTGAGAAGGAGGAGGTAAGCTGTGCTTGACTGATGGATTCCACATCTCAGGGATGTCACAGTGGATCTGGGTTCCTTCTGTACCACCTTCTATCACAAGTCAGGAAATTCCTTTAGTATCACAGAAGGACTGTAGCAGCTCTAGGCATAATATATATTCATTTATTCAACAGGGCTTCCCTGGTGGCTCAGCTGGTAGAGAATCTGCCTGCAATGCAGGAGACTCAGGTTCAGTCCTAGGTTGGGAAGATCTCCTGCAGAACGGAATGGCTACCCACTCTAGTATTCATCCCTGGAGATTTCCATAGGCAGAGGAGCCTGGCAGGCTACAATCCATGGGGTCGCAAAGAGTTGGACACAACTGAGCAACATTCAACAGTAATTTATCTAGTGAACATTATGTGCTGATGTTCTAAGTAGCGGGGATACAATGGGACTATGTGGACTCAATGGAATAAGTAGGCCATAGGTTGAGATAGATGTTCTCCTATATTATCAGATAAGATTTTCTGTTTTTTTCAAGGTAACATTCCAACGGAAACTGAGACAAAAAAGAAGTGGGGATAATAGAATAAATATTGATTTCAAGTAATTAAATAGTAAAGAACAACGAAGCCAGGCTTGGTACTAGAGGCCATTGGAGGGCCTATTTTATAAATGATTGTCCAGGGGATTTCTTTGGCTACCATGGAAGACTTGAATGAAGGCAGGGAGTGTGCATGGGAACTTCTTAGGGAAGGGATTCCAAGCAAGCACAAAACCCCTAGTGTTGTGGTGTGGTTGATATGTTTGAGAAACAGCAGGGAGGCCCGTGTGGCTGAAAAGTAGTGAGCAGGGAGGGGATTTATAGGACCTGAGATTGCCAAGGTAGGCAAATGTCAGATCCTAAGGGCTCTACAGGCCATGGTCCCAGGTGGTGCAGTGGTTAAGAATGACCTGCCAATGCAGGAGTTGCAGGAAAGGAGAATTCAGTCCGTGTGTTGAAAGATCCCCTGGAGAAGGAAATGGCAACCCATTCCAGTATTCTTGCCTGGGAAATCCCATGGACAAGACCCTGGTGGGTTACATTCCATGGGGCCACGAAGAGTCAGACACAACTGAGCATGCACATACACACAGAATCTTGAATTTTATCATAAGATAAATTTGGGGAGAGTTTTAAGCAGTTAGGTGACATGATATATGTTTGTAAAGGATAGAGTCTTCCCACTTCATGGAGAATTGACTATAAAGGGGTGAGAGGAGAAATGGGGCTTATAGGCTATTGAAAGCAGTCCAGGTAAGAGGCGACTGGGTTTTGGTGGTGGAGAGAAGGAGAAGTGGTCAGATTCAGGATATAATCATATATATTCAGGATATAATCAGATATATTTCCTCCACTGTTCCTTTTTATGTTTGAGGAAAGGTTTTTGAGAAACTTCCCAGCTTATCTCTTCCTACTCCTCATCTGTTTGAACGGTATCTTCTACCCAGATCTAAACCAATTTCCTGGCAACTGGGATGGAACTACAGTGTATAGATCAGATGGATAAAAATGTCCTCTGTGTTACAGAGGGGTCCGGACTCACCTGGAGGACTGGGCCACCTGGAGGAGGGAGAATGAAGAATCTGTGGAGTTCAGTGTGAAATAAAAACGCGAGGCCCTTTGTTGAAAACTGGAGAATTTCAAGCTGGACCACATGACACCAGAACATTAAACCAAGTAAGTACAGGGCCCTTCTAGATATGGGGGCCTTGTGACCCTGCCCATGAAGCTAGCCCTGGCTGTTAGCAAAGCAGTGACTTTGGGTGAACAACTAACGTTTTTGTCTCACATCGAAATTGTTTTTTGGGAGTAATTGATCAATACACAATCTTGGCGGCAACATCAAGGCTTTCTTTCAGGTCATTGAGTTCTTGGTTATTGTCCTACTGGCCAGAAGAAGAAATTAATACCTGCTTGATATATCATCCAGCATTGAATTGCTTCTATTTGTATTCCCTTTTCACTGTCATATTGAGGAGAATCCCTTGTCCATAATCTCAGGAACAGTGAACTCATGTTCTACTCCATTTCCTAACTTAATTCTAACTCCAACCCCTCGACCCTTTTGAAGTCTTGCCCCCCTCCTTAGAATCCATATGTGCTATTGTTTCTCTTTCCCTCCGCCTTGGGATTTCTAGCTATCTTTTTGTTTGTGTTTGTTTTGGCTGAGTGGCCTTTCTAGTCAAGGCAAGCAAGCTGTTGCCCCAAGGCATGTGAGATCTTAGTTCCTTGACCAGGGATCAATCCTGTGTTTCCTGCATTGGAAGGTAGATTCTTTTTTTTTTTTTCTTTTTGCTGAGATGACTTTATATCTTTATTTTAAAAAGAAAAAAAAAACACTTAAATTTTACTTCACATGACACAGAAGAATTAATTTGAGATGGGTTAGGTGGCTCCGAAGGTAAAGAATCTGCTTGTAACGCAAGAGAGTTCAATCCCTGGGTGGGGAAAATTGGAGAAGGGAGCGGCTACCCACTCCAGTATTCTTGCCTGGAGAATTCCATGGACAGAAGAGCCTGGTGGGCTGTAGTACATGGGGTCCCAAAGGAGTTGGACATGACTAAGCAACTAATACTCTCTTAGAGACCAAACCATAAGTCAAAACCATAAAGTTTATAGAAGAAGCATAGAATATATTTGTAAACTGAGTGTAGGCAAACATTTCTTAGGACACAAAAAATATAGCCATAAACTAAAACTTGATAAAGTAGACTTCATCAAAATTAAAACTATTTACACCTCTATAACATGGGTGAAAACATCTAAGAGATATTTCACAAGATATAATCAAATTGGCTGTTTAGCACATAAATAGTTGCTCAATAGAAGGGGATAACAGAGGATGAGGTGGTTGGATGGCATCACCAACTTAATGGACATGAGCTTGAGCAAATTCCAGGAGATGGTGAAGGACAGGGAAGCCTGGTGTGCTGCAGTCCATGGGGTTGCAAAGAGTAAGACACAACTGAGTGACTGACAACAACAGTGCTGCCACTGCTGCTAAGTCGCTTCAGTCGTGTCCGACTCTGTGCGACCCCATAGACGGCAGCCCACCGGGCCCCACCGTCCCTGGGATTCTCCAGGCAAGAACACTGGAGTGGGTTGCCATTTCCTTCTCCAATGCATGAAAGTGAAAAGTGAAAGTGAAGTCACCCAGTCGTGTTCGACTCTTAGCGACCCCATGGACTGCAGCCTACCAGGCTCCTCCATCCATGGGATTTTCCAGGCAAGAGTACTGGAGTGGGGTGCCATTGCCTTCTCTGCTAAGTCGCTTCAGTAGTGTCCAACTCTGTGTGACTCCATAGACAGCAGCCCACCAGGCTCCCCCATCCCTGGGATTTTCCAGGCAAGAACACTGGAGTGGATTGCCATTTCCTTCTCCAATGCGTGGAAGTGAAAAGTGAAAGTGAAGTCGCTCAGTCATGTCCAACTTTTTTCGACCCCATGGACTGCAGCCCACCAGGCTCCTCCATCCATGGGATTTTCCAGGCAAGAGTACTGGAGTGGGGTGTCACCTTCTCCGGACAACAACAGTAGAATTAGTCATTAACAAAATGCAGATTGTTAAAATACAATGAGATAATACTACATACTCACGAGAGTTACTATTAAACTTTTTAATAATTAAAAGATTGAAAATACCAAATAGTGAGGCTATAGAGCAAATGGACCTCATATATTTGTAAAATGATAAATCCCTTTAAATTATTTGGCAATTTCTTATAAAATTAAATATATACAAGGATTATGCAAGGATATTCAATAGCTACTTGTTGAGAGTTTACCTAAAGACAGCAGATTCTTAACTACTAGACCACCAGAGAAGTCTTAGCCCTGTTTTGACATGGTTTGTGAGATCTTGCAGGATATTTACCTTTAAGGATGGACATAGGCCCCCTGGCATTGTGACCAAGGGTTCCTGCAAGGCACAGACCTCTTTCCAGATAATTTTGATTTGTGTGTGTGTTTTATTTTTTTAACTTGGTCACCCCATTAGTAGGATATCATGGCTTCCCCGGTGGCTCAGATGGTAAAGAATCTGCCTGCAATGCAGGAGACCTGGGTTCGGGAAGATCCCCTGAGGAAGGGAATGGCAATCCACTCCGGTACTCTTGCCTGGGAAATCCCATGAACAGAAGAGCCTGGCAGGCTATAGTTCATGGGGTCACAAAGTGTCAGACACGACTAAGCGACTAACACTTTCATTTTCCTGGAAGTACGCAATACTTGCCACCTCAGAGGAATTCTTGACACTTGTCACTGAATGTATTACTTTAGAGCTTCCCAGAATTTTAACTATATGGTCATCACTTGTGGGATTTCACCATGATGGGGACAAGGAAAGAAGGGAGAAAATATCTCTGAAGGGTCAATATTGCTGCTTTAGAATAAGCAAATTGTTTTCCAGGGGGGAAAAAGTATATAACTACCAGCCAGTATGTAGAACAAAAGAAATTGCACTTTGCTTTTTTTTTTTTAAGATTTTTTTTGTTTTCATTTGAACCATTTTTAAAAGGTCTGTAACTGAATTTGTTACAGTATTGCTTCTGTTTTACATTTTTGGGGGGTTTTTTGGCCACAAGGCACATGGAATCTTACCTCCCCCACCAGGAATTGAACCTGCATCCCCTGCACTGGAAGGCAAAGTTTTAACCACTGGACCACCAAGGAAGTCCCAAGAAATTGCATTTTAAATAGGCAAAATTTGGTTTTTGGGAGGAAAGAATGTCTTCCCTTTTAGCAGATGAATTTTTTATATATCTTGAAGGAGAGAACAACCAACTGCTCTGATGATTTAGATATTCACCAGTCAGAATAATTTGGATGTCACTCCCTGAAATCAGCAGTCTTTGATTTTTCTTCTCCCTTGGGTTAGAGTTCCAAGTGAAGGCTGTGGGTTCCCAGGACACTGTTCTTTTAGAATAAGGACAAGCCGGTAGCTGCCAAGTCAGGGAGACCTCATTCTTGAGGTTTCCAATTGCTAGTGAAATTCAGTATTCTATGTGATCATTATTGTGATCACTGAGGAATGAAAATTATCTCAATATGTTCAAAGATATCTGGCAGCTTGTTTTTTCCTGTAATTATTATCATTGGCGAATCAGAAAACAAAATATTTATAGAATCATATCTGTATTTCATTATTTAAAATGTTTTTAATTTAAATTTATTTATTTTTTTAATGAACTCTTTAAATTTTCTTCAGCAAATCAATGATGCCCACCCAACCACTTTTGCTTGGGTTAATTCTTTGCTTGGTCCTGAGTGTAAACCTCTAGTCTCAGCTGTCACTTATGACAGATTAGAGCTTCCAGGCTCACAAACACAGATCTTGCAGGTCACATGTCCCAGAGATGGAGAATGTGATTTCTCCCAAGGGCCTGCTCTGCAGACCCATTATATCATCTCACACTCTGAGTGAGTCTCCCCTTCCCAGACTTCCTGAGCACCCTTTGACTGTACAGCGTCTTTGTCTCTGACCTCTGAACAGGGTCAGTGTGGTAATAGCAGAGAGAAAGCTTTCAGGAATGAACAAATGCTCAGAGAAATCAGGTAGCAGACTGTGTCCGGCATGGTGATCATTTCTGACAATGCTGATAGAGGAACTTCCGCTGCAGCCCATTGATTTCAGTGTCAGGCAGATGAAAAGGAACATATTGATGAGCCTTTGTCGTTGCTTTGCCGAAGGTGTCTTGTCAGATAAAAGACCAATAGAGGAAACCAACTTACGACAGGCCATCACATCAATTTTCTTGGTGCTGAAGGCAAGGGAATGAGCTATGATATTTAAACTAATCGATGCCTGTAAAGACACTCTTAAACTCTTACAATAAATTGTTTTGATTTGTTTAAAAAAAAAAAAAGAGTGGTCTGCAAAAAGGATAAAGGAAAACGGGCCACAGACGTTGAAATAAGAGATTTCTACTCACAATGACAATGAAATTACACATGTAAAAACATTTTTTAATGTTTGCCCATATTGTGAGGCTTCCTTGATGGCTCGGTGGGTAAAGAATCCGTGTGCGATGCAGGAGAGAACAGAAGATGTTGTTTCGATCCTTGGGTGGAGAAGACCCCCTGGAGGAGGAAATGGCAACCCACTCCAGTATTCTTCCCTGGAGAATTCCATGGACAGAGCAGCCTGGCAGGCTGCAATCTAGAGGGTCTCGAAGAGTCAGACATGACTGAATGACTAAGTACACACATGGGCTTATAGTATAGCACGATAGTGTAAAATACTTTGTAGAATCTTTTTTAACTTCCCAGTATTGGCTCTTAGAACTCACAACTGAGAGCAAAGGCCACTCTTCTGCATTCTGAAGTTAGAGATGATAACTTCAGGCTGGGGTGCCAATCATCTTTCTAAAAGGCTTGTTGAAAGATACCATTTCAGCAGTGTGTGTGTGCTAAGTCACTTCAGTCATGTCTGACTCTTTGTGACTCCATGGACTGTAGCCTTCCAGGCTCCTCTGTCCATGAAATTCTCCAGGCAAGAATACTGGAGTGGGTTGCTTTTCCTCCTCCAGGGGATCTTCCTGACCCAGGAATCGAACCCATGTCTCTCGAGTCTCCCGCCTGCGGGAGATTCTAGGCAGGTGGATTCTTTACCACCGAGTCACCTGCAAAGCCCTTTCAGTGGAATCAGAGGTCAACACTGTTTCTAACTTCTCTCATCCCACTCTCTACTCATGTTGTCTTTGTGTATGTTTAGAAAACTGGAAAAGGGCCAGGAGATGACTTTCAGAGGCCCTGTGATTTCCCTAAAGGAAAGAAGAAGCCACTTGCTGGTTTCTCCTCTGAAACCAAAGGGAGTGGGAGCGAAGATACTTCTTCACAATGTTTGCAGGTGTCAGTGAGAAATAGACACTGTGCCCCGTGTGATGTCTCCTAAGTAACAAGGCTTGCTGGCTTGCTGTGGTGTTTGTGGGCTGGTGTACTGGAGAAGGAAATGGCAACCCACTCCAGTATTCTTGCCTGGAGAATCCCAGGACGGAGGAGCCTGGTGGGCTGTCGTCTATGGGATTGTGCAGAGTCAGACACGACTGAAGCAACTTAGCAGCAGCAGCAGCTGTACTGAGAAAACATGGTAGAATTATAAAGCTGGATGAAGAAGGATGAATTAGTTCTCTTATTTCAGGGTTCCCATGAATGGGCTGGGAAAGGAAGCAGAGTAGAGAGGAGCTGGGCAGGGATGACCATGAACTTGCTGGGGGTCACTGCAGGCTGGGATGTGATATGGTGGCCAGGTGAGGCTCAACTTTTAAAGATGTGTTTAGATTTCTCAAAAACTTGAGATCTCAAATAGTCTATCTTGTTATTTTCTTTAGTGAATTTTTTGGAGTTAAGGCCAATGCTAGCAGGGTCTTGGGGAGAAGGCAATGGCACCCCACTCTAATACTCCTGCCTGGAAAATCCCATGGACAGAGGAGCCTGGTAGGCTGCAGTCCATGGGGTTGCAAAGAGTCGGACATGACTGAGTGACTTCACTTTCACTTTTCACTTTCATGCATTGGAGAAGGAAATGATGACCCACTCCAGTGTTCTTGCCTGGAGAATCCCAGGGACGGGGGAGCCTGGTGGGTGGCCATCTATGGGGTCACACAGAGTCGGACATGACTGAAGCAACTTAGCAGCAGCAGCAGCAGCAGCAGGGTCTTGAGACATCTTCCTACCCACTTCTACTTCAATGATCACAACTTGATTAGTGAAACTGTCTACAGGAAAGCAATAGGAAGGGACTTCCTTCATGGTCCAGTGATTACGAATTCACCTTGCAATGCAGCGCATGCAAGTTTGATCCCTGGTTGGGGAACTGGGATCCCGTGTGCCACTGAGCAGCTAAGCCCATGCACAGCAACTAGAGAGTCTGTGCACCGCAAGAAAATATCCCACTAGATGCAACTAAGATCCAATGCAGCCAAATAAATAAATGTTAGAAAAGCAACAGAAAGTTTTGCACTTCTGAAATATAGCCGCTCACATAAAAGAAAGAGTAGTTTGGTCTAACAAAAAAAAAGGACAGCCTATTTGCCAGGCACAGGGATGTCAGGAGACAGATGTACCTCCCTCTTCCCTGTGCTAACCCCAGAGGAAAAGTACACTGAGGCAGGGGCACTGCAAGCCACTGGAGACAAAGGCTGAGCAGACTTCGCGGACCTGAGGGGGAGAGCCTCCATTCTAATCAGAGACTGGGCTGGACCACATGTGAGCCACTGAGGATGACAGCAACGCCACGAGACTGCGTGAGATTGTCAGGGGGAAGGGAGTTGGCCGACCACTGATAGAAATGACCTGGAAACGAAAATTTCCCTTCTTCAAACTCAGGGACTTCAGACCTCAAATGAATGATTAGGTTATCTTCTTTAGTGAATGTTTAAGCTGAGTAACTGCAGGCTTATTTTTAACATGACAAGGAGATTTCATGTGCATCCTCCACAAGGAAACCATCCTAGATTCACGATGGCAGCAGTGTAAATTCACGGCTTGATGTAGGGAGGACTGGGGTGTCCTAGCTCAGGGTCAGCCTGCTTCTGCTGAACTCACATCTGACTGCTGACCCAAGAGAACTCGGGACAAGGTGGACAAAGTGGCTCAGGCTGCTAACTGCAGATCTGTGAATGAAATAGTTTATTTGTGTTTATGCCCAAAACTTGAAGGGTAGTTTGTGATGCAGGTAAAGCTATCGGATACATTATTATTTTTAAAAATTTATTATTTATTCATGTATTTTTGGCTTCACTGGGCTTCTCTTATTGCCTGCCATTTGGGATCTGAGTTCACCTGAACAGAGATCAAACCTGTGTCCCCTGCATTGGCAAGCAGATTTTTAATCACTGGACTGCCAGAGAAGCCCGATACATTATTATTTGATGTTTGAAAATCATAAAGCACCTGTAAAATAAAAGCATCCCATTGTCCTATCTCCCTAAAATAGCTCAGCACTTGGCCTAAAACTCCAGTTGGAGATGCTCCTCTTACAGTTTCTGAGATGACATAGATATTCTGACCAAACGACACTTTTCCCAGCATGCATGCCCAGACAGTGTGTGTGTGCATGCATGCATTCTCAGTTGTGTCTGGCTCTTGGAGACCCCCTTGAAGCTGTAGTCTGCCAGACTTCTCTGTCCGTGGGGTTTCCCATGTAAGAATACCAGAGCTGGTTGCCATTTCCTCCTCCAGGGGATCTTCCTGACTCAGGGATTGAACCCATGTCTCCTGTATCTCCTGCATTGGCAGGTGGATTCTTTACCACTGCGCCCCCTGGGAAGCCTCAGACATTCAGGATTCCTTTTTAAGACACTGGTGTCATCGAGCAATTGCTTGTGTTGGGTACCTTCCACACCAGTGCTTCAACTTCATGGGGATTTCATCCAGTTTTCACCACTTAGCCATGTCCTTGGTCAGATCTGAGGCTTGGTTTGCTCAAAGTAGCGCTTATGGTAGTTATGGTAGTCTGAATTGGCAGAAGCAGAGAACACCTTGACTCACCTTGGTGGCCACTGACATTAAATTCACCCTGAAAAATGTCCTCTGTGATTCTTTCCAATCTCATTTTATGGGGAAAAATATAAATTGTTTCTTGTTTTAAAGGATCATCAATTTCCTATTCCCCCACTCCCACCATGAGATGCTTTTATGTTTCAAAACTCTTTTCTCCAACTGGCCAGTTCCTTACTGGCAGGTCATCAACTCAGGCCAAGATAAGAGATCCGCTTGGCTTGATCCAGGAAAGGACTATAGACCCAGGCAGGAGTCAGGAGATTCCTTTTCCTCTTGGCTCCATCACTGCTTTGTGGGGCTCTAGAACAAATCACTTTAGTCCACTGTGCTGTATTTCCCCCAGCATTAAAGTGAGTAAAGTGTACCTTAACTGGCTTAGGGTGTGGTAATGAGGATGATACAGACAGAAACCATCTGCCCCCAGACAGACAGGACAGAGGGTGTGGGCGCATGAACTTGTGGGGTAGGTGGAGCTCCAGGCATCCTGTGGATCCAGGAGGAACAGGAGTGAACGCACACACAGAAAATCAGCTATTGTCACATCTTGTCTCCTTCCTCTCTCTTTTCTTCCCACTCAAAACAACACCGTAGTAGGTTGCACTAAATAGAAATCGCATTCATAGATGGCCAACCTGGGACCTTGAATATAAAGGTACCAATTTCAACAAGCAAACAAAAGCATTCAACAGCTGAGGAAACAAATTGACAAAGTAAACATAAATACACTGCATAATTATCTTTATCAGGACAATATAATATTCTCATTAGGGTATTTACAAAACAAAAATAATTTCTGTTAAATAATTAGCAATATGAAAAATAAAATTGGGATTGTAAAAATCAATAAATCCTAAAGAGTGAATATTTATATGTATAGTTCCACTCAGGTCAAATGAAATGAATAAAATATGCAACCTAAGCACATCAAAGTTCAGAGAGAAAGTGACGCTGAACTCCAGATTCTAAACATGGCCAAACTACAGTGAATTGATAGGGTAGAAATGAAATAAAAGGGCTATAAGAATGCACAAATAAAAAGAATAGGATTGAGGTCATTAGAGGCCCATAGACTAACACATATTTGAAAGACTGAGAGCAGGCAGGGCAGTTGTTGGTGCAGCAGGGCAGAGAAAGCCAGAGCCTAGAGCATGGACAGAGATTTATCCTCCAAGGGAGTTGCTTGTTCCAAATCTAAGGTGCCCAAACATTAATGCCAGAGGGCATCATGGTTGCCAAAACACAGATTGCTAGACCCCCATCCCACCGTTTCTGACTCAGTGGGTCTGAGATAGAACCTGATAATTTGCATTCCTGAGAAGTTCTCAAGTGGTGCTGCTGTTGCAGGTATGAGAACCATGTTGGGGAACTCTGGATAATAGTCTTGGGTAGTTTTAGGACGTTGAATCATCAGGTGTAATAGAGGGCAAGCCTGAGATAAAGGCCAGAAAACAGGGTGCTTAGCAAAAGTCTGTGTACAGAGCAGTTAATTGTCCGATCAGCTCTTCAAGCATATTCAGAATGCTAAATAATCAGGAATTGCCTCAAACAAGAAATCCAGATTTTTTTGACTGAAGCGCGAGTGAAAAGGCCTGGTGGTAACTAGTCTGTATTGTTTGATTTTCCTACAGTGATAATGTATACACACAGTGTTAGTCACTCAGTCGTGTCTGACTCTTTGCAACCCATGGACTGTAGCCCCCCAGGATCCTCTGTCCATGGGATTCTCCAGGCAGGAATACTGGAGTGGGTTGCCGTGCCTGCCTCCAGGGGATCTTCCCAACCCAGGGACTGAACCCGGGACTCCCACATTACAGGCAGATTCTTTACCATCTGAGCCACCTGGGGAAACCCCATATTCATGTAGGATTTGTGCAATTAAAAACCAGGTCCGCATACTATACAGGGGTGGGATTTTACCCCAGTCTCCATCTTTATCCTGAAAGATCAAGGAATATGCTAAAAGAGACTTGGTCCTTGAGAAAGAGGTTTTCACAAAATATGCTTTTTTGGTATCTCTAGAGAAACTGAAAAAGGAAAAGAAGACATCTTCACCCACATATGGAAGGGTTCATTTCTCAGTTCTGTCAAGAATCAGATTAGAGCATGTACATACACGAATGATGAACCTCTTAATATCTGTTTATAATGAAAACTTCTGCTAGTGAG
The DNA here is from genome assembly GCF_000754665.1 of Bison bison bison. Classification (NCBI taxonomy): domain Eukaryota; kingdom Metazoa; phylum Chordata; class Mammalia; order Artiodactyla; family Bovidae; genus Bison; species Bison bison. The sequence goes on along the minus strand of NW_011494756.1, from coordinate 4,168,815 downwards.
GACTTGGGTAATTTAACTGCTCTATTTATAACTGTTTGTAATGTGTCTCAGAGCCCAGATTTTCTCACTAAAGTTGCATTATTTAGGGCTAGACAAGAAAGCTACAATTCATGAGACAATAATCATTTTCTCACTAAAAAATGAATGAGCACTAGTATACATGAATGTGGGCTTATTATTTTAAACAGCTCAAGTCAAATCGTCACATCTTCAAATGATATTTTTGCTTCTAAAAATCCTCAGAGTTAACAAATGTTACTTTAAAAATGTAATTATCCAAATTCTGATCCACTCTAAACTGTATCCATCTTTCCTTGTGTGAATTTTAGTTTTTAGTAGGAGTGTCAATGGAAACCAAATGTATATTTTCAAATAGGTTCTAGGAAAAGAATTTTGCCTCTCTGTCGTATGGAACCCTACTAGACCATGTTCACTGGTACCCAGGCTGACATCCAACAGAGCTATTTTCCTTCCATGGGAGGCACCTTGCAAAGCAACTCTTTCCAAGAATTTGTGACGGAATCAGTTTGCACCCCAGATGTTTATGCTTTTCCCATATAACTTCATTCTGTTAGCCCATCATCAGCAGTGTAATGAAAAATGGATGCCAAAATACCATGTTGCCAAAATATCATAATTGACATAGCAAAAGTCTAGTCTTTGCTGCCTCACTTGGCTGGATGACTCCAAAGAGTCAAAGGCTATTGGTGATCTGAGTTGGTATGCGCTCTAAGGAGGGAAGAAGGGTCCTTAGGAGATGAATGCTTTGACAGAGTACAGAAGACAGAAAATGAAATAGCCTGTT
>NW_011494756.1:4164657-4167910 GCF_000754665.1 Bison bison bison | reverse complement strand
CCTTTTAAAAAAAAAAAAAAAAAGAGGGAAGAGGGAAAAGGAGAGGAATTTTGTATGCCCTCTACCCCCAAACTCTCAGAGACAATTTAATTATCATAAGTATTTCTGTCTTTTTTTTCAACCTGTGTCGACTTTTACATTGAAATCAGATTACTAATACTAAAATGAGAAATAGAGAATAGCTACTACTCTCCAGACTCCATTCAAAACTTTAAGGTATTCCTTCCCTTAATTCTCATAACTCTTGAGTATTGTAAATCCTCATTTGACATATGATGATCCTGAGGGACAGAGAGGTGAACTAGCTTGCCTAGAGTGAGGTCACTGTTAATAGTGGGAGTGGAACTCAGTCCCCAGTCAGTCGGACTCTGCCGCCCATGACTTGAATGCAGAGCTAGGGGAAAGCAGTCAATAGGATGCAAATGGTATACAAGTGAAAAACACTTTTAATCAATCACCTTGATATTTCGTGTGATACAAACTAACTTCTTGTGGATAAATTGAATTTTACCAGACGCAGGATGATTGATCATTCCTTATTGAAACAAGATGCCCTCATTTTTTCTCTTCTTGGGTCTGGTTTGATAAGAGATCATTTGTAGAGGCATTGACATCTAATGCTATCTCATAACATCTAGGCTGTCCAAAGCTCTAAAGCAAATACAGATTTTTCTCATGTCTAGGGTTACTTTGTTTTTACAAAGGAGAAACTAAGACATTTATCTAAATGGAAATAAGATACTGGGTAAAGCTACATACCAGAACCAGATTCATTTCAAAGATCTCTGAAGGATTTTGCTTGATATCAGCTTCTATTTTTTTCCCTTAAAAAGATGTTATAGGCCAGTGGGCATTGTGTGTAGGGCTTCTGCCTCAGGAAAAGTGATACTGGTAATTGTGCCTGAAAAAAAAAAAACTTAAATAATAAAGGGGTGAATGAATGAATGAATGTCCAAATTGTTTGGACAACAGCATAATTCCCAACTTTAGAAATTTCAGAGATAAAATGTTTTTAAGGGTAAAAGATATGATAAAATTTAAGTGGATTAGTAACCAATTCCCTCTCATACAGTTCATGAGGTTCTCATGGCGAGAACTGGGGTGCTTTGCCAGTCCCTCCTCTAAACGTGGATCACGTTTTGTCAGAACTGCCCACTATGACCTGTGTGTCTTGGGTGCCCCCACACGGCATGGCTTATAGCTTCATTGAGTTATGCAAGCCCCTTTGCCATGACAAGGCAGTGATCCATGAAGGGGAGAGAGTGAGGGATGGAGTCCTGGCATGCTGCAGTCCATGGGGTCACGCAGAGCTGGACATGACTGGGCGGCTGAACAACAACAACCAGTTTTCATTTTACTTGCCCTTCTTGCTTTTTTTCTCTTGAAAATGTTTTACTCTTTAGGTGAACATTCTCTGATACTTACCAACTCTTTAGAAAATGCTCCCTCGCTAATTCTATAGACCAGCTCCTCTGCACCTTCCCAGGCACTGCTATCTTGTTGGGACTGATATCATTTCTCACGGTCCTGGGTAGGTAGCCTCAGAGTTAGTGTAGTTCCCTGAACCCTTCATTTCATTGGCAGGCAGTGGTGAGACCAGAGCATATTCACTGTGAAATTACTTCAAGGGAAAGTGTATTTACTTACCATATGATCCAGCAACTCACCTTCTGGGAACATATCCAAAAGAAGCATAAACAATACCTTGTAAAGAGATCTGAACCCCCACATTCATAGCAGCATCATTTATAATCACCAAGACATAGAAACAATCTTAATAAAGAAATGAAAAGTGTAATATATATGTTATATAATTCCCCAATAAGAAGAAATGCAAAAAGGCAAAATCGTTGTCTGAGGAGGCTTTATAAATAGCTGAGAAAAGAAGCGAAGTGAAAAGTAAAGGAGAAAAGGAAAGATATATCTATCTGAGTGCAGAGAGTTCCAAAGAATAGCAAGGAGAGATAAGAGAGCCTTCTTAAGCGATCAATACAAAGAAAAACAGGAAAACAATAGAATGGGAAAGACTACAGACCTCTTCAAGAAAATTAGAGATACCAAGGGAACGTTACATGCAAAGATGGGCACAAGGAAGGACAGAAATGGTATGGACCTAATAGTAGCAGAAGACATGAAGAAGAAATGGCAAGAATACACAGAAGAACTGTACAAAAAAGATCTTCATGACCCAGATAACCACGATGGTGTGATCACTCACCTAGAGTCAGACATCCTGGAATGCGAAGTCAAGTGGGCCTTAAAAAGCATCACTATGAACAAAGCTAGTGAAGGTGATGGAATTCCAGCTGAGCTATTTCAAATCCTAAAAGAAGATGCTATGAAAGTGCTGCACTCAATATGCCAGCAAATTTGGAAAACTCAGCAGTGGCCACAGGATTGGAAAAGGTCAGTTTTCATTCCAATCCCAAAGAAAGGCAATGCCAAAGACTGTTCAAACTGCCGCACAATTGTACTCATCTCACATGCTAGTAAAGTAATGCTCAAAATTCTTCAAGCCAGGCTTCAGCAGTACAGAACTTCCAGATATTCAAGCTGGTTTTAGAAAAGGCAGAGGAACCAGAGGTCAAATTGCCAACATTCGTTGGAGCATAGAAAAAGCAAGAGAACTCCAGAAAAGCATATACTTCTGCTTCATTGACTACGCTAAAGCCTTTGACTATGTGGATCACAAAAAAATGTGGAAGATTCTTAAAGACATGGAAATACCAAACCACCTTTCCTGCCTCCTGTGAAATCTGTATGCAGGTCAAGAAGCAACATTTAGAACTGAACATGGAACAACAGACTGGTTCCAAATTGGGAAAGGAGTTCATCAAGGTTGTATATTGTCACCTTGCTTATTTAACTTGCATGCAGAATACATCATGAGAAATGCTGGGCTGGATGAAACACAAGCTGGAATCAAGATTACAGTAAGAAATATCAATAACCTTAGTTATGAAGATGACAACACTCTTATGGCATAAAATGAAGAGGAACTAAAGAGCCTCTGAGTGAAGAGGTGAAAGAGAAGAGTGGAAAAATGGCTTGAAACTCAACATTCAAAAAACAAAGATCATGGCATCCAGTCTCATCACTTCATGGCAAATAGATGGAGAAACAATGGAAACAATGACAGACTTTATTTTCTTAGGCTCCAAAATCACTGAAGATGGTGACTGTAGCTATGAAATTAAAAGATGCTTGCTCCTTGGAAGAAAAGCTATGACCAACCTAGACAGCATATTCAAAA
>NW_011494756.1:4163518-4164551 GCF_000754665.1 Bison bison bison | reverse complement strand
ATGCTTTTGAACTGTGGTGTTGGACAAGACTCTTGAGAGTCCCTTGGACTGCAAGGAGATCTAACCAGTCAATCCTAAAGGAGATCAGTCCTGAATATTCATTGGAAGGACTGATGCTAAAGCTGAAGCTCCAATACTTTGGCCACCTGATGGAAAGAACTTATTCATTGGAAAAGATGCTGATGCTGGGAAAGATTGAAGGCAGGAGGAGAAGGGGACAACAGAGGATGATATGGTTGGATGGCATCATTGACTCGATGGACATGAGTTTGAGCAAGCCCTGGGAGTTGGTGATGAACAGGGAGGTCTGCTGTGCTGCTGCTGCTGCTGCTGCCGCTAAGCCGCATCAGTCGTGTCCAACTCTGTGTGACCACATAGACGGCAGCCCACCAGGCTCCCCCATCCCTGGGATTCTGCAGTCGATAGGGTAGCAAAGTGTCGGATATGACTGAGTGACTGACCTGAATTGGATTCAGTCATAAAAATGAGGGAATTCTACCATAGGGACAACATGGATGAACCTTGAAGTAAGTTTTCATGAAAGTGAAAGTCGCTCAGTTGTGTCCAACTCTTTGCAATCCCATGGACTATAGAGTCCATGGAATTCTCTAGGCCAGAATACTAGAGTGGGTAGCCATTCCCTTCTCCAGGGGATCTTCCCAACCCGATATCAAACCCAGGTCTCTCGCATTGCAGGCAAATTCTTTACCAGCTGAGCCACCAGGGAAGCCCCAAAAAGGGGACCTGTGGCTGCATGGGACAGGAAGATGGTATACTAAATGAAATAAGTCAGACATTGGACAAAAAATACTGTATGATCTCCTTTATATATGGAGTAAAACCAAACAGACAAACAAAAATCCAAACCATCATAGAAAAAAGAAATCAGATTTGTGGTTATGGGGTGTGGATGAGGGGAAGTTGGAGGAAGGTGGTCAAATCGTACAAACTTGCTGTTAAAAGATAAATATGTAGTAGGGGTGTAATGTGCAAGGATATATATATATATATATTTTTTTTTATTATATATAGG
>NW_011494756.1:4137025-4163418 GCF_000754665.1 Bison bison bison | reverse complement strand
ATGTTAACTAAATCCATTGTGGTAATCATTTTGCAATATATGTGAGATTAAACCATCATACTGTACACCTTCAACTTCAAAGATTTTTAAAAATTGTGTTAAAAATTTGTGTGAAAATTAAATTAATTAATGTTCAGTTCAGTCACTCAGTCGTGGCTGACTCTTTGCGACCCCATGAGTCACAGCACGCCAGGCCTCCAAAATCTTATTTTGTGTGACATATAAGATATCACCACAATAGCTCAGTCCGGTGCTCTGTGAAGACCTAGAGGGATGGGATGAGGGGTTAGGAGGCAGGTTCAAGAGGGAGCGGATACAAGTATACTTATGACTGATTCACATTTTTGCACATCAGAAACCAACACAACATTGTAAAGCAATTATCCTCCAATTAAAAAAAAATTTTAAAGAAGACTCTCACCCCAGGATACCCAATTTCACCTGTTTACTGACCAAATTCTCAGCTGCCTGACAAACCTCCTCCCTTCTTTGCAGACTTTTCCAATTTTACATTTCCAAAATTTAAATAGCCATGTTTCCTCATTACATAAAGCTTGTTCTTTTCTAAAGAAAAAAATCCCAAAGCTGTGTCACAATCACATTTTGGGTGCTGTATGCACAATTTTGCATACCTTAAAAGATATACCTCTCATCTACCATAGTGGTACACATATTTGTTGAATTAAAGTATTTGCTAAAGTTAAAAGGTTTTCTACCTAAAACTTGTAAATAGTGGTGCTGCCCATAGCTACATGGGGATGGGGATGATGTTCAGAGAATTGTCAGAGATGTAAATAACATACTTTCTGGCTAAGGGACACGAGAGCTCAATTTTTTCATTTTTTTTCCTTCAATTGTTCAAACTTATTTTTTTGTCGCTCATAACTCAAAAACAGTTTAATGGAAAAACTTCAAGTGTTATAAATATATTAGTCCTTGATGAGAACTCGAATGTAAGAATAATTTTACCAACACGGAATTTAAAGTTTTTTTATTTATTGAAGGTTAATTTTTCTTTTCAAGAGAGAGCCCCATGAAGTCCCTATGGATAAAATCATTTCCACCAGGCATCTGGCAATATTTTCACTAATCTAAGGTTTCATTTTGAAAAAAATAAAATGCCCAGTCCTTTCTTTGAAAGGACAAACTCTTCACCATAAAACAGTTTCCTGTGGGTCAAAGCTTGTCATATTTACTTCTGTAGAGTGGCAGGTTATCCCACAGGTTCTATTTTCATTTGCTCCATATAATTCTGCTTCACCTTTGCTTGCAGATCTTTCTAGTGGAAGTCAGCAGAATGCCTCTGTCTGGAGAAATGTGTGTTGACCAAAGGGAAAGATTGACTCAAGTGAGAACCGTGATGGCTACCAGCATCAGCTCCCTAGATACTCTCAAAGCAAGGCCAGGCCCTATTCAGGAAGCAGACGCATTTTTCCTCAACTCTCCTATTCAGGTTAGTCCTCTCCACCTCAGTGAGCAAGGAAGGTCAGGCTTTCCCCCCAAGGATGCCTGAGCCACATGCCCTGTGAATGCATGCGGTCTACCGCTTTTCCAATGCTTTCTCCAAAGAAGTGTAGGGTCTAATGGAGACTCTTGGACAGCAAGTAGGAAGGAAAATTGAAGTCACAGCTTTCAGGACAAGTGCTTTCTCTTCCCACACATGCTATGGATTGCTTAATGCTCACAAGAAGCCCATGGCCATAAAATTCCTTCCAGAAAGTCCCTACAAGGAAACAGAATAAACCACAATCTGCCCATTATGGAAGGCTAGTAGCCTGCATTATCCTGTGGAAGGCTAGTAGCCTGCATTATCCTGCAGGAATGAAGGGCCTTTGGCTCCAGAAAGTCTCAGTTGTTTTTTTTTTTTTTTTTAGCTTGGTTTGTAGAACTGCTGACCCCTTATCTCTAGGAAGCAGGAGATAATAATAAACAGGTAAAAGCTATCGTTAAGGCCAACCTTGCTCACTGATGATGTTTCCTCTGCATTCCTCTTATTAAATGCTTTTAAAGCTGGCCACCAAGTAGGTTTCGAATGCATTAAAACTCCTGCTGAAAGGATCAGCCTAACATAATATGGAAAAACGATAAAGAGCCATGAAATACTGCTTTGGGTTTATTGGCTCAGGTATGGAATAAACATCATCTTTGAGGTTCATGCTGCCATTATAATCTCTTCTTGTGGTAAGTAGTTCTTACCACAGTCAATGCAACTGGCAGACGAGATGTGCACTCTTAAGCTACACGACAAGCAAAAGGATTTTTTTCCTTCCCAGGAAAGCACGCCTTCCCATATACTGTTGTAATGATATACAGACCTTCACCTGGGATGCCCTGTTTTGTCCGGACTGTCTTGGTGACCATTTCTATTAGCATCAGTTAGTCCTCAACCCTGTCTTGTGTTCCTATTTGCATTCTTCCAGAGGGTGAATTGATGCTACAGAGCCTCTACTAGTATATCATGGGAAAGGATTCCAGATAGATTCAGTGATATGTGCTGCTGGCAGGGGTTGTGGATTGGTGGACTGTTCACTCCTAGCATTTTTGCACCCTGAATGTGATCAGGGAGTCACCAAAAGTTGGTGGAAACAAACAAGCAAATGGTTGTTGACAGCACAGCAGTAATAGTCTTGAAGCTCCAGTTGGGGAATTAGACCGGGTTGGAAGAATAGCGGAGCTGACCAGGTCAAAGAGCAATGAACCTTGAAACAGTTTTAAAAGCAAACAGATGAAGAGAATGAAGAATTCACCAGAAGATACACAGCCTAAAGGCAGACACAGAGTGGTCTTAGCTATACCAACAGGAAGTATGAACTACTGCCAGAGGAGGAGGAAATTCAAACTGGCTGTAGACACATTTTTTTTTTTTTTTTTTGGCAAGCAGTCAGAAGATATAATATTCTACAATGTGTATCTGGGGACTTCCTTGGAAGTCCAGTGGTTAAGACGCCATACTCCCAATGATGCAGGGGGCATGGGTTCAATCCCTGGTCAGGGAACTAAGATCCCAAGTATCAAAATAAAATAAATAAATAAAAAATACAATATATATTTCAGCTAACAAGGCACGAAGTTGGGTAAACAGATGAATAAGGATGAATGAATAAGGGCCTACCCAGTGGCTCAGTGGTAAAGAATCTGCCTTCCAATGCAGGAGCTGTAGGACATGCAGTTCAGTCCCTAGGGCAGGAAGAGCCCCTGAAGAAGGAAATAACAACCCACTCCCTATTCTTGCCTGGGAAATCCTGTGGGCGGAGGAGCCTGGCAGGCTACAGTCCATGGGGTTGCAAAGAGACACGACTTAGCAACTAAATAGCAACAGTATATATTTCAGCTGATGAGGCATGAAATTGGGTAAATAAGAACTTAACATTATTCAGTTTTGTAAAATAGTAACAAAAATTAGAAATTTCCAAAAAGAACTCAGATTTCCAATCCACTTCCCATGGCATGCCCCATGCCTTTTTGTGTTGCTCCTTGAGCCCGTTTTGAACATAGACTACTTATTTCTTCGCTTTGAAATTTTTAAAAATACATTGTAGATTTCAGTTTGCAGATATACATTTTTAGAAGTTTTATGTATATTTGTAATAGGCTGTGGTTAAGTCTATTGTGGTTCTAGTGTTGCAATAAAAACAAAATACATTGACACAAAATTGTGTCATTATAGAATAGAAGGGAATTGTTTTATATAGTAGTAGAAAGGAAAAGGCAATGGCAACTCACTCCAGTACTCTTGCCTGGAAAATCCCATGGATGGAGGAGCCTGGTAGGCTGCAGTCCATGGGGTCTCTAAGAGTCGGACACGACTGAGCGACTTCACTTTCACTTTTCACTTTCATGCATTGGAGAAGGAAATGGCAACACACTCCAGTGTTCTTGCCTGGAGAATGCCAGGGACGGGGGAGCCTGGTGGGCTGCCGTCTCTGAGGTCGCACAGAGTCGGACACGACTGAAATGACTTAGCAGAAAGGAAAAGAGGGGACAAAGGGTGAGATGGTTCAATGGACATGAATTTGAGCAGACTCTGGGAGATAGGGAGGACAGAGGAGCCTGGCATGCTGCAGTTCATGGGGTCGCAAAGAATTGGACACAACTTCGAGACTGAACCACAAGATAAATAATGATACAATCCTTCTTTTCTAACGCACAAATGGAAGCAAGCTGGTGACTTGGGCTTTTTTTATGTGATGAGTTTCTCATCCTACTTTTTCTTCTTTCAGGATAAAACTTAGGAAACACCTCTCAGAAACTAGGCAAAGCTGGGAAACTGTATCCACTTTCTTCTGTCTTTATCGTATATTTTTTGTTTTAAATGCTTACTGGTTCAACAGGAATTGAAGTGAAGGTCACCATGAATTGGATTTGTCATGATTCCTAGTAGTCTTTGAACTTAAACTTTCTGGTTCAGCTTCACTCTATATTAAAACTGAAATTGGCTTATAGTTATTTTTTGTACTCTTCTGATTTTAATTTAAACTTATATTAATCTTAAATTACTTGAGATGTTTTTTCTCTATTGTTTTAAGCTTGGTGTAAATTGCCAATTGAATTACTTGGACTTGACCTTTTGATATTGTTCTTTGTGTTTATGTGGGTTGGAAGTTATGTTAATAGTTTTATCTACTGATTCAATTCCTTTAGTGATCATTAGTTATTTTAAGGATGTTTGTCTTTCTTTTTAAGTTAGTTTTGGTAGGTTATATTTTCCAAGAGGACAATTTCCTTGTCTAAGTTTTCAATTTTTTTAGCTTAAATTTATTTACAGACTATTTCTTCTTTCTGCCCTCTTGAGTGAGGAAAGATGCTATATTAGCTGGGATTCTTTTGTTAATAAATAATCAAAATATGACTCCAGCTCTTTTATGTTATTTCATGGAAGAGGGAAACATACTGATTCCCAAGGCTGATGTTCAGATGTGATTGGGCCCAGTTGCTCAAAAGGGCTTCCCTGGTGGCTCAGTGGTAAAGATCCTGTCTGCCGATGCAGGAGACATAAGAGATGCAGGTTTGAACTCTGGGTTGGAAGGATCCCCTAGAGGAGGGCATGGGAACCCACTCCAGTATTCTTGCCTGGAGAATCCCCATGGATAGAGGAGCCTGGTGGGCTACAGTCCATAGGGTTGCAAACAGTTAGACACAACTGAGCACATGCAACAGTGCTCAAAAACTGTCAAGTACCAGATGTCATTTTCAAAAAATCTCTTGATTCTGCTCTTCTATATAGGCTTCATTTTACTGATTACCCTTGATGGGAAACAAATGTCGGCCCCTAGCTCCAGGCTTATATCCTAAACACTTATGTACTCCAGAAATACAAGAATGATACTGCTTTCCCCAACCTTTTCACTAAAATACTTCACATGTGAATCGCTTTATTACTGATAAAGTCGTCTGTCTACCCCTAGAGCATGTGCATCTTTGATTGATGAACCCTAGGGAGGTGTGGAATGCTGTGCTGCTCTCAGTGGGAGGAAGAATGTATACTGATCAGGTTAAAGAAATGGATATGCAGTGTGTGCTCAGCAGCCAGCACCTTTCTCCATCATCAATGTGAATTGCCTTAGTGCTTCACTAAAGCAATGCTTACAAAAGTGTAAGGCCTCCTGGAACTGCTTGTTGGCTACAGAAGAGTATATGGGTAATAGATGCTAGAACTTACTCCACTGAATTAACTTTATCAAAAAAGTTAACAGTGAGCTCATACAATGAAGATGATTCTAGGTGCAGTGGGAGTTGGAATTGCTGCTTTGGGAAATGAGAGAAGTTGATGGAAGACATGTGAAAAATTTACAAGTGGGGTTACAGATGGAGTTAAGACTGGAAACCATACATTTAGAGTTATTTCAGCTTAATGTGATTTGAGATGTTTCTCAAGCTCTGAGTGAAGAAAATAATGTTAAAATTGGATCATGTTGAGATTCTTATGGGGCTTCCCATGTGGCACAGAGGTAAGAATCTGACTGCCAAGGCAAGAGATTCAAGAGACATGGGTTCAATTCCTGGGTCAGGAAGATCCTCAGAAGGAGGAAATGGCGCCCTTTTCCAGTATTCTCTCCAAAAAATATCCCGTGGATAAGATATCTTTTCCATTTCTTTGAATTTTGTTCAATTTTCTTCATTAATATTTTATAGTTTTTAGAGTATAGGTCTTTCCTTGGTAGAGTTTATTCCTATTTTATTTTTGATGAGATTTTAAACAAGATTTTTTTTACTTTCTATTTCTGATAGTTCGTTATTATTATATAGAAAAGCAACAAATTTCTGTATATTAATTTTGAATTCTACAACTTTGCTGAATTTATTTCCTAGTTCTAATGGTTTTTAGGTGGCAACTATAGGGTTTTCTATATAAAATATCACATCATCTGCAAATAGTGACAGTTTCCCCCTCCAGTTTGGATGCCTTTTCTTTCTTTTTCTTGTGTGATTGCTGTGGCTAGGACTTTCAACAGAATAGAAGTGGTGAGAGTGGGCATTCTTGTCTTGTTCCCAAATATAGGGAAAAGGCTTTCAGCTTTTCACATTTGAGTATGATCTTACCTATGTGTTTGTCATAAATGGTTTTTATTATGTTGTGATTTGTTTCTTCTGACTGCAAGGAGATCCAACCAGTCCATCCTAAAGGAGATCAGTCCTGGGTGTTTATTGGAAGGACTGATGCTAAAGCTGAAACTCCAATACTTTGGCCACCTCATGCGAAGAGTTGACTCATTGGAAAGACCCTGATGCTGGGAGGGATTGGGGGCAGGAGGAGAAGGGGACAACAGAGGATGAGATGGCTGGATGGCATCACTGACTCAATGGACATGAATTTCAGTAAACTCTGGGAGTTGGTGATGGACAGGGAGGCCTGGCGTGCTGCGATTCATGGGGTTGCAAAGAGTCAGACGAGATTGAGCAACTGAACTGAACTGAACTGATACTCATATTGATGACCATTTTTACCATGAATGGATGTTGAATTTTGTCAAATGCATTTCTGCATTTATTGGGATGATCATGTGATTTTTGTAGTTCCTTTTTATAATGTGATGTATTGTGTTGATTGATTTGCAAATATTGAACCACCCTTGTGTCCCTGGAATAAATCCAACTTGATCATGGTGTATAATCTCTTTTGTGTATTGTTGGATCGTGTTTAACTGCTAATATTTTGTTGAAGTTTTTTGCATCAATATTCATTAAAGATATTAGCCTGTAATTTTCTTTTTCTGTGTGATATCTTTGTCTGGTTTTGGTATTAGGGTAACTGTGGCCTTTTAGAATGCATTTGGGTATGTTCTACCCTCTTCAGTTTTTTGGAATAGTTTGAGAACAGTAGGTAGTAGCTTTTTTTTTTTTATAAATTTGTAGATCTCCCACGTGAAATCATCCAGTCCTAGACTTATGTTTGCTATGAGTTTTTCCTTCATTATTACAAATTCAGTTTCACTACTAGTGATCAGTCTGTTCAAATTATTTGTTTCTTCTTGATTTAGTCTTGGAAGGTTGTATGTTTTTATAAATTTGTCAATGGCTTTTAGGCCATCCAGTTTGTTGGCATAAAATGTTTCATAACATTCTCTTATGATATTTCATATTCCAGTGGAATTGGTTGTTATTTCTCTTCTTTCATTTCTAATTGTTTATTTGGGTCCTCTCTCTTCTTGGTGAGCCTGGCTAAAGGTTAATCAATTTATCTGCAAAAAACCTGCTTTTGTTTCTTTGATTTTTTTTCCTACTTTTTTGGTCTTTGTTTTATTTCCTCTCTGATCTTTATTATTTCATTCCTCAGCTGACTTTGATTCTGTTTGTTCTTCTTTTTCTTATTCCTTTAGGTTTGTATGTTAGCTTGTTTATTTGAAATTTTTCTTGTTTCTTGAAGAAGACCTTTATCACTATAAATTTCCCTTTTAGAATTTTGTTGCATCCCATAGATTTTGGAGTGTTGTGTTTCCATTTTCATTTGTCTCATAATACTTTCTGATTTCCTTTTTGATTTTTTCATTAACTATTTTTTAGGTGTTTTTTTTTAGTATCATGTAATTTAGTCTTCATGTGTTTATTGTTTTCCCATTTTCCCTTCTGTAATTGACTTCTATCTTTATACCACTTTGGTCAGAAAAAAAATGCTGCATATAATTTCTATCCCCTAAATTTATTGAGACTACTTTTGTGGCCTAGTGTGTGATTTATTCTGGAGAATGTTCTTTGTGCATTTAAAAAGAATGTATATTCTACTATTTTGGCATGTAATGCCCTATGCTGCTGCTGCTACTGCTAATTCGCTTCAGTCATGTCCAACTCTGTTCGACCTTATAGACGGCAGTCCACCAGGCTCCCCCATCCCTGGGATTCTCCAGGCAAGAACACTGGAGTGGGTTGCCATTTCCTTCTCCAATGGATGAAAGTGAAAAGTGAAAGTGAAGTCGTTCAGTCGTGTCCGACTCTTAGCGACCCCATGGACTGCAGCCTACCAGGCTCCTCCGTCCATGGGATTTTCCAGGCAAGAGTATTGGAGTGGGGTGCCATTGCCTTCTCCAGTAATGCCCTATAGGTATGTATTAAGTCCAACTGGTCTACTGTATCATTTAAGACTACTATTGCCTTATTGATTTTCTATCAAGATGATTTATCCAGTGATCTAAGGGGGAGTGTTAAAGTCCCCTACTATCTTGCTATTATTGTCAACTTCTCCCTGTTATTATTTCCTTTATGCATTTAAGTGATCCTGTATTGGGTACATATATGTTAACAAGTGTAATGTCCCCTTGTTATATTGATCACTATATCATTTTATAATTCCCTTCTTTTCTTTTGTTATAGCCTCTGGTTTAAAGTCTACTTTGTCTGATATGAGTATTGCTATCCAAAAATGGAAGATTATAGTTACTCACAGAAGTAGTTTCAGAAGCAAAAGCTGCCATAAAAGAATTTTTTTTTTTTTTCTGGAGAATCATAAAGACAAAGGTTACACTGTTTCTATTTATCTGAAGATCTCAAGACACCATTTTTATTAATTTAAGTTTATTCTTCTTCTGTTTTATTCAGATTATATTGTTTTGAAATTTCCTTTCCATGACAGGTACATGTTGGTTGTTTTCATTATTATTAATTTACTTGGATGAGGCTTTCCATAAGACCTGGTGATACCAAGACAGAAGGGATCAGACACTGCTCTCAAACTGTCTCTCCACTGTTGTCGGAGGTCAACATTTACACAGACCTTAAAATGATTAGAGATGTGCAAAAGGTCCAGAGGAGAAGAAAAAAAGTAACACTTAGCTCTTCCTAAGAGAGGCAGTCACATAAGTGGTAGTAATTAACTTGGGTCTTAAAGAACAATAAAATGATAATAATCATAATGACATATTTATACAGTCACAACTATAAATGCCTTCATGTATTAACTCTTCTTTAGTCTTCAAGGCAACCTTATGAGTTAGGTTCTATTATTATTCTCAGTTTACAGATGAGGAAACTAAATCAGAGTGAGCTTAGGTAACTTGACCAAGTTCATATAACTAGTAAGCATTGGGACCTGGGTTCAAACCAAGGCAGTCTGCTCACAAGCACTACCTCACATCGGGTAAGCAGTTGTTTCCCAGGGAGACAAATACAGGAAAGCACAAGACTATGAAATGCTCTGGAAATCACAAGCCGTTCAGTATTGCTGGATGTAAATTACATAATTGAAAGTAAAAAGGTAATTAGGGAGAAGGACATCATCTAAGGGAATTTAGATTTTAATCTGTTGACCACAGGAATCACTGAACAATGATCTTAGAAAAACTATTCTGAGGAAAGTATGGAGAGATTGAAAGGAGGCAAAAATTAAAGAAAAAAAGAACTCTACAGAGTTTTTTGACAGATACCAGGTAAAAGTGATGAAGTGAACCAGGGCATTGCAGTAGGCAATGAGTTTCCCAGGCTGCCTTGGAAGCATTCTTGCTATTTTGTCTCTCTAGATCTGTTCCCTGCCCTGAGCACCCTTGTTCTCTGTTCTTGAGGTCAAGAATTGCATTTCTGAGATTTCCTTCCTTCTGGCTTCCATGTAGCCATGGGAAATGGGAGACAACAGCTGAGAGTTAGATGAAGGCGAAACCAAGGGCATTTCTTCTTTCTTAACACTGCTGTATCTTCAGCAACACTGCGTCTCCCCCAGGGCTCCACGTCGGTTGGATGGCCTCGTTTTCTG
The DNA here is from genome assembly GCF_000754665.1 of Bison bison bison. NCBI lineage: Eukaryota > Metazoa > Chordata > Mammalia > Artiodactyla > Bovidae > Bison > Bison bison. Next base: position 4,153,241 of record NW_011494756.1, on the reverse strand, counting down.
AGCCCAGGCCCTGTTGGAGGCCTCTGCCGAGTCGTAGTTCCTGGTCGGGGCCCCTGCTTCCGGGCCCTGGCAGCACTACCGCGTTCCTTTGTCCTCTTATCCAGTTAACATTTGTCACCTCACATAGTGACAAAAGATATTTTTGTGTGATGAAAAGAATTATTTTTAAAAATCTTAGGATGTTCTGGCCTTTGTTTAGGTAATTTAGATAATCTGAAATTAGACCTTGTGTGCCTTTTAAAGAAACATAAAGGAGCTAAAATTACCTAAAGAACCGAAGTACGAGTTGCAGCCGAGAGAACAAACTCTGTTTGAACTCTCGTCACTTTCTTAGCTCTTTTACAAATCTTTGAAGTTTTCATCAGTTATTTATCTGTCACTAGTGTTTTATTCTGAATGTCCTCAGGGAAGACGCTCTTATGTATTTCCAGAGAACTGTGAAAAGCCCCATTTAGATATTATTGTCTCTTAATATTAACAGTATTATTGCCATATGGATTATGAGATTTTTTTGAAAAATCTCAGTTAAGAACACACTATTGGATATTGTACCATTGGTAATCCTCAATAGGAGAACTCTTCAAAGGGCTTTTTTTTTTTAGGTTTTCAAAAATTACTATCGTAATGCCTGTTGTATGTAATATAATATTACAATGTAATTAATTTGGTTATACTGTCATAATTCTAATACAGTATAATGCATTAAGTTACAAAATTCAGCAGATAAAAATGATTATAGACACTGAATTTTGTCACAAGTTGGCATCATACTCTCAATCCTACTATATATCTTTTATTTTTAATAACATTTGTGACTCAATTAATGCATCTATTTATATAACATGTATTTTTATTAACAAGAAGGAAATCAAGTGCTATACTCTTCTAAGTTCAAGTTGTATATTTCCTATAATTAGCATCTTACTATTATACAGGAGCTTGGAAATTAAAAAACATTTAAATTCAACTCAGATGTGCACATGAAGAATATAGCTTAGAACAAAAATCTTGGAGAGTCACCACCTTTTTATGTGACAAGAGTCGCAGTAGTAACACAACTAATTGAAATTCTAGCTCTAGGGAAAGCCATTAAGGTTAACATACTTCTTCAGGGGAAAAAATATTCTTGAGGCAAAGGAATGCTTACTTGAAAACCTCATACAGTGTTTTTAAAAGAATCTGGATGTTAGTATTTTTCCCTCATAGTCTTTAGTATTTCTCTCCTGATTTTTTTTTTTTTTGGTATGTGATTCCCTTTTACATTTCCTTGTTCTATTTTCCTTAGAAATGTTACAGCAATTTGTACATTTAGGCCAAACACATTGACACATTTGTCCTAAAAAGCATTGCTAGGAGGATGAAGCTCATGCAGAAGTATATGCAGGCAAGAACTTTCATAGTTTGCTTTTCTTCACATGATTTACTTTTCTTGTTTGAAGATGCTTTGCTCATGAGACCTTCTTGAGTTACTCATATTTTGTATATTTCCTCTGAGTGGATTTTCTCACCTCCCAACAATTTTATTTTTTGTGAATTTCTTTGCCATTTTACCACTATTTTACATTTTCACTTTCAAAATTCTCTAAATGAACACAGCCAAGGACCCCAAACTGCCAACCATCTGAATTCTCAGAGCCCTAAATGTGTTATTGGATATCTTAGGCTGCAGAATTTGTCATCAGATGTTTTTCAGTTAATCCTACTAATTTGAAGCATTGGTTTTCTCCATCACCCTATACTTCAAGCAAACCCATCGGTAAGACAAAAATACCGCTGGATTAATATAAAGGCAACCAAAATCACATATAATTTTGTGTGTTCTTTTTTTAGTCTTACGCGTTTTTTTCAACGACTCATTTTGTGTTTTAAATGGAACCTGTGGAAGTTGTAGGAAGTTCTTCCTTTGAACACAGGCCGTCTGCACTCCCTCTAGTGATCCCACCATGTATAAACTATATTTCTGTGTGTGTAGGAGAGAATTTCCCTAGAGGCCCACAAAACACTTAATGAAGTGCGAAGCACAAACATTTCATTACAACATATTGTGTATTTTTGCCTTTAATAACTACATTCTTCATCCAGGAACTCTCTATGGCTTTCAAAAATGAATTACAGTAGTAGCATTTTCCCCAGAATATGGTTTCTCCAGGACAGAAATGGCTCTTTCCTTAACTATTGTATTTATTAGCAACCTGTTGCCCTTCGACACCAGAGCCGTTTTCATCGACCCCGATCGAGTGTGAATCATTTAAACTTCCTTTAAAAATTATTAAAATAGTTTTATCTTATTGGATTCTCTCTTTCTTCACTGTACACAGCACCACCGAAAAAAAGGCATGGAGAGGCAAAGTGTGAATTCGGGGAGGTTACCTGGAGTGGAGAGCTAGTTCTCCACCGCCAAAGAGCAAGCATTTAATTGAGGAGTGAGCAGGTAGTGGGTGGCGGGATCTTTCCTTTGACTGAGCACAGAGTCAGTAAACTCTGGATTCCTGCATTTTACTACTCCCGACTTAGAATTCCCCATCTTCTGCCTTCTGTCTCTGCCTCTACAAGGCAGCCTCCCATTGGCTCTTTTAAACACATCAGGTGATTAGGAAGCAACTAACCCTACTGACTCTGGTCCTGTAACTGTTAACAGGAGAGGGTCACTGTTGAACTCCGTAACTCCACACGGACATTGCAGAACGATCTTAAATGTTCACAGTGCATGTGTGTGCGTGTGTGCATGTGTGTGTGTGTGCCACTGTATCCCAAATGCCAGCTTTTTTACAAAATTAAACCAAGGTAACAACAAAAACGCAGACCACATGTGAACCTAAAGTGTGTAAGGAGGAAACTGGTCCTTTTGTATAGGTGTTTTTTCTTAAGTTCAAATGCCACAGGATTTCTCAGATGAAGTAGGTTGTATAATGTTTTCTATTTTCTTTAGAATCATAGCTGCATCTCATAGCTTCCCAGAATATCAGTTTCTACTGGTAGTCTGCTTATAGAGTTTTGAGAAAATTAAAAGGAAAACTCCGAAGATTATATAGAGTTTTAGGGGCTTTAGGTAAATGTTTGTGCAAGTGGATATTAAGCTAGCTTCCTTTCTTCCAGAATCCTTTTTACTGCAATGAATTACCATGGAGCTTGAAAAAACAACCATCTTACCTCTCTCTTCTCTAACAAAGCAATATGTCACTAAGCAAAAATGTATTTTTACAGTTTCTTGAAATATTTCATTTGTATTTGCTAGAATGAGAGATTTTTTATCCACCTTTATTTCCATTAGATGTGACCCTTGAAGCTGCTTTTGAATCTCTTAACAATCCTGGTGTTAGAGTGATAGGCAGCCATGAACTCATTAGGGAAGGCAGAAGGGATAAAGCTTGTTGATAGTAGTGAACTTGGGGGTGGCAATATTCAATGGCCAACGTTATGACTATGACATGAAGTAATTTGCCTTTGGCCTATGATAGCCTTTCTGTTTATCAGTGAAGTGAGTTATCTAAATGTTGTTAACATCATTGATTTTTAACTCACCTTTAATTGTTAATAATTTATGTCTAAATTATCTTTAATACAAAACACTATTTTTTTTACTTTCTTGGATTTTTTTCTTAGAAGGTAACCTTTTAAGAATGTTATCAAAATCTGTTAATAACTTATAAATGAAATTAAATAGGCCCTTGATAATGGTTCTTTCAGACAGATTTTGAATAAACGAAACAAGTAATTTCAGTGATTTATAAATCACTGATTTATAATTTATAAATTTATTACATAAATTAATATAATCAGTTGTTTAAAGTTTAATTCTTTGGTCTGTAAACTTTCTTAAAAATACATCTTTTTTTTTTTTTATTTTTGGAGGTAGAAAGAACAATTTGTTCAAAATAACAATTTGCTGTTTTCCTTGCATTAAGAACATCCAAGCAAGTTTTCATCAGTGGTGAAAGAAAAAGTAGACAGTTGGTGATGAGGATCCTCTTTCTCTGCCACTTACTTCTTACAGTTTTCAGTAAATAGAGTTTATTTTAAAGGTTGGCGTGTGTGTGTGTGCTCAGTCACTCAGTCATGTCCATCTCTTTACGACCCTGTGGACCGTAGTCCACCAGGCTCCTCCATCCATGGGATTTTCTAGGCAAGAATACTGGAGTGGGTTGCCATTTCCTCCTCCAGGGGACCTTGCCAATCCAAGGATCAAACGTGCATCTCTTGTGTCTCCCACATTGCAGGCAGATTCTTTACTGACTGAGCCAAAGATTGGTAGTTTGGTGATTTAAATAAAACCCTTAAAATGAAACGTTGAGGTTTTACTAACTCTGGGTCCCTTTGCTTAACTCTCGTTTGCCCCTATTTTGCATACCACACTTGTAATATACGTTCACTCATATACTCATTCATTCTGTACATAGTCCTTGAGCACTGCCTGTGGGCAAATGGGAAACAAAGCTGAACAAGACATGAGTTTTGTTCTCAGTACGCCTACTCGAAGTGATATTGTAGATTGGATCAATCTTCTCTGTCCCAGTTCATGCCTTTCTGTATTACAGAGGGTGGATACCTAGAAATTATAATGGATACCTAAAATAAACTCTATTTACTGACCTAGCAATAACGTATCAATCAACTACAGATTCCCTTGTAGCTAGAATTCCATGTAGGCACTAACTTTCACTAAATTAACACACCCCACTTAAAACTTTGAAAATGAAAGTTATGACCAACCTAGATAGCATATTCAAAAGCAGAGACATTACTTTGCCAACAAAGGTCCATCTAGTCAAGGCTATGGTTTTTCCTGTGGTCATGTATGGATGTGAGAGTTGGACTGTGAAGAAGGCTGAGCGCCAAAGAATTGATGCTTTTGAACTGTGGTGTTGGAGAAGACTCTTGAGAGTCCCTTGGACTGCAAGGAGATCCAACCAGTCCATTCTGAAGGAGATCAGCCCTGGGATTTCTTTGGAAGGAATGATACGAAAGCTGAAACTCCAGTCCTTTGGCCACCTCATGCGAAGAGTTGACTCATTGGAAAAGACTCTGATTCTGGGAGGGATACGGGGCAGGAGGAGAAGGGGACGACAGAGGATGAGATGGCTGGATGGCATCACCAACTCGATGGACGTGAGTCTGAGTGAACTCTGGGAGTTGGTGATGGACAGGGAGGCCTGGCTTGCTGCGATTCATGGGGTCGCAAAGAGTTGGACACGACTGAGCGACTGAACTGAACTGAAGCTAAACAATGAATTTTAGTGATAAGAGCACTTAACACAAGGAGCCGGAAGGCTTTTTACCATAGTCTAATGACAGATAATCATCTGTGGCAATAGGAAGGAGTTTACTATAGTTTTTACTGTCAACTTCTCTACAACTTCTGTTTTCTTTACACAGCACAATTTTTGACTTCATTATATTAGTTTAAAAGTTCCATTGTATGTATTGACATACACATGATGAGTTCTGGTTTGCTTATAACTTTTATGTATGCATGCTTTATCACCTAGCATGAGATTGCAAGTTCCCAGTAAATAAATGACTCTGATATTTAAGGCATACACTAGACACTTAATAAAAATCTTGATAAAAATATCCAAATCTACATAAGATTTGCAGAAATTATCCGAGAACTCTGTGATCCCATTAAACCATATACAAGCTAGAGATTAGCACAGGTCATCCAGGCTTTTGTGATTCAAGAAAAATTGGCTCACACCTCCATCTCACCTGCAGTGGAAGACCTGGCCTCCCTGAGAACCTCTGAGGGTCCTCATGAGACAGGTTTGGGGTAGGTGAGAAAGGCTGAGATTATCCAGGTCTTGTCTGGCCCCAGGTTCTGAGTCCTCTAACTGTCCCAGTTTTGCCATCCCATCCCATGGTGAATAGTACCTCAACTCATTCGCTGACTCAAATGTCAATAGCAGCCTTGATGTCAACTTACTGATGAGTTTGAGCCACAGAGAGGGCTTCTATGGCTTATAGTAAAGTAGGCAAATGCTTTTCTGCTGGTTATTAAGAAGTTCTGTTTCTAACAGTCCTTTTGAGCACCTGACCTCTGTCAGTCTTTCTCCAGTCATTTCTTTGTCAGATCCAGCTTCTTAACACGCTGCTGTCGTTTTGGTTCTGTTGTGCGCTCCTTTCCGTCGATTTTACTCCCATCTCCAATCCTCATTAATTGTGTGAGTGGAGCAATCTGATTATTTGTTGATTTACTACTCTCTCCTCCTCTTGCCATCCTCTTGGATTAAGTTAAAACCTAACTTCCTCACTCAAGGAATTTCCCCAAACAAACAGGGAACAAACCTCTTGTATCATTTTATATAATGTATATTTTTTATATAATGTATATTTATGCAAGTGACAGAGACCATGTAGTCCAGATTCTTCTGTTGGAGGAGAACTTAAATTCCTGTCAGGAAAAAGGAGGTAAAATTGGGAGAATAAATTATGCTAATTTATGAAAAACCATATAGACAGAATTAAAATGTCGATTGTTAAATTGTGATACATTCTTGAGTTCTGTCCCCCTTTGGAAAAAGCAGTAAGGTATTATTAAAAATTTCTCTCTTTTTAAAACTTTGAAACTGTTAGAAGTGAACCTAGCTTACTAGAATTCCATTATGACGACATTGAAATCCTGAAATTTACAATAATATGTAAATTTGTTTCAATGCCTTTAGAATTTTAAATTCTAAATATTAAAATGTTTTGCTATGGATCAATCAAACTTTTGAAAATTTAAAAACCCTGCCAAAACATAGGATTTTAATGTATTAGATGGTTTAAAATAAACAAAAAGCCTTATGCCCTTGCCCATCTGTGAGCCAGAAATATATTGGCTGCTAGGAAATCACAAATCAGTTAACAAAGGCATCGGAGATTTCTAAAGCAAGGGAAAGCATTCAGTTAAGCCAGAAAAGCTTTTCCCCCATCTGATGAGTCTTCTGTGGCTGGTTCACATTGATACTCCACAAAACCTGAAAAGAGAACACCACCCAGTGCCAAATGAGAAATTGTTCTCCGACCTGCTCATTGGCTTCCAAATCTCCTGCTTTGTCTTATGAACAAACAAGCCTGAGGCATCTTTCCTACTTTGGGTTAAATTCAGACTGTTTGTGGTAGATGGTATGTTACCTGTCTCAATTTACTTCTCTCCACATATGATACTTCCAGCTCAGAGTTCTGACTACTTTAGATAACTTAACAGTCATTTATTTTAGAGCAAAAGATATATGTGCCTCTCCCCTATGTTGAACTAGGGAAAGGCAATTCTCTAAGGCAGTTTTAAAAATAGAGTTTGTTGTATGCTTTTTTTGAATATGGAAATGATGCATTTTCATTTGGGAAAATATTGAAAAAGAAAAAAGTAATTATACCCAGAAATGATCACTGTTATTATTTTTCTTTTACTCTAGTCTTACAAATACATTTAAATTTGTATAAATGTATATATTCTACATAAAAGAAATAAACTTTTTTTATAGTACATTATGAGATCATTCTATGTTATTGGATATTCTCCTAGAGTATTATTTTCATTGGCTAATAATATACACATATACCATAATTTATTTTAATTAACCCCACACTGTTACATATTTTGTTTTTTTTTCCTGTTTACTGTTTCAAATCATACTTCAAAAAAATGCACATGCTTGCATATATGTATGAAATTGCAGCCTTTTCATTATAAAAAATACCGATAATCACAGTTTCTTCATCGAGAAATATGGTAAATTTTTAAACTATTTTCAATAGTTAAAAATAGTGCTCAGTTGTCCTCAAGAAATGCTGTACTGCCAGTAGTGTAGGAAAGTGGGCATTTTTTTGGTCATTTTGTTTGACATTGTTTACCTTAAGCTTGTTTATTTCAATATTTATCATTTTTGTGCTTTTTTCTAGAGATTACATAAATGTTATTATTTTAGTTTTCTGTTACTGCTCTAACAAGTTACCACAGATTTAGTGGCTTTAAAAACCTCCACAAATTTATCATCTTATAGTTCAAGACCAGAACTGAAGTGATCTCATGGGGCTAAAATGAAAATCAGTAGAATTCTAGGGGAGAATCAGTTTTCTTGCCTTTCCTATCTTCTAGAGGCTGCCTGCATTCCTTGGCTAGTGGCCCCACTCCATTGTTAAAGCCAGAAAGGACTGGCTGAGTCTTTCTCCTAACACTGTCCCTATGGTTCTGATTCTTCTGCCTCTCTATCCCCCTTTCATGAATCACTGTGATTGTGTTGGCCTACCTGGATAATCCAGAATGATTTCCAGCTGATTAGCAACTTTAGTTCCATCTGCAACCTTAATTCCCTCTTGCCTGTAACATAACACATTCCATTCACCAGCTCTGGGATAGGACGTGGATATTTTAGGGTCATGTTATTCTGCCTACAACCTGTTTCATTTCTTACAAGGAAAAATACAGCATAGCAAAGAACTTTTAATGAATAGGTATACATGCAATTTGAATTCTACATTCATATTACCTAATGCATATATATGTATGTATATGCATGTCATTTTATGTATACAGATGATCCCCAGCTTAGATGGTTCAGCTTGCAATTTTTTGACTTTATGATGGTGCAAACGTGATATGTACTTAGCAGAATCTGTATTCACATTCTGACTTTTGATCTTTTCCTAGGCTAGTGATATATGGTAGGATATGGTATGATCATCATACCATCATGAGAAATGCTGGGCTGGATGAAGCCCAAGCTGGGATTAAGATTGCCAGGAGAAATATCAATAACCTCAGATATGCAGATAACACCACCCTTATGGTAGAAAGCAAAGAACTAAAGAGCGTCTTGATGAAAGTGAAAGAAGAGGGTGAAAAAGTTGGCTTAAAGCTCAACATTCAGAAAACGAAGATCATGGCATCTGGTACCATCACTTCATGGAAAATAGATAGGGAAACAATGGAAACAGTGATAGACTTTATTTTTTTCTGTTCCAAAATAACTGCAGATGGTGACTGCAGCCATGAAATTAAAATTGTGATCAATTTGCTCCTTGGAAGGAAAGTTATGACCAACTTAGACAGCATATTCAAAAGCAGAGACATTACTTTGCCAACAAAGGTCCATCTAGTCAAAGTTATGTTTTCCCAGTAGTCATGTATGGATGTGAGAGTTGGACTATAAAGAAAGCTGAACGCCGAAGAATTGATGCTTTTGAACTGTGGTGTTGGAGAAGACTCTTGAGAATCCTGCAAGGAGATCCAACCAGTCCATCCTAAAGGAGATTAGTCCTGAATATTCACTGGAAGGACTGATGTTGAAGCTGAAACTCCAGTACTTTGGCCACCTGATGTGAAGAACTGACTCATTTGAAAAGACCCTGATGCTGAGAAAGATTTTAGGTGGGAGGAGAAGGGGACGACAGAGGATGAGATGGCTGGATGGTATCACGGACTCAATGGACATGAGTTTGAGTAAACTCCGGGAGTTGGTGATGGACAGGGAAGCCTGGTATGCTGCAGTCCATGGGGTCGCAAGGAGTTGGACACGACTGAGCAACTGAATTAAACGGAACTGATGGTCTGATCACAACGGTAAACAGCTGATTCACTGACAACCATTCTGTTTTTCACTTTCAATACAATATTCAATAGATTACATGAAATGTACAACATTTTATTATAAAATAGGCCTTGCATTAAATGATCTTGCCCAAGTGTAGGCTAATGTAGTGTTCTGAGGACTTTAATATAGGTGAGGCTATACTATGATATTCAGTAAATTAGGCACATTCTATGCATTTTCAACTTACAGTATTTTCAATTTATGATGGGCTTATCAGAATATGACCCCATTTTAAATCGAGGAAGATCTGTATATACGGTTCTAGGCAAAATCCTTAAGCTTCCTTCTGGATAATTTCTCCATTAAAATTAGGACTCTGATACCAGCCCTATCAACTTCACTAGAATGCCTATACATTTTGGTAAGCAGCAATGATAGGTGAGCTTACAAAGGAAATCTGGAAAAATCATTATTGGAAAAGAAATTGCTGCATTGGTATATTCCATATTCTAGCACTAAAAAATAATGTTTTGGTTGTATTTTCTTGGCTTTTTTTTCTGTCACTGATGCCCTGAAGCAGCAGTACCCAACTTTTTGGCACCAGGGACCAGTTTCATGGGAGACAGTCTTTCTACAGATCAGGGGTGGGGATGATTTTGGGATGAATCAAGTATATTACATTTTTTTAATTGGAAAATAATTATTTTACAATGTTGTATTAGTTTCTGCTGTGCAAAAACACAAATCAGCCATGTGTATGCATATATCCCCTCCCTCGTGAGCCTCCCTTCCACCCTGCCCGACCCCATCCGTCTAGGTCATCACAGGGACCTAAGCGCTATAGCTAAGCTCCCTGTGCTATACCGAGCTAAGCTCCCTGTGCTGTACAGCAGCTTCCTGCTACCTGGTGGGATGAACTGAGAGATTCGCATCAACATATTAATATATACACAACCATGCGCATTACATTTAGTGTGCGCTTTATTCCTAGTATCATTACATCAGCTCCTCCTCAGATCATCAGGCGTTAGATCCAGGCTGCCCTATGGGATCTCAGAGTATTTTCATTATTTTAACATTGCTTCCTGGCAAGGGACAAACCAGTACCTTGAATTTTGCAGTAGCCATTTGAAATGTATTCAAATCCAAAGGTTTAGAATGTATAGAATACATTTAGAATAGTCTTTTGTGACTATTAAAAATAACTGTGTAACTTTCCATGGACAGGATGCACCTCACAGAGATCAGTGATACTGTAGTCTACTGAAATATACCGAGACTGGAACAGAGTGTCAACAAGAACCAGCCCAAATAAAATGAGTATGAGGAGCCTTCCTGTAATAAGGTTTAAAGTGAAGTGATCAGAAATATTTTTTCCTTTAGCATACAGTTGAAAGGAAGGGCAGAAAAAGGGGAAAGCCAATCACCATGTCTCAACTTCATCAAGAAGCGCTCCAAAGCGAGAGAGAACAGCCCAGACACAGTTTTAACACCTCTGGCTTTCAGAACACAGTTGGATGTAATGTCAACATCAAGGAACTGACAGAATGAAGCTAACTGGTGTGAGAAAAAAGATCCACCCCGCTTCTTGTGAAGACGCTTCTAAATACCAGTTGTCTAAACCTATTGATAAGCGTGGATGCATTATTAATAAAGCCAGCGGTCTGCCTGGTGCTACTCAGATGGTTCAAGCATTTAGTAGGAAGCATTGCTGTGAAGTTCTGCACAAAATAATGACAGTGTCTGTCTTAAATCGAAACAAATGGCTGTCGCAGGCTCTGGGGAGGCTGGGCGGAAGCAGCTGCTTTCCAGAGAAAGGCAGAGGGCCACCACCTGCTGAAGACAGGCGGGCAAGCAGTGGTCCACTGAACATTGACTACTTAATAATTCAGGATAACAGGAACCCCTGGCTCTTCAAACATGGCACTGCCCCTTCATCATGGGCTTTTCTTTCCCCTAATGAGCTCCTTGAAGAATGAGATGCTAAAATGTCTTCCAGCAATTCTCCAAAGACTGGGACTCAGACTGCCATAATGGAAAGTTCTCTGCAACTAAAGGGTCTGATTTCATACTTTCTCTCTCTCTTTCTTTCTCTCTTTTTTTTCTTCTCCCTCCTTTTTACCCTCTCATATTCCCTTTCTTTCATTGTTTGTATTGAATATTTCTTCCATACTTCCATGGACATCATAAGAATGCCAGGTAAAATACAAAGTCAAAGGAAAGCTTGAGGATCACTTTCTCCATAAGCTTCTGGTGGATTTTAAGTGTTAAAGTGTTAGTTGCTCAATCATCCAACTCTTTGCAACCCCATGGACTGTAGCCCACCAGGCTCCTCTATCCATGGGATTCTCCAGGCAAGAATACTGGAGTGGGTTGCTATTCCCTTCTCCAGGGGATCTTCCTGCCCCAGGGATTGAACCCAGGTCTCCTGCATTGCAGGCAGATTCTTTACCATCTGAACCAATTTGGATGGGACTTCCCTCTGATCCATTAATGGAACAAAGATACCTGGGTGGTCTGATTAGGTTCCTATGAGAATCACTTGGAGAAGATTGTGTGTTCCATGGGGCATTTCTCATACTTGGAGACTTTCATAGCCAATCTTGAAGATGAATCCAACTTTCCTATCACGTCATGCCAAAGGAGAGAAACTCTTGGGCTCAGCAGAATGATTCTAGCCAACTGAACTGCCTGTGTTGTCACATATGAAGCCTGATTCTCATGACTCAAAACAAATCAGAACTGTAAGAGAGAATTTGAGGTTTAACTGGTCACACCAAAGAAAAATATTGGCAAGGTGATGTTTTCATTTATTTGTTGAATAACAGTTTCTTAGTTCTTCCCCCACCCACCTTTGTTTAACAAGGATTTATTGGACACTATAATGCATGGAGAAGGAAATGGCAACCCACTCCAGTATTCTTGCCTGGAGAATCCCATGGAGGGAGGAGCCTGGTAGGCTACAGTCCATGGGGTCACAGAGAGTCAGACATGACTGAGCGACTTCACTCACTCACGATGCATGAGGCATGAAACTGGGTTCTGGGAAAACAACAGTGACGAAAGCCAACCTCTGCTCTTATGGGGTTTACACTCTCTTCATGCTGTGCTTTGTCGCTCAGTCATGTCCGACTCTTTGTGACCCCGTGGACTGTAGCCCAGGCTCCTCTGTCCTTTGGGATTCTCCAGGCAAGAATACTGGAGTGGATTGCCATGTTCTTCTCCAGGAGTGTCCCAACCCAGAGAACACTCTCTTTATTGATATACAAATAATAAACTAGTAAAAATATATAAAGGCAGGAATACTGACGGTGTCAAGTGCTTTGGAAGATGTAGCAGAGTTTCGTGGAGGGCATAACAGGATTAGGGAAGGAGATTCCTACAGACAAGAGTTGTGAGGACAGTATCACAGAGGAGGTGACATTTTACCCACGTGAGAAGGAACCAGCCATGAAAGAAGTCAGATGACAGACTCTCCATGGAGAAGGAAAGCAGTTGTAAGAATTCTACAGGTCCTACCAGAAAGCCATCACGTTGGGAGCAGAGTGAGTGAACAGGATAAGGTTGAAAATATTTATCCGCAAGTACATGTATTACATCATTACAGGATGTGACTTTCCCAATGCTCATTCTTCTCTCATTCCTTAGGAACAAAGTCTTGATTTTTAAAAATAGCAGCATGTCTAAATAAAAGATTACATTTCCTGATCTCTTTTGCTAAGAATGGGTAATGAGGTATAAGCAGAAGATATTAAGAAGTTGGGTAGAATTTCTGGGCAATCTTTTTAAGGGAATTGACTCAGCTAGAAAACATGACCTTTTGACCTTCCTTCCCTTCGTGTCTTTTCTTGCCTGGAATTCAGGAATTAAGCCGGAGATCCAGCAGCCATGTGGGGCCATGTATCAATCTTGAGAATAAAAACTGTGATTAACAATAGTGGAGCACAAACTAGAAGAAGCAGACTTCATGTTAACTAGGGCACCTCCGTATTAGCCTCTGAATGCCTAGCCCCGTGAAAGAGAAAAATGAACCTCTATTTTACTCCATCCAATTCAATTTATACTGAATTGTTACATGCAACAGAATATAATTCTTTCAGAAACACCACACCTGGTGCCTTAGACTTTACCTTTTGTATTCAAATACTGGTTATTGAAAGAATGAATATGTTTACTAGGAAAGAAGACATTGGTAAGATTTTTTTTTTAAAGAAGTATTTTGAAAAGAATTTTCTCGGTACTAATAATACTCTTGAAAAAGTATTTTCAGAAATGATGCATATATACATTATTTCATCCTTTTATTGTTTAAAATGAGACAACTTGAAAGGTCTTACAAGTAGAGAAATGAAAATCTCAAAATGTTCAATGAGCCAGGAGGGACTTTGTCAATTCTAAATCCCTGATCTTTTGAGTTTAACGTATTATTACTTGTTATAACTATTTTTTGTGCAGGAATGAAAATAGGTCATCTAGTCATATTTACCTTTTACCAAAATCATTCCCAGAATTAGTTGTATAAAATAGTTTTTAAAAATTAATGGGTTTTCTTGGCTATGTCTTCCTTTTGATATTATTAAGCACCATATACCATCTTAGGACTTACGAACCCATGTTGTAAGTGAGACCTCATCATGTTTATAGTCCTATGAAATATCATGCACAGTAGCAATGACTATTGACAAATTTTTGTCCTCCATTTTTACCCAGAGAAAAGTAAAAATGTAAAGGTGGAAATATAATTGTTCTCCTTAAGTTGCCATTATTTGTCAAATGACATTTGAATTGCTTTACAATTAACCTGCTTATGGTGAAGTGTCAAATAGCAAAGATTTGAGACATTTGAATGAAAATTCTGATAGAGAAACCCATTGACTTTACCAGTTTTGTTTAGTAAGTGGAAACATCCTTTGTCTACTCAGTTATAAATTTATTTGTTGAAAGGAGATGAAGCATAAAATCAATGTTGTTTAAAATTTAGAAAACTCATACTGAGAAAAATACCCCAAACCGTCAGAGGTGTGGTTATGAAGGTGACAAATCTGTGTATAACTAACTTTGGTTCAAAGATGTGTCTGTCTGTGTGCTCAGTTTGACTCTTTGCAACCCCATGGACTCCTCTGTCCACAGGATTCTCAAGGCAAGAATACTGGAGTGGGTGGCCATTTCCTTCTCCAGGGGATCTTCCCAACCCAGGGATCAAACCTGGGTCTCCTGCATTACAGGCAGATTCTTTATGATTTGAACCACCAGGGAAGCCCAAACCAAGATGGGATTAATTCTATAAATAAAGTGATGCTGAAACTCAAGGAGAAAGTAATTATGAATATGGAAATCAAAGAAGGCTTCTGAGATGAGAGGACATTTGATTGCAGTCTTGAAAGACAAAAAAGGGAATTCCCTGGTGTTCCAGTGGTTAGGACTCTGCACTCTCACTGCCTACCAGAGGCCCAGGTTCAGTCCCTGGTTGGGGAGCTAAGACTTCAGAAGCCACGTGGTATATGCCCCCCAGAAGAATACAAAGATTAGATTTTGAAAGTCTTTAGTTCGAAGACTATGAGGGAGCCATCCAGGCAGAGAGCAGCACATTCGAAGTCTCAGTTCAGTTCAGTCGCTCAGTCGTGTCCCACTCTTTGCGACCCCATGAATTGCAGCACGCCAGGCCTCCCTGTCCATCACCAACTCCCAGAATTCACTCAGACTCACGTCCACCGAGTCAGTGATGCCATCCAGCCATCTCATCCTCTGTCGTCCCCTTCTCCTCCTGCCCCCAATCCCTCCCAGCATCAGAGTCTTTTCCAATGAGTCAACACTTCACATGAGGTGGCCAAAGGACTGGAGTTTCAGCTTTAGCATCATTCCTTCCAAAGAAATCTCAGGGCTGATCTTCTTCAGAATGGACTGGTTGGATCTCCTTGTAGTCCAAGGGACTCTCAAGAGTCTTCTCCAACACCACAGTTCAAAAGCATCAATTCTTCGGTGCTCAGCTTTCTTCACAGTCCAACTCTCACATCCATACATGACCACTGGAAAAACCATAGCCTTGACTAGACGAACGTTTGTTGGCAAAGTAATATCTCTGCTTTTGAATATGCTATCTAGGTTGGTCATAACTTTCCTTCCAAGGAGTAAGCGTCTTTTAATTTCATGGCTGCAGTCACCATCTGCAGTGATTTTGGAGCCCCAAAATATAAAGTCTGACACTGTTTCCACTGTTTCCCCATCTATTTGCCATGAAGTGATGGGACCAGATGCCATGATCTTCGTTTTCTGAATGTTGAACTTTAAGCCAGTTTTTCACTCTCCTCTTTCACTTTCATTAAGAGGTTTTTAAGTTCCTCTTCACTTTCTGCCATAAGGGTGGTGTCATCTGCATATCTGAGGTTATTGATATTTCTCCTGGCAATCTTGAGTCCAGCTTGTGCTTCTTCCAGCCCAGTGTTTCTCATGATGTACTCTGCATATAAGTTAAATAAGCAGGGTGACAATATACAGCCTTGATGTACTCCTTTTCCTATTTGGAACCAGGCTGTTGTTCCATGTCCAGTTCTAACTGTTGCTTCCTGACCTGCATACAAATTTCTCAAGAGGCAGGTCAGGTGGTCTGGTATTCCCATCTCTTTCAGAATTTTCCACAGTTTATTGTGATCCACACAGTCAAAGGCTTTGGCATAGTCAAGAAAGCAGAAATAGATGCTTTTCTG
>NW_011494756.1:4136021-4136576 GCF_000754665.1 Bison bison bison | reverse complement strand
ATGAATGTTCCCTTGGTATCTCTGATGTTCTTGAAGAGATCTCTAGTCTTTCCCATTCTGTTGTTTTCCTCTATTTCTTTGCATTGATCTCTGAGGAAGGCTTTCTTATCTCTTCTTGCTATTCTTTGGAATTCTGCATTCAGATGTTTATATCTTTCCTTTTCTCCTTTGCTTTTCTCTTCTCTTTTTTTCAACAGCTATTTGTAAGGCCTCCTCAGAGTCTGGTGAGGTGCAAGTGTTTGGTAAATTTGGGAGAAGGGGAAAGGTTCGATTCTTGGAGGCAGGAGATGGGTGAGTAGACATGGTTTGGGGCTTAGTGTGGCACCCTACTCCAGTACTCTTGCCCGGAAAATCCCATGGACAGAGGAGCCTGGTAGGCTACAGTGGGGTCGCTAAGAGTCGGACACGACTGAGCGACTTCACTTTCACTTTTCACTTTCATGCATTGGAGGAGGAAATGGCAACCCACTCCAGTGTTCTTGCCTGGAGAATCCCAGGGATGGGGGAGCCTGGTGGGCTGCCATCTATGGGGTCACACAGAGTCGGACACGACTG
>NW_011494756.1:4135331-4135921 GCF_000754665.1 Bison bison bison | reverse complement strand
CAGCTTTACTAGCGTGTGAGATGAGTGCAATTGTGCGGTAGTTTGAGCATTCTTTGGCATTGCCTTTCTTTGGGATTGGAATGAAAACTGACCTTTTCCAGTCCTGTGGCCACTGCTGCATTTTCCAAATTTGCTGGCATATTGAAGAGCAGCACTTTCACAGCATCATCTTTCAGGATTTGAAATAGTTCAACTGGAATGCCATCACCTCCACTAGCTTTGTTCATAGTGATGCTTCCTAAGGCCCACTTGACTTCACATTCCAGAATGTTTGGCTCTAGGTGAGTGATGGATCATGAAGGTCTTTTTTGTACAGTTCTTCTGTGTATTCTTGCCACTTCTTCTTAGTATCTTTTGCTTCTGTTAGGTCCATACCATTTCTGTCCTTTATTGTGCCCATCTTTGCATGAATGTTCCCTTGGTATCTCTGATGTTCTTGAAGAGATCTCTAGTCTTTCCCATTCTGTTGTTTTCCTCTATTTCTTTGCATTGATCTCTGAGGAAGGCTTTCTTATCTCTTCTTGCTATTCTTTGGAATTCTGCATTCAGATGTTTATATCTTTCCTTTTCTCCTTTGCTTTTCTCTTCTC
>NW_011494756.1:4092144-4135231 GCF_000754665.1 Bison bison bison | reverse complement strand
AAAGGAACAAGCCATAGATTGTTTGGGAAGGATCGTTTAGGCAGCGAGAGCAGAGCACAGTATTTTTAAGAGATTGAAAGTGTGTTGAGAGTTGTTGAGAGTTGATGGGGGAGTGGCAGGCAGTAAGGTTGGAGGCACGTGTAAGAATCAGATCACAGCCGTGTAAGGAGCTTGGGATTCACTCTGAGTGCACAGGGAAACCATGGGAAGGACTTATTCCTGGAGATGGAAGGGTTTAGTTTATTATTTACAAGGTCATTAACTGATTAATGAAGAATAGATTGGAGAGGGAGCAGAAAGCCATTGCAGGAATCTGAGTGAGCCATGACCATGGTTTAGACTGAGGGATGGCTGTGAATATGAGATGCTTGGGAGGTAGTCAGGTGTTAGTCGTTCAGTTGTGTCTGATTCCTTGCAACCCTGTGGACTGTAGCATACCAGGTTCCTCTGTCTATGCAATTCTCCAGGCAAGAATATTGGAGTGAATATGCATTTCCTACTCCAGGGGATCTTCCTGACCCAGGAATTGAACCCGGTCTCCTGCATTGCAGGCAGAATCAAGTATGACTCCCTTAAAGCCTTGGAACTAAAGTTATAATGAAATTCTTCAAGTCATCAAATTCAGGAAGAGGTTTTTAAAGAAGCTGAGAATTCCCTAGTATTTTCAAGATTCCCATTCTACTTAGAAATTATAGAACAATAAACAAAGATAGGGACTCTGATGTTATAAAAGTCAGACCTACTTAAATCATAGTCTCCCTTCAATGGACCCACAATTGTTTTTAATTAATTAATTTCACTAAAATCTAAAAGTGAATGTCCTAAAATAAGCATAGTACTTTGTGGTAGTTGTATTAATTTTTGGTTTCTCTTGCCACAGTGTTGAATGTCTTCTTTAGCCAGTTACATTTTCTTGTTTATTCTGACAATTTATAGCTTAATCTCTTTTTTTTCTGATGCTAATGATGAAATATTTATCTCCTGTGATGGTGGACAGTTTCAGTTGAATAACTGAATATTTCAAAACTAATTTTAAGCATCTAATTATTTTCCTACCAAGACTTTGGCTGGTTTGTTATAAAGAGTGAAGAAAAAGGATTTATCGCCCTTCCCAGTTTTGTACTTGATTTGGTGGAATGATGTTCTGAGCAAATCCAAAAAGAGTAGAAAAGGAGCCGTATTGTGTGAGTGCCATGACTTTACCTGTGTAATTGCTTTTTGGCTAAAACCGATCTTTCGATGGTCTACCTGTTACAATCTCAGGCATGCACGGGTTTTTAAACATCTGAAAAGTCACCTATCTTTTTGTTCTCAAATTTCAAAATAAAAGTTTTCAGAGCTCAGGTAAATGAGAAGGTCAGTAATGTTTTTCTTGATTACCGCTGTTCCACCATCTAGAAAGAAGAATTTCTTTTGAAAGATGTATTTTTAAGTGTCTTTCAAAGAACTTTGGATGTGGGCTCCTGGTGGTGCCCAGGAAGTGAAATGAACCATAAATGAGACACATCAAAAGTAACTTACAAAGAACTTTTTTAATATTAAAGTGATGAATCAGAGCTCAAATTAACAAGTAAAGGAGTCCGCCTATATAATGAAAATCTTTTTCCAACATAACACTTCATTATAAAGGGAGTTTTTCTATAATAGAAGCAAGTGTAATTACATTTTTATATATAATTAGGACATTATTATCATTTCACCATATCAAAGTTCATTATAAGACATCTCCGATACATTTTTCATAGAGCAAAAATAAAAAGAGAACAGGAGTCCTTCAATTAGACTCATATAAGGACATCCACAGAGACTGAGAGAAGCTGATCAAACAGCTTACTTAGCCCAAAAGGGACCAGGTAGAACCCACGTTGCTTTTATGACACAGAAGTTGCTTTTCTTGTATCCCATATAATTTCTAATTATGGTTTTTTACCCTGTTCGTATTCAACCATGAGAAATTAAAGGTGCAACGTTCCCAGCTGGAACTCAACTTTCCCCAATATTTCAAACTCTGCATCACGGCTCCCTGGTGTTTACTGAGCTGTGTGGAATTCTTACTCTGCCCAATGCAAACACCTGTCAAGCAGGAGGCAAACTACAAACTGTTCTGTTTCACCAGTTTTATGAAGATGAAAAAGGTTCCCTTCTTCCCTTGCCCCCATCACCTTGCAATATTTTTGGAAGATAATTAACGTAGCTTCTAAAAAAATTAAAAAGTTACATATTTTTAGAACAGATCATCTCTAGCTGAGTGTGAAAAATGTGTCATGAGTCAGGATTTATAAATGTGAGAGCAAATAAATTTTGACTTGTAAAAGTAGCATATTAACATGTCCCAAGTTAGTTAACACAAAATGCATCTTTTATACATGAGTTTACAGCAAATGTTGCTTTTGGTGCAGATGAAATGATGAAGATAGCATGATCTGAGGAACTGACTCTTAGTACTGCAGCCTCAGAATTTCAGCTTTTTGTCTTACTTAAAGGCCACTCACTAAGCAATGCCGCCATGAATTTATCATTTATGTTCAGCTTGGTTTTAAGACGTTTAGCCTCTTCTCTATATGCAGAATGTGTGGGATGAGCCAGAGAAAGATTTATCTCTGTCCCTCGTGACTTGAACATAGGAAGGTCAGCACTGAGTGGTCAAGGGCGTCCACTTTGCACAGACAGGGAAACTGAAGTATACAAATTGCTGTTCCTGCTCCTAGAACTGGCTTTCCTGTCTCCATGTCCAGGGACCTCTCTGTTCCACCACATTCCAGCAGCACTTGTCACATTTCTCTACAGTTCTCACAGTTTCATAGATTTTTAAAAAATCAATTTGTTATTTCTTCTGTACTAAATAACAGTTTTTGAGTGTTTGTTTGTTGCTGCACCACAAGGCATGTAGGATCTTTAGTTCCCCAGCCAGGGTTGGAACCTGCATCTCCTGCATTGGAAATGAGGCATCTTAAATGCTGAACCACCAGGGGAGTCCTAATATATTTTTATTTTAGAGATCTTGTGTGTGTATATGTGTGTTTATGGTATACCATTGCAAACTTCTCACCCTTTTTTTTAAGATAACAATTTGGTATCAATTAATATGTATAAACTAACAAAAGACATGTATGCTATCTCTCAAACTAATGATTCAGAAGATATTTCAAGGATGCCAGATTTATAATTCTGAATACCAATTTTTATTATTACTGTTAAACTATTAACAGAAATATCACAATTAATTGGACTTGCTGATGAACAGGATTTAAATAAATAGACGAATTATACATGACGGTTTTACCTGGGCTTTATTGATCACTTCATTCTGTGTTTTTGATTCTTCTGGGTGCATATTACTTTGTATAAAATTCCCATAGACCACATATCAAAATGTTAAAGAAGACTACAAATAAACTGGTCATTTATGGCAGAGATGAATTTGAAATAATGCCTTTATTATAAACCTAAGCACATCCCTTCTTAAATGGTAACTCACAGATCTCACAACTGTGAGTAACTCGTTTGACCAGTCACTTATACAGCTATAAGTACAGTTAGTCAGACATAGAGAATCCTGTTAGGAATTAACTTGTCTCCCTAATTTCTTAACTCAGATGTAGTGATCAATAACTTCTGAGGATACTCACAGTCCTGCCTGTAATCCTGACGTGTATACAGTTCTGTCATCATTGTCTGACAGATTAAATCTTTATCAAAAGTAGCAGCCAGTCTTTCTGTACTCAGACCATCTGATTATTCCTTTTGAATGTTTATGAAATTTGGTTCTAAATATTAGAATTTTCTATGAGAAATTATTTCTTAGAACCAGATGCCTTCTTCTTTCTCCATCCTAACCAAATTCTAAATGTTCAGATTATAAAAGAATTAAGATGACAGTCTCTATGTAACAGTCTTAATATAATGGGGAAAATCTGTTTAAATACTTTCTTATTCCTTGCCTCATAAATTTAAAAATCTCAACATTAGCGTAGAGATATGTCACATTTCCCTCCAAATAACCTAAAAAATATCATATTTCTGGCACATTATTTAAATATGACAAGTTAAATGTCTACCTCCTTTTTAGCTAAAGCAATAAATATATATTAAAATAAATATAATATTAAAATAGCTAAACCATAGTCCATTGAGAACAATCAACAGAAGAGTGTGTAAATCAATTATTGGATTCATTTTATTAAATTTTTATCATATTATCAAACCATGGAGCTACTCCCTTATCTCATAATAAATAAATGCTTTGACAGAAAATGACAAAGTTTCTGTTTTGGGCAGCATTGTCATCCAGCTGTGTGTCTGTGCCTGACAGCCTAAGTTTTGAGGCTGTCTCTTATGAATTCAGCCTGCCAGTGAGGTGCCTTTGCACAAATTTGTGTGCATTCACTTGTAATTTGGTTTTGCATGCTCTGATTTTTTTTTAGGGTTCACACGCATTTGTTTATATATGATTCTTCCATTTGACTTTAGGCCTTTTGAAGAAAAGGAACTATATTTGCTATTTGATTTATACTTTTCCATGGTGCCTGGTAATGAGCTCTGCCCATCACAAATCTTTAGTAAACATTATTGAATCATTTTCTAACTGCTGATCACTGTTACATGATGGGTTTTTGTTTGTTTCTTTTACTTTAGTTCTAATGGTACTGCTGTCTCCCAAATCAGCTGAAAACTTTCCTTTTCAGAACATCTGCATTTTAAATATAGCAATGGATACATGTCGATCCCAAACTGTATAGCACAGGGAATTCTGCTCAATGCTATGTGGCAGCCTGGATGGAAGGGAAGTTTGGGGGGAAATGGTTACCCATATATTTAAGGCTGAATCCCTTTGCTATATACCTGAAACTATCACATTGTTAATTGGCTGTACTCTAATTTAAAATAAAAAGTTTAAAAAGTTAAAATGAAAAATGTCATACATATTTCACTCTCTAAAAATATGTTTATAAGAGATAATATTTTTAAAAAATTTTAGTGCTAATAAACTTACAGTTATACATATTAAAAAAAAAAAAGAACATGTGAATGCTGGTGGGAAAACTGGGACTGAAGGACTGTAATGTACTATAATGCCCCCACTGCATTTGTGATAAATTCTAAGGTTTCAGAAGTCTTTCTAAGGAAATGTCAAGTAGGTGCTTCTTATTTACAGCAGATGCATCTTTTCACGAATCAAAGGCAGTATAGGTTTCCCACTTTGCTTTCGGAATGCGGGGCTGGATGAAGCACTCTTTTAACCTATCAAAGGACTGATCCTGCGTTCAGAGTCTAAAGTTATGTGGATTCATATTTAATTATGTTGGCCAATTATTTTGCTACACTCACAGGATGGGGAGGGATGGTGACATAGAAGAGAATTCCCAAACCACACAAACTATTGCTATTCCTCCCTGCCGTCACTGCCATAGTATCTCCATATTCCTGTACCTTTTCTCTTCTTTAAAATGAAACTTTGATCTGTGGAAAGAATAGCATTAACATAAAGTGCAACAGAAGGAAGCTGCATTTGGCATAGAGCAATGTGCTGGAAAGGCTTGCAGTTTAGAAATGCAGTTTTTGCTTCTTCAGAAAGAAAAATTCTTCATCTCATTAGTTTACAAATGTAACGCTCTAAATATGTTTTTTACAGCGTTAACTCAAAATTGGACTGATCTAGTATACTTGGAAATGGGAACTCTGTTGTTTTTATTCTTTGGCTCCTTGAGGTTACTATTACTTAGTATTTTTCACAAAGAATGTGTGTATTATATTTGTATTTCTTTCTAAGTAGTGGGTATCATTGGGACAGCATTCAGATGAAATGAAAAAGGTACTTTGTGAAACTTAATGAAGTCACCAATTCTCAAGTCAATATGTTACTTTCTTGTGCAAGAAACTAGAAATTTTATGAAGGATAAATATAAGTATCTAGATCTATTCCCTTTTTAAATTTCTGGCCCTAGATAAGGGGCCATTCATAAAAGGCCAGAATGATTTTGTTTTAAGGGTTTGTTTGTGGCTTCATGTTTAAGATAGAGTAAATCCTGTTATAATACTCCAAGTCAACATCTAACTATGTTTCTCCTCTAGAAAATTAGGTAAACAACAGTAAAGTATCACTCACAGGGCCAACCTTTTTATTTGACTGTACAACCAAAGAAACAGACTTAAAATGTTTTTTCTTCTTTGAGATTTGTTTTGAAAGAGCTCACTCCTCAACTCTGCACCAAGGCATATGCGTTTTGCAGCCATCAAGTTCTCTGTTCATTCATGCCATTTTTTCATTCGGAGAGTTGCTTAAGGATTTACCACAATGCTAATAGCTCCTCTCATGGAGCCCCCAGCCTGGCAGTAAAGCTCACTAGACAAGCAGAAACATGAGGTTAATGCTTTCCACATTTCTGAAGCAGTGTTTGCTGGCTTTTCCTGCATCCTCCTCCAGGAGAGTTGCTTTGCCTGGGAGACTTGCCGTAGGGTTGAAACACCATAGCAGCAGTGATTCTGGTGGGCAGAACCTCCTCTCCAAGAAAAAATGCAGTTCTGACTCCAGTGTTGTGAGCTGCATCTCAAGGGCAGCTTGGACAGCTGTCATGGCCAGCTCATCTCTTGTCTTTTTCTGACCTCTTCTGACCTCATTTCATCCATAAGTAATGTCTGAAGTTTCATACCGTGGCTGGTGCTCTGGCTTCAATAATGTAATTATTAGGGTCCCACAGTCGACCAGTTGGCCAGATGAGCATAGAGCACATCTCTCCCAGATGCCCTTGGCGCCTGACAGATGGCAGTGTCAATCGTGTTTAAAGACCTTGTGTGCTTCGGTTTCCTTTTAGGTCCCTTTAAAGCTGTACCAGCCAAGTTGAGTGTGAGAGAGAGAAGGTCCAAACATCAGGGCTGAAATGAAGCTCAGAAACCACTGAGGGAAAAAAAATAGGGGGAAAGATACTTTGAAAGGACAGGATAGAGACTGGGGAGGAGGGCATAGATATGATTGGGTGTTTGTCTGTGAAACTGGTCCCAGCAATACCCTTTTCCATTCATTCTAGTCATCTTAACTCGAGTCCAGGATCCCATTCTCCCATCCAGCTCTTAGGTATGATAAAGAAAGAGTCCCCCTCAAGACAGATACAACTTCTCGATTTCACTTGCCCCTTGGCAAAGTGTCCTGGTGCGGTGCCCGACCTACCCAACAGTCCCTGTCAGCCACACCCACCTAGTGTTTCTTTAGTAACATCGGCAGAAGGCAACGGATCTCCTCTCATATCATCACTCGTCCAAAAAGCCCAGGCCTGGATAGTCATTTCTTGAAGCGCATCTTCCATGTAACCACATATTCCTGCTCTGTGTGTGTCACATGAGAAGCCAAGAAATCAGCATTCCAGGTGACCACCTAAATAACATACACTTAGTTTTATTTCTGCGAAGAGATGGAGGCTCATTTCCAAAAAGCACCGGAGGGTAGCATTTTTTATCTGTTTACAATAAATTAACTACTACTTCCCTTCTCTCAAAATTAAAAAAGTAAATACATTTTGCAATCCAGCAACTACTTTAAGCAAACAATGCTTTCTTTCTTTTCTTTTTCTTTTTTTTTTACAGCCTGGGGCAGGGAGGTGTTGCATTCAGTTTTGTCACTCATTTTGAGTCATTCATTCAGGAAAACAACACGAAGATTGTGTTCTCTTCAGTGCTGTATTTGGATGCTGTCTGAGGCAACGGAGGAGGGAAGGCATAACTGCCATCTGTGTTCACAGAGCTCACAGTGGAAGAGGGAAGACGAACGAGCTTCCTCCATGTATCTTATTAAATTTGTATGCACTGAGTGCCATTTACCTGGAAAGGAGCTTGGAACTCCCAGCAAGTTCCCTTGGAACTGCAAGATAGCTGTGAGATCATCCAGGAGGGACAGGGGACAAGGTGGTCACGGATAGACATTTTCAGCTGGTGCTCAGCTCTGCTCTTCCAAGTTTCTCCACAGTGTATTTTGAATCCAACCTCTTTTCTTCAGCTGACCGTGGTCATCACAGTCTGGAGAATCACACATGTCCCTGACAGTCTCTTCTAGAGGGGCCATGTCCTTCCTTTCAGCCATTAATTATCACAAAAAAGACATCAGATTGTGTCACCCTTTTCCTTTGGCAAAGCTTTCTGTTGCCTTTCTGTTGCCTGCGGTGTAAATTCTAAAAACCTTAGCTCAGTGTAGGAGGCCTGGTAGAGCCTGATTCAATGACTAACCTTAGGGCCCATCATGCTGTTCCCCTCGCTCAGCCTCCCCCAAATACAGCCTAAGCTCCAGCCATGCTGCCGTCCTGCTCATCCGTGACTCCAGGTCTCAACCCCTGCTTCTCCTTCTCGTCTGTCCAGCTGGTACATTTCTCTTCACACATGAAAGATGCAGAACTCAGATGCAATCCTGCCCCATTTGGCCTGGCAGACTGCTCTTCCTTCCCGGGAGAACCCACGGCATTTCTTCATTCCTTCAAAAGATGATGGTGCAGCTTTTCTGCTTCCACTGGACCATGAGTTCCTTGAGGGAAGGGGTTGTGTCTCACCCGACCTTATATCCTGGGGACCTAGCAAGATCCCCAGCCCAGAGTGGCATCCTGACCAATCCTCCTTAAATGGACAGATACATGAAAGAGAAATTGACTGTACTTTCTCCAAGGCCTTATGTCATCAATGCCCTCCTTTTATTCATTGTTTAAGAGAGCTCAATGATGCATTGAGTCATTCCATGGATGTTTCCAGAGTGAGTGTGTGACCACCTCTGGCACACACCTCATTCAACATCAGGCTACAGAGGCATTGAATATAGCTACAAAAAGTCAAGTTCAGAATATGAGCAGATAACTTCTTGAGCCCAGAACTTCTGTCCCTGATTCTCTCAGCTCCCGCATTATTAGCATCTGGGTCAGATCCCTGTGTACGGAGCCGCTGACAGTCTCTATTTTCTTTATTATTATTTTCCTCTGGCTTCGCAGAAGCGCAGCCGTGCTGTTTGGCTGCTTGTGGTTCTGTGATGCCAAGATGTTTTAGAACAATGTTGTGATGCCTGGTCCACACCTACTACCACTGAGACAAGCCCAGAAGTTAAATTATGAAGCAAACGTAAGCTTTGAAGAAATTTTTATTTAATCTGTATTCCCCTGTTTCATCTGCACATCCATCCAGCACAATCTGCATCATTATTAGCCACATCAACTTGCTAAAAAAAAAAAAAAGAGAGAGAGTAAAAAGTAAGACATCTGTGTTATAGCATTAATATATTCAAAGGTTTTTACTTTCATCTTGCAGGCATTAACAGTGTGTAAATGCAATGTAAGCGCAACCTACAACAGCACGAAGTTAGCAGAAGGAAAATGGACTCAGGAGCCTAGCAAAAGAAGGGAGCCTACAAAAAAAGGCAAACAAGGGAAAAATAAAAGGTATGTTTGTGTGGAGGGGACAACCAGGTTAGGGATGATGTAAAAAGCAGAGTTTTATCAAGAAATCCAGTATTTTGCCTATTGCTCTCGCAGAGCCTTCTAATTGCCAGCACAATTTCTAAGGCACTCAGGCAACCCTCAAGCAGTGTGCTGAAGGTGTGTTTGTGCGGCTATGCCCTCTGGCTTGGCTGCCAGCCTATTTCCTTAGATCAGAGCCAGAAGGCAGACTGTTTTCGAATACCGATCACCTCACCCGGACCTAATCCTTTGAGTTCTCTTTGGCATCTATTCCTTCTGCCAGTTTCCTCTTCTGTTCCTCTCTTTTCTTCTGAAGTTGACAACAAAGACATCCTCAGGGTCCTCCTTGATGTTAGACCACTCTTGATGTTATTACAGTGTGGTTTTTCTTTTTTTTTTTTTGTAACCTAAAGTTGTGCTACTTTTATATTCAGCTAGCACAATATTTGCACACCAGAAGATAAAGAAAATGTGAATATGTTATCCAGAGTGATCGTTCCTTTTTAATTTGTGCCCCTCAGTGTTTTTTTGATGTAAACCCCTTTCCTTTCCCTGTCCCTCATCTCCATACCTGATCAAGAACCCGAAGGTCTCTCTTTAGAGACGAGGTTACTTCTATACCTTAAATTGGCCTGACCTGCCAGTTTTAATTTTAAAAATATGGCTGTATGCGATATGGATGAATATGGAATTTCTATGAAGCACAAAACTTTTGAACAGTTCCTGTCCTCTGTGATAGTGGGTTTTTAAAGGGAAATCTCCAAAGAGCTAATTAGTAGACAAGTAGAGCTCAGGCTGAACAAAGCTGAAAAGATAGCAGATAACTAAAAGGACCTGGCCATAGCTGACAAAAATCAAAGCCCTGACAGAGAGCTGGCGGTAACCTTGGGCTGCTAACTGACAGAGACAATAAAAAAAAAAACAAAACCCTCTGAACCTGGCGGAGAGTGACAGCCCCACTAGAGATTCTCGGAAGAGCACAGGACCTCCACCACAAGGAAGTAGGAATCTTCCAGCAGTCAGAACCCAAGGCTCTTGCTGCCCATCTCAACTCCAAAAGATGTGAACTGGCTCCGTTCTGGCCGCCCCTAATGGAGGAGACAGAGAGAGGAGGCCCAGGAGCTTTTTAAAGTTGCTCAACAAGTTTCAGGCTGGCCTTGAACTTGAGGGTGGAGTCATGGGAAGGAAGAATGGGGTGGGGGGCAGCCTGAAACGGAGAAAGAGCCCCCCCCCCACCGCCCCCTGGTTGTTGCCTGGGGCTCAGGCGGATGAGCCGTGAATAAGGGCTGAGGGGAAGCGGTGGCTGGGAAAAGCCAATTCAGGCCAGGACTTAATGAGCCCAACAACCAACGAAATCCAGTCAGAAATACAATGAATGACTCTTGAAAGAAACTTAAGTCATGCCAAGGAAAAAAAGTGGGGATCAAGGACAAAAGTCATGGCAAGGGCAAGAGTCCTTCTGTGTTAGAACACAGAATTTATAAGAAGGGTGTGGAGCAGACAGCTGCAATTTCAAACCCCTGGAAGTGAGAAATAACAAAAATGATGATCTTTTTAAAACCCTCTTTAATTCTTTAAGAAGACAGAGGAAGCTCTGATAGGTTTGTTAGTTTTTAGGCACTAATGAGCCTGCTTCTAAAGTTCCAAGGGTGTGAAGGGTGGTAAGAAAGGATGCATCAGTTAACTGAGTGATCTGAAAATATCTCTCTGCATTCATGAGATTCCACGGTGTATTTCTGGGCATACAAATAATTTCTATTTAGGGAAGAAGCCAAGCCCTAACAAAGTGCTACAGCTACGAGGAGGGAGAAAACTTGAAAGCAAGCGCTTAAAAAGCATTCTGCTTTGAAACCCAAATACTAATAACATACATTAGGTGATTTTCATTATCCCTAAAGAAGGTCTTAGTTCCAGACAAGGTCTTCCGGTTCTGTATTTATTCCTTTCTGAGATACTGAACTCTGAATCCGTTGCAGCCCTTGAAGACACGACCAGTGTTTGCAAACCCCAGGGACCTCATCTCAGAGGAAACAAGCAGACCAGGTGAAAGCTTTAGAAGGATAAACCCAAGGGATGTTTTTAAAAGACAGGCGTGTATTTAAAAAAAAAAAAAGCCATATAAAAATGCTTACATTCAGGGAAAATGCGTCTCAGTTATCTTGTTCAGACTCCAGTGTCTGCCATCATATACTTCAAAATGTTTATCATATTGATATAATTATATTTTTATGGTAAATATGATTATATATGTACCATTCATCTTAAGCATCTCTTTGAATCCTCCCTAAACTGCAGTCGTATTTCCACGAAGAATACACTGGACGACTTAAGAAGCTTGGCTTGGCTTGGCTCAGAATGAGTCTGATCTCAGACATTTGTTGGAATCTGAGCAATACTGACAGATAACTGAGAAAGGTCTCCCTGAGTCAAGCAAATATTTGAAGACTTGGCTCATGGAAAATCTGCCCTGTATTAAACTTGGAGCAAAGAGGAATTTTTCTCTTTTGATTTGGGTTTGAGATTCAACATCAAGTTTGAAAAAATAAATGTATAGCAGAACACGGTGTTTTTTAAAATGGATCTGCTCCTATTTAGAGGTGAGAGCATAATCTATAAAACAAGCTTTTAAAAAAATAATTTATAAAAACAAGGCAAGTAACTTAGAAGCTATTATAAAGCACAGCCTGGCAAAATGGGTTTTGTGGTCTCCTTAACTCATACCTGCAAGAAAAGTTGAGGGTTCTCTGTTTCATATTTAATAATTTAGGCATGATGGAACATGTAGTGAGTTATTTTCTCTAGGAATGGAAATAGATTTTCGGTGAGCCATTGTTAGGGCTAAGCCAAACCACTTCATCCCAGACCATAGCACATATTTGAGGTGTCTGCAGGATTCAGAATAATTATAGGGAGAATCTAAAGGATTTTGCTCTGTGGCTGTACAGATGAGGTTCCCAAGGCCCAGACGGGTTAGGAAACTGAAGCCACGTGTTAAGCTGCACAGTGCCTAAGCAGAAGTAGCATGCAGGCCTGATTCTCTTCACTATTTCATCATTGAGACACATGAACTATACTGCTTTAGTCCCATCTAGCTTATTGATCTGCTTTGATATTAATCAATTACTGCTTTTTTAAAGATTATAGATAAAATAAACTGTCCAAATATAAAGGCCTTAATGACCATCTCAAGGTAGTGTTATCTTACTGCTGAAATCCACCTCTTACCTTTCTCTCCTGAAAGTACCTCTCTTGCCCTCTTAGTCTGCTTGGGCTGCTGTAACAAAATGTCAATAGTGTGGGTGGCTTAAACAGCAGACCTTTATTTCTCAGTTCTGAGGTCTGGAAATTCTCCAGTGCAGGGTGCCAACATGGTCAGGTTCTTGGCGAGGGCTTCCTGGCTGCTGTCCTGCAGTGGCCTCACATGGGGGACAGAGCACAAGCTTTCTGGTCTCTTCTTATAAGGATACTCATTCCATTAGGAGGGTTCTTTGCTCATGACCTCAGCCAATGCTAATCACCTCCCAAAGGCCCTGCTTCCAAATACCATTACACTGGGGATTAGGGTTTTACCATGAATTTGGGGGAGGACACAAACATACAGTTCATAACACTTGCTATTGTTTGTGGTTCTTGTTTTTATTTGTCTTCCTAAGGTGTGTCCATTTGAGAAAACACATCAGTTATTGATTTTTCCCCTCTAGCATGTATAGGGGTGTCTGGCACATAGATACAATGATATCGGGCATGCAGAAGGTGTTCAGTAATAATTTTTGAATATGTGGATGAACCAGTTTTCAGTTCTTAGTTGAAAATCAGACAGTGGCTCACCTGCTTTTTTAAAAATAACTCTCCTTATGAATCTTAGAACTCATGAAAATGTCCCTAACAGGCTCCCTGCTTCCTCTCTCAACTTATGCCTTGCTGATCACCCATCTTACTAATTGAAACCTCTTCTAAGATGGATTGACTGATGCAAATGCTGAAAGTCCTTCCTCTCTGAAAATGAGTGCTTGTGCATTTAAGTGGTTTTTCCTTTGTGGCTCCCTGTGACAAAACCTTGATGTATGTCACAGCAAAATGAAAGAAAGAGTGGGAACATACTATCACATAGGCACCCATTATATATGCCTCATTTACATAATATTGGACAGATTTCCTTTTTTTCTCTGAATTTCTTCAGTGGGAAATC
Organism: Bison bison bison; assembly: GCF_000754665.1. Classification (NCBI taxonomy): domain Eukaryota; kingdom Metazoa; phylum Chordata; class Mammalia; order Artiodactyla; family Bovidae; genus Bison; species Bison bison. Next base: position 4,121,620 of record NW_011494756.1, on the reverse strand, counting down.
TTTAATGAATTCTTCAAATTCTTCAATGACTTTAAATAGAGGCTTTCCATTCTTTTTCAGTCATCCAACTTTTTTTTAAACAGTCTCTGTGGCAGGACCCATGTACAATGCTATCAACATAAAATTATACAAATATTATATTTTCCCAGTTTCACATACTCCAATGAACTCATCTCAGCATTGACTTTCTTTTTTTTTCCCTTTTAGCTTAGAGAACAAAAACAATTTCTAAAGAACAATATGGCTTAAAAAAATAGATTGGCCTGAATAGTAAAAGTTTTGCAGCTACCCTATGATAATTTCAATATCCTTCAGGGAAATTCTCAAAAGATATCAATGTTAAATGCCAAAACATCTCTTAAAAATGACAGAAAGAACATTAAATATTATTACGTTAATATGGAGTGTCAGCCTTCACTCTAAGTAGTCAATGTAACCGTGGTCCATTATTTTCATGGTAGAAGCATAATCTTTCTTTCTTTCTCTCTCTCCTTTCCTTCCTTCCATCTCAATATGTCATTTGAAAGTATGGAAAAATCGTGTTTGAGATCTTTTAAATACATTTATTAATATAATTTTCTTTTCTCCTTTTTAAACATTTACTTAAAGGCTTTTATTTTAAGTCCATGTATTTCAGTGGAGGCTATATTATACCAATCATTAAATTGCATTTAGAGATTATTTATAAGCTAAAATTTCCTATATTACTGATTGACTTTGGGGTAAGGATTCTTGATGGGAAATTTTTCTGTGTGTATTTTAATGTGAATGCTCCTACATTTCTACAAATTGAATAAGTCACAAGGCAGTTATCTATAAAGTTGATGCTACTAAGAAAACTAAGAACTGTGGTTCTTAGAATAACTTTTGCTAGCTATTAAAAAAAATTATTTATTCATTTTTATGATGGATGGTATGTTTTTTCCTAGATATAGAGAATTAATGTAGAGAATCCTTTACGATCATTTTTTTATTTAATTTTACAAGGTTCTGCCTCATGAAACAGAATAAATAAATTAAAGGTCTTGAATATAAATTGAGTCTTCATAATCAAATTAACTTGACAAAACTAGCTGAATTGAATAAAACAGTTATGCTCAGAACAAGCTGAATTCAATCAAATGCTATTGATAAAAGGACTGTTTAATGAACTCTGTTTCATGTGTTTGTGTGTGCATGTGTGTGTGTGTACACATATCCACACATAAGTACAAATATGCATATGGAAGAGGTAAATAATCTCTAACTCCCAAAACAGTTCTTCAAAGTACCTCACTTCTGAACACACAGCTCCAGTATGTTCTGAACACACAGCTCCAGTGTGTGTGGAACAGTCTGAAAAAGCGTGGTAGAACACAGCATGTAGAACAGCCTACTCAACAAGAACAGTGAACATTCACAGTGAAAGTTTGAATCTATCCTCTTAGCCAAATTTTACCTGTATAATTTGAAAAAAGTATAATTGTGCTTATGACACGGTTTTTATTGCCCTTTATCATCTAATATACGATTTATTAAGTTTCTACTTCTCTTTGTAGCTGGGTGGGATTAAGAATGAAGTTTATAAACGGATGAGCTATTTATATCTTATCCTTATCTAACTCACTGTGGCTTTGCAGGTGTCTCCTTTCCTCGGTTATTTGGAAAACAATGATTCCAAATAGAGATGAGAAATACATAAACTCACAAAATACAAGGTGGTGTAGACTACTGCCTGTAATGATTAGATGAGATGCCCCCCAAGCTTTCCCACTTCTCAAATACTTGAAACATCGTAAACAGAATCTACTGAAGACCTCCAATTAGTGGTTCCAAATCACGATGGTGTTTAAAGTTAGAACTGTACTCTGACAACTTCACTTTGTATATATGTGGCAACAATTTTCATCTTAACGTGCTTCAGTTAGTGCTTGTTAACGATTTTCCCTCCCAATTTTATAGTTGGTGAAAGTAGGCAGTGTATTAAGTCAAGCTTTAGAGTTAAATGCATGATTTCCTGGGTCCCTGTTTATCCATGAGACCCACGCTCATGATTCAGTTGCCTCTCTGAACATACTGATGAGAAATACACTGTCTCTTCTTTTTTGTAAATAGTCACAGAATAATATTTAATGTTAAAATTTTTTAAATTAATTAAAAAATAAAATAGCTTTCCAGTATAATAGCCTTTTAGTATAATGACTTCAGAGTTGTTGTTTTTTTTAGATGAAGATCAATGTACCATGCTTTTCTCTAGGTAATGCTTTTTTTTATGTTTTATCATCAAATCAAGTGATGCATATATCACAGAACTGACTAAATGCTCACAGTAGTACCAACAATGGGGGCACTCAGCACTGGATTGAAAGCGTTGTAAAAGCCAGCAGCTGTTCTATGTAAGGGGCAAATTATGCATGATGAGTGTCTAATTTGAGAACAACACAAAGCTCATTTTATCCAAACAGCACAAAGATTGATGTGACATACTCAATGTATCTCTTATGGATTTTTTGATTGACCTCACTAAGATGAGGAGTAAATGAATGCCACTCCCTACTCGTGGCTCAGAAACCAGGGAAAGGGGGGTATATTTTCCTCTGGGAATGACTTCTGACTTGTTCATGCTGCTGAATGATTGATTCTAAGTACCTTACTATTTAAATAGGAACTTCTTGGCTCAGTACTGAGATGCTGTACATTGAAACGGAAGGCCTATGACGCCTTTCCTCAATACCTCTGCAAAATACAAAGGTACTCAGTGGGGTACACTCATGGGTGAATTCAGATAATCAACCAGAAACTTTTCCTTTAACGACTTATCTCATATTTATGAAATATCATGGTTAAAGTCTATCTAATAAAATAAATATTGTAAGCCTGGCTAAATAGAAACATTACTGATCCTGCTGCCTTCTTTAAATCTCATAAATTATTTCAAAGAAGCAGCAGCTATTTGTACTTGACTTCTCATCCTCTGAGGCAGGCCTCTAGGAGCCATATAGCACTTCAGAATCCAGAGGTCGATGTATGCTATGCTGTCCTCTGTTGAACATTTCCATCTTGTTTATCACTCTATCTCAAATGTCTATCCCAGGGCCTGGCACACAGCTGGCAATCAAAATGTTTTTGGTGAAGAAAACATGAATGGATGGAAATAGAGCAATTCTGCCCATGCAATTCCTTTGAGTTCTAATGACATGGCTAGGTAGTTGGGTAGACAGTTTCCATTTTTTATCACTATTTTTTGCCTTCTACAGGAAATATAGCATCATATATCATGCATGGTGAGGTGAGACCCTTAGAGGGTTGAATCATTCAGATAATGTGTTATCATCAGGTAAGTGATAAGACCACTTGGAGGAAAGAATACATGTTTTTGAAGCAAACAGACTTGGGCTTATATCCCAAGGTATTTCAACTCTCAGCCCCTGTGGTCCCTTATCTTAAAATATTCACTGTGAAAATTTTCTTAGGAAATGAATGTACACTGTAGCATCACACCTGATGTATGGTAGATCGGGATTACATATCAGCTCCTCCTCTCTCCTTTCTAACTATTTATAGGTGATTGTTATATGGAGAATTTGAGGGAAAGAATTAAGAATGCATTAAAATATTAACCTTTCCTTTTAACTTCACTGTGACCTGTGAATGACGCATCATTCTGTTTCCACTTACAGCTCTGGACAGTCTGTCCTCTGCTTGTTTGATCTAGTCTCTTTACAAAACACAGAACCTGGCTCTTGCCTCCAATGGACTCATCAACCAAATGAAGCATAGACATATAGACATAGATTTTCAGGAAGAAGACAAACAGTTACTTAAAGGAAATCAACACGAAACTCAGCTGGCCATATTAAACACTTAATAAATCCACCTGAGCTGCACTCACTCTCCTCCTGACAGGATAATTGCAGGGGTGAGTCGTCAGGCTGGAGGGTGAAGGGATCACACAGATGGTGGGAGGGGGTGAGACAGGTGTTTGAGCAGACTCACTAGTCTGTCCAAGTCAGTGATTTTCAATATATTGTTTTGCCCTACAAGCTCCATTTTTAAATTCATATTGCTTCTGCAGATGACCACTGAGTAAACAGATACAAATGACAATAGAGCGTATTTAAATATTAAACATGACATTGACATGGGCTGATCTAATCATGGAAAATGCACATGGTGTCCTTTTGTGATGAGAGGCTCTTAGTGTTTAATGCCGTCATTGAGCGTGGATTCTGAAAGCTACAAGCAAGTTTGGCTGTCAGAAGAGAACCACCAAATCCTAATCACCAATCGTAATTCACAATTATCTGATCACTTATTGTTGTTGTTCAGTCACTAAGTCATGTCCAACTCTTTGCCACCCCGTGGACTGCAGTCCTTCTCTGTCCTTCAGTATCTCCCGGAGTTTGCTCAAACTCATGTTCACTGAATCGGTGATGTCATCCAACCATCTCATCCTTGGTCACCCCCTTCTCCTTCTGCCCTCAGTCTTTCCCAGCATCAGGGTCTTTTCTAATGAGTTGGCTTTTCACATCAGGTGGCTAAATTATTGGAGCTTCAGCTTCAGCATCAGTCCTTCTAATGAATATTTAGGGTTTATTTCCTTTAGGATTGACTGGTTTCATCTCCTTGCTATCCAAGGAATTCTCAAGAGTCTTCTCCAGCACCACATTTCAAAAGCATCAGTTCTTCTGCACTCAGCCTTTATGGTCCAACTCTTACATTCATACATGACTACTAGAAAAAGCATAGCTTTCACTATATAGACCTTTGTCAACAAAGTGATGTCTCTGGTTTTGAATACACTGTCTAGGTTTGTCATAGCTTTTCTTCCAAGGAGCAAGCATCTTTTGATTTCTGGCTGCAGTCACCATCTGTAGTGATTTTGGAGCCCAAGAAAATAAAACCTGCCACTCTTTCTACTTTTTTACCATCTATTTGCCATGAAATGATGGAACCAGATGCCATGATCTTAGTTTTTTGAATGTTGAGTTCTAAGCCAGCTTTTTCACTCTCTCTTTCACTTTCATCAAGAGGCTTTTTAGTTCCTCTTTGCTTTCTGCCATTAGTGTGGTATCATTTGTATATCTGAGGTTGTTGATATTTCTCCCGGCAATCTTGATTCTAGCTTGTGATTCATTCAGCCCAGCACTTATGTTGAAGTTAAAAATGTATTGTCTGCCCGAGTCCTCATCTACACTAGAAAGGAACAAGCACGTGTAATAGTCCAGCTGATGTCAGTAGCTTTAAAGCAATATTTGGGGATATGGGAGGACAACTGAAAGCTGCATTAGATTGAATCTGGCCCTTCTGGAGAGACTGCCCCAACCCAATTGGCAACATTAGGTCAAAAGTCCTTGAGGACCCTGAGCTACTAGAAATCAGTTATTACACTAAGAAGCACAGATTTTTTTTTAATTGAAATATAGTTAATTTACACTGTTGTGTTAGTTTCAGGTATACTGCAAGGGATTCAGTTATATGTGCTGTGCTCAGTCATTTAGTCTTATCTGACTCTACAATCCCATGGGCTGTAGCCTGCCAGGCTCCTCCGTCCGTGGAATTTTCCAAGGAAGAATACTTGAGTGGGTTGTCATTTTCAGCTCCAGGGCATCTTCCCAACCCAGAAATTGAATCCATGTCTCTTTGGCAGGCAGATTCCTTACCACTGTGCCACCTGGAAAACCTTGATTCAGTGATATATATATGTGTGTGTGTGTGTATATATATATATATAATTTTATAGATTCTTTTCCATTATAGCTTATTATAATATATATATATATATTCTTTTATAGATTCTTTTCCATTACAATATATTGAGAGCTATTGAGTATATCTGTGCTATACAGTGGGGTCCTTATTGATTACCTATAATATTTTATATACAGTAATGTGTATATGCTTGGAGAAGGCAATGGCAACCCACTCCAGTACTCTTGCCTGGAAAATCCCATGGATGGAGGAGCCTGGTGGGCTGCAGTCCATGGGGTCGCTAGGAGTCGGACACGACTGAGCGACTTCACTTTCACTTTTCACTTTCATGCATTGGAGAAGGAAATGGGAACCCACTCCAGTGTTCTTGCCTGGAGAATCCCAGGGACGGGGGAGCCTGGTGGGCTGCCGTCTCTGGGGTCGCACAGAGTCGGACACGACTGAAGCGACTTAGCAGCAGCAGCAGCAGTGTGTATATGCTAATCCAGAACTCCTAATTTATCCTTCCCTATCTTTCCTCTTTGATAACCATAAGTTTTTTTCTATGTCTATGAATTGATTTCTGTTTATAAGTTCGCTTGTATCATTTTTTCAGATTCCACACTTAAACGATATAATACGATACCTATGTTCCTCTGACTTACTTGACTTTGTATGATAATCTCTGGATCCATGTTACTGCAAATGGCAGTATTTTATTCCTTTTAATGACCAATAGTCCATTGTGTATATATGTACCACACCTTCTTTATCCATTCATCTGTCAATAGATACTTAGGTTAGAAGCACAGATTTTGGATGCTGTTGTTTCAGAATAAAGCATGAGGGACTGGTGATCAGATTGAAAGAAGATGTGCAACTCACACATCAGAGGAGGATAACAGGAGACTTGCTGTAAAGAAAGTGGTGTCAAGAAAGTAGAGAACCAAAGATATTGTCTTCTTTATCTCACACAGTGTGCTGGCAAGGCTTCTCTTTTCTCCTGTTACATTCTTCCCTTCAGCCAGATTCCACCTAAACTAAAAAGCACTGCAACTTAATAAGATTAAATGCAACACCTAGATGTATCATAAATTGTATAAGCCATCAGAATTATAAATGAACAATGCACATTTTATTTACTATCAAGCCTTTCTCACCTAGGGCACTGACAGCTGGCTCCTCCACGTCTTAATGCATTTGCATCTTGTCTTTCTCTTCACCCTCCTTTCTCTGCTGTGTGGTCTCAGTCATCTGGTGGGATCCTCTTCATTTCATCCTTGTCTTGCTATGCTCATTCTCTTGCTCTCTGCTCTTGCCTTGCATTTTCTCCTTTTCCCCTCGTTACTTTGCTGCTCTCTTTCTGTTCTCGCGTTTCCCTTCAGCCTGGCCTGCCCTTTCTCTCCTGCTGCTGCACCCTGCACTGATTCCTGGTCCTCTCCTGCTCTGTCTTCTTTCTTCTTCTCTGTCTTCACTCATGGTTTCTCTCAGGAAACTCTGCTATTTTGCAAAGGAGAGAAGGAAGTGAAACTCCAAATTTACCCCGTTGGGAATGAAGCTTGTGTTTCTAACAGTCAAGAGAAGAAACTGCTTGGATGAGAGAGACACAGTCCTACTTCCAAGAAGCAAAAACAAGCTACTGAGTTGGCCAAGAAGTACATATGGATTTTAAAAGTTACTATGGGTCTTTCTGTAAGATCTTAATATGAACTTTTTGGCCAACCCAATATGCTGACCAGGGATTTTTCAAGGCTCCATCAGCACACTTTTCCCCCAAGAAGTTAGCCTTGTTCTACCACTAAAGCTCCTCCTTTGGATGAAGGTTTTCCCTTCTTCTTTACCTTCTTCATTACCAGATAGGGGGCAATTATTAGCATATTTTTGATAAACTAATATCATCACACATATAGCAAACTGAAACAACCATACAGTCCCATGAGATCAGGGTTTTTAGAGCTTAGAATGAAAAGGATGCTAGAAAAATTTGAACAGCATATTAGTTGGCAAGAGTAATTAGATACCACCTACCAAGAAGGAGGCTTTAGGGCAATACAGTTAAGGAGAGGTTTCATTTTTGTGGGATGGAGAGGAGAGGACAGAGTGAAGGGAGTGAAGAATGACTCAGATGTCCTCGGGGTCTCTGGGAAGAAGATATCAGGAGAGAAGGCCATCACCATGATTCAGGGAAAAGATTATAAGTGGTACCCACTTTCTCTCTGGGCATGTGGGGGTTGTGGACAAATAGGGACACCAGACCAGGTATGTGCAGCTTTGACAATGGAGACTGTGTTCGCCCACCTGTGAATTTTAGCTCTCATATCCCGAAAGTCACAGAAAAAGGAATTTGAAGGCTTGAAGTCATTTATGTATTTATGCATTTAATAAATGATTATTAAGGCTTTACTGTGTGTTCTACACTAGCTTTAATTTTTTGGCCATGCCACACGGCATATGGGATTTTAGTTCCCCAGCCAGAGATTGAGCCTGTGCCCCCTGCATTGGAAGCAGGATTCTTAACCACTGGACTGCTAGGAAAGTCCCTCAGCGCTGTTCTTGACAAGGAGACTACACAGAAAACTAAACAAAATTTCTGTCTTTAAGGAGCTTATGCTGCAGTGAAGGAGACAGATAATAAATCCCTAAACAAATAAATGAGCCCCCACAACTGTTACTACGGTTGTCATCCTACCACTGCCATTCCTGTACTGCAGTGGGTGGCCTTTCCCTTCTCCAGGGGGTCTTCCCAACCCAGGGATTGAACCCAGGTCTCCCACATTGCAGACGGATTCTTTACCAGCTGAGCCACAAGACAAGCCCACTAATAACGATTATCAACCCTTATCTGAGATGCTTGCAATTGGCCAAGCATGGTTCTGATTCTTTTACATAGATTAACTCTCTTAATTCCCATAACTTTCTTCTAAGATAGGTGCTAAAATAATACCCATATTTATAGATGAAGCATAAATAGATTAAGTATTTGTGGTATGAAGGTCTTCTGGCCAGAAGTGGAAGGGTAACATAATGTCAGTGGTGAATATTATGAATAAAAAGTCAATGCCCACTATCTACAGATCTAGCAAATGGAAGTAATAGAATGTAGAGAGTAACAGCATAACATTTGGAATCTGAGATCTTGGGCCAATGTTCTGTATCTGAGCCCTGTGATTTTTGGCAAAAAGTATTGTTTATTTAGAACTTCAGATTTCTCGTATGTTAAATGAGGATAAGGAAACCTAGTTAGCAGGGTTTCTGCAAGCATAAAATAAGATTGTGCAATGATCAAACAGCACTTAGCACAGGCATAACACTCAATATGTACTTAAAAATTTAAAAATGGGGCAAAAACAGAGTGAGGAGAAAGCAAATGGCTTGTGGCTGAATATATCTGGGTCAGGAAGTAATTGTGTTTCCTTAAGGAACACCAAAAAAAGATGTCCTTTTCATCATAGGGGACTGGATTGCAAAAGTAGGAAGTCAAGAGATACCTGGAATAACAGGCAAGTTTGGCCTGGGAGTACAGAATGAAGCAGGGCAAAGGCCAACAGAGTTTTGCCAAGAGAGTACACTGGTCATGGCAAACACCCTCTTCCAATAACGCAAGAGACAACGCTGCACATGGACATCACCAGATGGCCAATACCAAAATCAGATTGATTATATTCTTTGCAGCCAAAGATGGAGAAGCTCTATAAACCAGCAAAAACAAGACTGGGAGCTGACGGTGGCTCAAATCATGAACTCCTTATTGCAAAATTCAGGCTTAAAAAGATGAAGAAAGTAGGGAAAACCACTAGACCATTCAGGTATGACCTAAATCAAATCCCTGATGATTATACAGTGGAAGTGACAAATAGATTCAAGGGATTAGATCTGATAGAAAGTGCCTGAAGAACTATGGATGGAGGTTTCTTAACATTGTATAGAAGGTGGTGATAAAAAAAAGTCCCAAAGAGGAAGAAATGCAAAAAGGCAAAATGGTTGTCTGAGGAGGCCTTACTTTGTAAGCTGAGAAAAGAAGAGAAGTGGAAGGAAAAGGAGATAAGGAAAGATATAAGCATCTGAATGCAGAGTTCCAAAGAATAGCAAGGAGAGATAAGAAAGCCTTCCTCAGTGATCAATGCAAAGAAATAGAGGAAAACAGTAGAATGGGAAAGACTAGAGATCTCTTCAAGAAAATCAGAGATACCAAGGGAACATTTCATGCAAAGATGGACACAATAAAAGACAGAAATGGTATGGACCTAACAGAAGAAAAAGATATTAAGAAGAGGTGGTAAGAATACACAGAAAATCTATACGAAAAAGATATTCATGACCCAGATAACCACGATGGTGTGATCACTCACCTAGAGCCAAACATCCTGGAGTGCAAAGTCAAGTGGGACTTAAGAAGGATCACTATGAATAAAGCTAGTGGAGGTTATGGAATCCCAGTTGAGCTATTTCAAATGCTAAAAGGTGATGCTGTGAAAGTGCTGCACTCAATATGCTGACAAGTATGGCAATAGTGTGCATAGGACTGGAAAAGGTCAGTTTTCATTCCAACCGCAAAGAAAGCCAATGAATGCCAAAGAATGTTCAAACTACTCCACTACTCCATGCATCTCACATGCTAGCCTAGCAATGTAACATTGAAAATTCTCCAAGCTAGTCGTCAGCCGTGAACCGAGAGCTTCCAGATATTCCAGCTGGATTTAGAAAAGGAAGAAGAACCAGAAATCAAATTGCCAACATCCATTGGACCATAGAAAAAGCAAGAGAATTCCAGAAAAACATCTACTTCTGCTTCACTGACTAAGCTAAAGAGTGTGGATCACAACAACCTGTGGAAAATTCTTAAAGAGATGGGAATACTAAACCACCTGACCTGCCTCCTGGAAAATCTGTATGCAGGTCAAGAAGCAACAGTTAGAACAGGACATGAAACAAAGGACTGGCTCCAAATTGGGAAAGGAGTATGTCAAGGCTGTATATTGTCACCTTGCTTATTTACTTATATGTAGAGTACATCATGTTATATGCTGGACTGGATGAAGCACAAGCTAGAATCAAGATTGTAGGAAGAAATATCAATAACCTCAGTTATGCAGCTGACACCACCCTTATGTCCGAAAGCAAAGACGAACTAAAGAGCCTCTTGATGAATGTGAAAGAGGAGAGTGGAAAAGCTGGCTTAAAACTCAACATTCAAAAAATGAAGATCATGTCATCTGGTCCCATCACTTTATGCAAATAGATGGGGAAACAATGGAAATAGTGACAGACTTCATTTTCTTGGGCTCCAAAATCACTGCAGATGCTGACTGCAGCCATGAAATTAAAAGATGCTTGCTTCTTGGAAGAAAAGCTAAACCAAGCTAGATAGAATATTCAAAAGCAGAGACATTACTGTACTGACAAAGGTCCGTCTAGTCAAGGCTATGGTTTTTCCAGTAGTCATGTATGGATGTGAGAGTTGGACCATAAAGAAAGCTGAGCACCGAAGAACTGATGCTTTTGAACTGTGGTGCTAGAGAAGACTCTTGACAGTCCCTTGGACTGCAAGGCGATCTAACCAGTCAATCCTAAAGGAAATCTGTCCTGAAAATTCATTGGAAGGACTGATGCTAAAGCTGAAGCTCCAATACTTTGGCCACCAGATGTGAAGAACTGACTCCTTGGAAAAGACCCTGATGCTGGGAAAGATTGAAGGCAGTAGGAAGGGATGACAGAGGATGAGATGGTTGGATGGCATCACTACTCGATGGACTTGAGTTTGAGCAAGCTCCGGGAGTTGATGATGGACAGGGAGGCCTGGCGCACTGCAGTCCATGGGGTCACAAAGAATGAGACACAACTGAGTAACTGAAATGATTAACTGACTAAAGGATTAAGTCAGAATACTAAGAAGAAATAGAGGAGATTCAGATCTTTCTGAGGGAAATGGACTCTTTAAAAAGATGATCATTTCTGGAAGAGGAAATGAAGGTGAGCAGCCTCTGAGGAGCTCAGGCTGTCTAGAGGAGAGCATCAGATCTCTAAACAGGGTTTGAACCCGGGCTTCCTGCATTGAGAGCACAGAGTCTTAGCCATTGGACCACCAGGGAAGTCCGTAAGAATTTTATTAAAAAATAAACACCGTCTTTCAAACCACTTGATTTTTTAGTGCATATGAGAAGCATACTAAGTGAAAAGTTTTAGGAGAAGAGTTCCCACATATTTGTCATTAGCAACATTGATGTGCTTCAGTTAAATGACCAAGTATATGTGACTCTTTTTAGAGAACACCTAGAAAATGCTTGCAGGTGGCATGTGTCAGTAAGGCCAGCCTTGATCTAGCCTCCTTGGTCTACTAGATGTTCTGTGGGCACTTGTGAGCATTTTCTAAGTGAGTCAGATCTGGACCTTCCAGTTGCTTCTTGGCTTCTGCTTTTTTAATTATAAAGTTTATTTTATTTCCAGCCTTGGTCTTTGTATTCTCTCTTGATTCAAACACCTGACAATTTTTAGTGTAATTTTCTGATACAAATAATGTGGAATGGCTAATCAGTCAAAGTCACCATTGCAGATTCAAACTGTATTCGTTAATACAAATAATTCTTACGGTGCCCAGTAAATATGTGTAAGCCTGTTAATAGTTATCTGCAGTGTGAGTGATTGGCATTCCCCTCCTTTCTTTGAAAGACCCCGTCCTTTGAGTGTGAAGCCATTGGGACATATGGAGATCAGCACTTTATAGAGTGTTGTGATTCACTCCAAGGAGTTACAATAAGAGATTCAAAACAGAGACAACATACAAACAAGATGGTTTGTATGGGATTCTTGGATGGGACTGTAGTCTTTCTGAGAAAGACACACGTTAGTAGCTCTAGACAGGACTGATGGACTTGTAGGCAACACCTGAGCAAAAGTGATCCCCTTTTCAGTATGAAAGTCAATTTCACACTAACTTTACAATTTTTTTTTTTTTGCTGAGTTTCTAGCATATCAAAAGTATCATCCTCTATTTTTCAAAAAGTAGAGTACAATCTGTGAAATATTTTGAGCTTTGGGGGTTCAAAAACAGAAGCATTCACTTTGCTTTTTCCCCTAAGTTTATTCGAGCCCGCTCTCCACGAGGGCAGTTACCTGAGTCAGCTCTGTCTCTCTCCCCACCGAGGCCGATAGCGGGCATGGAAGGGATGGTGAGGGCACCCCATTCACGACTTGCGGGTGTTATTATCCCCTACTTTTTGTGTGCCATTACATTCTTTCATTCATTCAACAATTATTTATTCAGAACCTACTATGGCAGACACTGCTGTAATCTACGGTTGACGTGAACTCACCAAATCACAGTGGGTTTTTTCACTGTTTATGTAGCCCTTTCAAAGAGAAAAACTTACTGTGAAATACCCACACCTATATTATCCTGTCCTATGAAGACATAGTCCTCTTAATATTTAAAAAAATTACACACAAAAAAAATAGAGAATGATCCTTTGCTAGAAACTCAGCAAAAAGTATTTGGAAAATCTAATGTGAAGTTGACTTTTTTTGTGTACTGAAAGGCAATCATTTTTTTCAGATGTTGCCTATTAGAACTAGGGAGGCCAGATGTGAGTGTCCACCCTTTCTAGTCCTTGTTTATGTTCACGTGCTGCTCTCCTGCTGGAGGTACACCTGCTTCTCTTCCAGGACTGAAATGATGCTCTTACAATATGTGTGTGCATGCTCAGTTGGGTCCAACTCTTTGTGACCCCATGGTCACTACAGCCCACCAGGTTCCTCTGTTCAGGCAGGAATACTGGAGTGGGTTGCATTTCCTGCTGCAAGGGGTCTTCCCGACCCACGGACTGAACCCATGTCTCTTGCATCTCCTGCATTGGCTGGCAGATTCTCTACCACTGCACCGAAGTATTCTGAAGCAATGCAGAATAAAGGCCAGGAGCTCAGGTCTTGGAAGTACCCTTCATGGATTCCAAGCCTGATTCTCCACATGTGACTCTGAGACTTTGAGCAATTTGTGTAAACTACAATTTGCTTAAATCTGTAATTCAGATTCTTCCTTATAAAATAAAATTTCATCATACAATAATTATCTGTTGTGCTCCTTCTCAGGGAAGGCTACTATTTTGGGGGCTGCTGCAGATAAAGCCATAAGCAAGCTAGATAAGTCCCTGCTGCCATGGAACTTAAGTTTTGTATTTATTAATACAAGTAAATATTAATATATACTGTCAAAAAGATAAGAGCTATGCAGAAAAATAGAGCATGGTAAGAGAATAAAGAGTATTTAGGTAGAGTCATCAGAACAATCTTCTCTTAGAAGATGATATTTGATCAGAGGTCTGAATGGTGTGAAGAATAAGTCATGCATGTAACTGGTGCTTCTATGATAGAAAGGTGCAGGTGCAAAGGCCCCGAGGCTAACACGTGCCTAAGATGATGATATTACTGATTAAATACAGTTGTTGGGAGGTTGAATGAGTTAATTCACTTAAGAACTTTAAATAGAGCCTATGTATAAATTTGCTGTTGTTGTTTACTTGCCAAGCAGTGTCTGACTCTTTTGCGACCCCATGGACTGTAGCCCACCAGGCTCCTCTGTCCATGGGGTTTCCTTCTTGATAAATGCTAGCTCTTAGTTTTGTAAAGTGAAGTCACTCAGTCATGTCCAACTCTTTGCAATCCCATGGACTGTAGCCCACCAGGCTTCTCCATCCATGGAATTTCCCAGGCATGAGTTCTGGAGTGGGTTGCCATTTCCTTCTCCAGGGGATCTTCCCGACCCAGGGATTGAACCCCGGTCTCCCGCATTGCAGGCTTTACCATCTGAGCCACCAGTTTTATAAGACTGCTATATATATTCTGGCCCAGCTAATGCAGGTCCCCACCTGGCGGAGGCGACCCTGATGTTTGGGGACACTGCCACCTGCTGCTTCGTGCTGGTAAAACTAGTTGGTTCAGGTAACATTTTGAGAAGCTGGTGCTGGGTCTCACCTGAGGCTCACCCTTCTTCCTGTGTCTTGGTTTCTAATGGCCAGACAATCATCCAACTCTTCACATCAATTCCTCCTTCTACTTTGTATAACATTTCTATCGCCAGTACTGCCGATGTCACCTGCCACACTCCAGTCCTCTCACCACCAGGGATCCAGGACGATTGTCTATAAGGTAGATGCCTTTAGACACAGATGACTACCTCCAACTTGTGTTTCACTGGGGCCTGTGTTTTTGTCAAATGGCCACCTCCAGGTGGCTCTCGTGGTAAAGAACCCTCTTGCCAATGCAGGCGACACAGGAGACGCAGGTTCTATCCCTGGGTTGGGAAGATCCCCCAGAGGAGGAGCTGGCAGCCCACTCCAGTATTCTTGCCTGGAGAATTCCACTAATTGGGGAACCTGGTGGGCTACAGTGCATGGGGTTGCAAAGAGTTGTACGCTACTGACACACACACACACACCATCTTTGAGCAATAATCCCATAGAAGAATAAAGACATCCAGTTATGATGGGGCTTATGAGACTACCCGCCTGCTCCAGGGGCGCTCTGGTGGTCTCATGAAAGAAAAAGGGACCAGCTCCTAAACAGCTGCCGCTGCTTCTGTGCACCCACCAAGGGAGGCTTGTACCTGCTCCCACAGATTCATGACCTTCTGAAACACATCTGTTGAATTATTCGTGATTTGTCATTTTTAGAAAATCACACTTCTGGGTACCTACGATCTTGTCCGTAGTTGGAAAAGTGACGAATGGTGAAAAATGACCTCCTAGTCACACCTCGGTCTCGCTGTGCACATGATGATGCCATTTGGTGTGCTTGGGTATTGGCAGAAGTCGCTTAAAGAGCACATATTCTATGACCTTCTGTTCCAGTGCCCTTACATAATCCCCTAATGTGCTATCCCATGCATGCATGTTCAGTGGCTCAGTTGTGTCCTACTCTTTGTGACCCCATAGACTGTAGCCCACCAGGCTCCTCTGCCCATGGGATTCTCCATGCAGGGATACTGGAGTGGGTTACCATTTCCTCTTCCAGAGGATCTTCCCCACCCAGGGTTCGCACTCACATCTCTTGCATCTCCTGCATCAGCAGGTGGATCCTTTACCACTGAGCTACCTGGGAAGCCTGCTATTGCATGGTCAATCACAATCACATCAGCTACAGTGGATATTGTCAGCCTATTGCAAGTTAGATGTTAAGCTAAAACTTTTCATCTGTTATCTCATTTCAACCTCACAACAATCCTATGTAAGCCAGGAACTCCATACATTGGTGGGCTATGAGATCACATCTCCCATTTGTACCCAGGTCACAATCGTCTGGTGTGTACCCCTTGTCACTAGCAGATGTCCAGCTTCTTTACCAGTGCTTCTTCCACGAATTTCTTGGAACCCCAGGAGATTCCTCCCACCCCCAAACCTGGCTCTCTCTGCCACGTTGGTGTGGTTCTTGGCCACTCCTGGCAGTTTTGCTGGTCTCCTTTTCCTATCCCAAGGATTGTTTCACTTAGGCAGCAGCTGTTGTTCCCTTTGGCAAGGCTCTGTCTCAACTGTAGGCTCAGATGCCTCCCATATTTCCTTCTGTGATAGGGAAAGTTGAGCTGTAATATTTTAGCAAGATTCATGATGCTTTGGGGACCAGAATGGAATAATATATGGAAGACTTCAAATTGGAGGTATGATTGCTCTCCTTGGATTCAAGACCCTCTGAGTCTCCTGAGACTTTGAGACCCAAGCCTCTACAATACAGTGATCTCCCAGCCCCTTTCTTCCAGCATATTGCAGAGGCCAACTCACGTTGGCAAGGAGACTTCCTTGCAAATGTGTCTTGTACTCTGATTCCAAATTTCTTCTTCAGTTCTAAAGAAGGACAGTTACAGGGACAATTATCCCCACTATCTGAAACGTAATCCATGGGCTCTCATTTTGCACTCCACTATGAAGAACAACTTGGTCCCTATGTGCAAAGCCTTTCCCTGAGCCTTACCCTCCAAAGGCAATGCATGACAACACAACAAACCAACATCACAACATTCACTAATTCCTGAGTTACTTCCTGTTGACTCATCTCCATTGAGATGTAAACAGAGACATCCAAATTGAGTTCCTGCATTCTCAGCCCAATCTCTCGTAAACACGAGGCTGAGACTAGTGGCTATATTCCTTGGCACTTTCAGTCTCTGCTCCTAAACTTCACCATTCATATTATCCCAATGGATTCCCACCACAGCCCTATGGAGTCAGCAGTATTGGTGTCCCTTTGGCATTTATTATGCACAAACGCTGATGAGATTGGAGCTATAATTAGGTCTATGTAACAGACAAGGAATACCAGGTTTAGAAAGTTTAAATAACTCACCAATGTGGTGGACACTTGTGTGTAGCACACATCCTGTGTTCTCCACATTCCCTCGTCCAATGCTACCCTCTTGGTCAAGGATAAACTACTACCCTTATGAACTTCCTTGGCCATTTTGAGACAGGCTGGGACCTGGAACATAGGACCTTTTGCAGCAGTGCTTACATCTGGACAGACATCTCCTCAAGCAACAAAATAGAAAGAAACTATAAGGGACTAAAAATAACTGCATGCACGTGCAATTAGGCAAATTCTGGAAAACTAGATACAAAAAAAAGAAAAAAACCCACACCCAAAACTAGCTGCCACTTTTGAAGTGTCCGGAGCAAAAGCAGGGTACCACACATAGCCTCTGCACACAACACTACCTAAGGGGTGGACAAACCATCTAAACCAGCCCTCTGTCCTCTGGACACACCCCCACCCTCATTCCATATAAGGAACCAGCTTGGCCCCCCTTGGAGAGCAAGCCAGGGAACCTGTAACTTGTTTTCACGCCCTCCTGTGGTCCCAGAAGGCCAAATAAAGCCTTGCCTGAATTTCCTGTCTGGCCTCTGATCAATTTCTATGGATTGCGGAAGGCCAAGGATCCTGACTGGTATCAATTTCAGTAACTACCACTGTGTCTAGTTTGCTTTCTAGCTTTGGAGCAGCCTATAGAGATATTCAAGCATGTCTCCAGGTCTATACCTCTGGACTAATCACCAAATAAGGCAAATACCACTTTTACAAAACATGCCACCCTGATTTATCACTCATGGACAACACAGCCCTCCTGGCTCAACCCTGGGGTCACTACAAAGACCGTTATGGACTCCTCAATCCAGAGAGTCCTTCCTTGTCTGCACAGCCATAAGTACTCTTTTTATTTTTCTTAAACCACATAACATGGTGTTTTGTTATTTATTGCAAAAGGTCTTTATTAATCACTGTGTATCATTGTACTTTGTTCCCCTGTGCTTTTCATCTTTATACGTGTTGGATTTGTCTTCCACATAAAATTAGAACTCCTTTGAAGGTAAAGACCATGTCTTAAATTTCCTTTATGTTTTCTCTGAAGAATTTAATGTTTTGCCAAGTTCATACAAAATGCTAAATGAATATTGGCTTGAAATATTGTTGACAATAATTAACCCAAAAGAGGGAACTGATAGAGATAATTTATTATGTCCCTTAAAGTATGTGTTTTGAATTATTTTCCTACAGACAAAAAAATTCGTAAGTGCTACAAGTTGTCCATGACCATTTTAGAAGCAAGTAGTAAAGCCTTTTTATCTTTATTTAAAAATTTTCAAAGTGATGAATCTTACAGTTCATAGATAAATAGTGAAAGAGGAAGCATAAACATGGTTTTTAATAACTTGAAAAAAGAGTTACAATAGTTTCCTAAGGTTTCTAGGTAATAATTTTCACACATTAATTGCTAGGTAGTCTTATCTCAACATTTTCTGAAGTGTCTCTGGATGTCTTAATCATCCACTTTGTAAAAATATATTAAGAACGTGAGCCTTGTAATTATATATAAAAAAGGAGTGTAGCATTTTGGTTTGATTTTAGTGACAGTATTTGATGAAGGCAAATGCCACTACCTCCTTTTGAAGCATTTCAGTTTAATGAAGTTCCTTTTAACAAGTACTTACTAAAATATTCAATATAAAGTTCAACTATCTTACTAGGTGGTTAGTGGAGCACTTCTCTTTCTGCCTTTTTGGGAAACTGTGCTGCTTTCTGATTATAAATAATCTATATTTTGTCTTATTTCTTAATGTTTCTGGAGTCTACTGTTATGGAAAACTTAAACCTCCCTCAAGAACATAAACATATAAAGCCAAAGATTATCTTGCCACAGGCCATCACTCTGCCCTTAAATAATATGAATTTGATCAAAATCAGATATTGAAGTAGTCGACATTCACTGGAAAGTTTGCATTCCTTTTCCTGTTTTCTTAAAATTCCCAGAAACTTGTTTATTTCCATAAAGAGCCCATCATCTTCCAAACACATCAGCCTTTCGAAAGCTTTATTTAAATACCTCTGCCAAATGAAAGGCTTCTTTCATGCCATTTCAAGCCCTGAAGTACCAAAAAGGTAAATAACCCGAGTATCACTTTTGACTGACTTGACTTTGAAAGAGGCACAGGCTAGGTAAACAGTCACTCAGCCGCCAGACTCTTCCCTGCCTCTCTATACATCATCTGCTAATATTGGGAACAGTGATCAACACCTTAATTCACCGGATTAATGAGTTAGAGCCCACAGAAAAGGACAAAAACCCATAACTTTTCCACAAACTTAGTTAAATGTCAAGGTTTTTAAAGGCCTAGTTAGCAAGTATATTAGATGAGATATGTCAGTTTCCCAATTTACGACTCTGACTTGTCTCTTGTGATTCCTTATAGCCTCTAGCCATTCTCCTCTTACCTGAGGCATTCTCTGGCAAAAACCTGATGCTTCCAGTCATTCTGCATTCTTGTGTTCCTTCAAAAATAATTGGACAGGCACCTTTCCATAAACAATCATCATTAGTTATATACGGTACACAGATCCGAACACCACACAAATAAGTTTCAATGGAATGTCTTGAGCCAAATAGTAGTAATTTGGTCTGCGTGTTACAGATGTGATTGACAGAGACTTAATGCACTTAGCACTTTTCCAGGAGGCTCTGAGCATCGACTCCTTGATGCTCAGAAAGTCCTGCTCCCAGAAAAGTGACACAGACATTGACCATTGAGTTTGTTGCTATTCAATAGCCGGTCCGTTTCCAGACTCTATGATTAAAGTCATTATAGGAACTGTCAGCGGAGGAAAGAAATGAAAACTGTCACAAGAAGCAACTGTCTGAAATGCTCATGATTCCCATAATGTTTAACAGTTTGAAAGCAGGAAATTTTAAACTAATGAAGATCAACCTAAATTAGAAGCTGCAAGCTTCAAATATTTTCTGCTAGGTGGATGAACCCCACATCCCTTTTTTTTTTTTTTTCTTTTAACCTTCTTGGGAAAATTCTGAAAAAAAAATTAAAATAAACCTTTGTATCCATGGCTACAAATGAAGTTTACAACAAATATGAATTAATACCTTTCAAGGATCTGCTATTAGAAGCAGGCATATTCTACAGAAAGATTGAGGAAATAAATGTTGAAACTGAATAAAATACTGGTACATTATTGGAAAGGTTTGAATCATTATTTTCATATTCAAAGACCATGATAACTTTAATATTTGATAGGACACAATATTTCCAATTTGACAATGATCCTGAACATGTTTATAAGTTGCTAGCAGGGTTTTTTCATGATATTAAAAATGGAAATTTCTGATGTAAAATAAGAATTTGTTATGATTTTATAATATTCCACAGAGAGCTTTACAGACATTAAAATGATTTATCAGTTAAACACATTTTTGAAATGTATCCACTAAAAAAAGATTCTAAGAGTTTAGTACTCCTAGTAGATTATCAGTGACTAGTTTAGCTCATTTTTTACTCTATTTAAAAACAAATGGCATGTCTGAAAAACTGTCACAGGCTGTAGGAGCTTGGAAGACAGGATGGCTAATTATAATGTGGTGTTCTGAACAAGATCCCCAGACAGAAAAAAAGACATTAGGACAGACTAGTGAAACTTGAATAAAACTTAAGAGTTTAGCTGACCAGTATTATTAGTTCCTTAGTAGTGACAAATGTGTGAAAGCACTTAGAGTATGCCATGGGACATACTTAAGCTGCAAAAATAATTTGTTATTTATCCGAAATTCCAGTTTAACTGGAGTGTACTTTATCAGGTAAATCTGGCAACCCAATAGTAATGTAAGATAATAACATTAGGAGAAACTGGGAGAGAGGTATACTGGAATTTTCTCTACTACCTTTACAACTTTTCTATAAATCTAAAATTATTCTAAAATAAAGTGTATTTACATTTTTAAAGAGCAATGGGGAAACATATAGCCATGAAAGGCAATTTGCTTTAATATTTTAGTTGGAGCATTTATATACCTAAGAAAGATTAAAATCTGACACTAGCCTGAACTTTATTTTTTTTCAATATGTAAACAAGTTCACCCTTTAAAAAAATGTAAGGTTTAACCCCATTTGTCAGTAAAAGGAGAGCATAATAAAATAATGCTAACAGTAATATTCTATTTATTTTTCGTTCCTCACCTGCTATGCCCAGGTTTTGACATTAAGAATATTGTGTTTGATATTTTCTGCATTAAAAACCACTTCAGGCTTTGGTTCCATTTTACTCCCAGTCAGAAAGATCAGAAAAAGCTCAAGTCACACAGTGAGAAACTTTATCCACTGAATGAGACATTATCCATTCCACCAGACTGCAAATCAAAGAGTATCTCTTAGGCTGCTTAAAAATTCATTTTAAAATCTGATCCTGATTGTACTTTTATGGTAATTTCATACCATCAATCATCCTTTTACCTTTAGTCTCTGGGTCCACCGCTCTCCCCATAGATCTCATTCATTCTCGCTCATTATAATTCTTTAGGTGAGAAAACAGGAGAAGAAACCTTAGCAGAAAATGAGGCAAAGATGTAAATTTCTTGAGAAAAGTCAGGTTCACTAAGAAGCAGAGCTAATGATATGTTCTGATCTTCCCTTTTATTGGTAATTAAAAGATGGGAGGAAAAAGGGACCCCAAAAAGGCAGGGAAAAAAAAAAAGTCTCCCATGCAAATAACATGTTTGTAATCTGCATTCGATTTCATTAATAGGCTTGATAGTTTTAAGCTGTCAGCGTTCTTGTTTCTCTCGTTGGATGTGAACAAAAGAAATATTTTTGAAACTCTTGAGCACTTCTCTTTCATTGTGTGATTATCTCTTGCCTGCCCTTCATTGGGGTTGCCTCCTTTCTAATTCTGTTTTTAGTAAACGGAATTATCAGAGCCTAGAATTATCAGCAGGCAGCTATGAGCCACACAGAGCAGACCTCTCTCTAGGTATATAGGTTCACACAGAGTTATGGGAAATCAATAACATAACTTTGGTTATTATTCTCCATTTGGCAACGTACAGATGCCTGCTCCAGCTAACAATTAATCACTGGAAGGAAGTAGCGTGGGGCTGTGTATCAGCCAGAAAGTGCTCATGGCAAGTGAAATAATTTCTAACGTTCAGTTTAAGTCAAGCATTCATTCAGCCTTTTCAGCATGATTCAATTTTCCTAACAATAAATGCTATATTTTGGCTCCATTGATTTGAATGCTGACTCTGGTGTAAAGTATATTTCTTAGAGCAACAAGAAATGTAGCAGGTAATAAACTCAGCAGTGAGCTCAGCCTCGGAACATTTCGATTGGAATTTAAAAAAAAAAAAAAAAGGCCATTAATCACAAGGGAAGTGAAGCCCCAAGTCCAGCTGCATCGTCTTTTCTACTGACTTTAACAAAATGTTGCCATAAACCACAGAATGCCAATAATAGCAATAATCCCTCCAAAATGGGTTGTTACCAGCAGTTAGTGACCAGTTTCTTAGTTAATGGCCTGAGGGGAAAGGCTTCAAGAAAGCTGTATTCACTATTTCCTCTCAGGCATTTTAACTGGATGCATTAAACTGTATTTTCATTGGGATTTCAAAATGTTTGTGCTCTGACAAGGCACTCATTTTAAGGTCTTTCGATTAAATCTCCATCTCCACAGTTTTAAGAAGAGCAAATAAGCATTGCATCTAAGTGGGAGGGGGATAATTTGACCAGTCCCTCAATTAACAAGTTAAATGACAGTCAGAAATATGTAAAAATATATGTGCCGGTATCACGTGGAGGTTCTTTGTTCTGATGTAGCATCTTTCTGTGTTGATGAGCTGTAAATAGACCTTCCGTTCATTCATTTCTTCATGCAGATGATAATCTCCTTGCTGTCTTTGCGGGATGGTTGTGAGAATCAAAGGCGATTCTCTTTGTGAAAGAGATCGGAACCTGGGTGGTGGTGCCTGGTACCAAAGGCAGGGACGGCTACCCAGCCACCACCGTCACCACTAGTATCCAGATGTGCTTTGGCATAGCTAACTGGTTAATTCTCACATATGTCCAGAGGGTTAAATGCCAACTCCCTGTTGTAAAGGCAACTGGAGGGTGGGAGTGAGGAAGTGACCAAGGAAATGAGTTTTCCATAACTGCTTCTAGCAAGAGTTTGAACTCTTTCACATTTAGACTGCAAACATCAAGATTTAAGGGACTCCATTTTGATCTTAGGGCTTATAAAACATCAGCGCTACTTCTTTTGAAAATGTAACCTCTTTATCAAATGTCATGAAACATCTGTTTATCATAGTATAGTTCCTGTTAGAAATAAATTGTGCCCAGCATGCAAATTAAGTCAGGTCTATAGCCCTGGGACTTTGAAGTGATTACGAGGAATTTTAAAATTCCACAAGTGAAATAATAAGAACGCTGCAATAATTAATATTGGGACAAAACGATACTGTTCTTTTCTGGCAACCTAATGTACACTAACACAGAGGTGTTTTACTAACGTGTGGGAGAAGCTGACTTAAATATAATTCAGGTGATAATATAGCATACCATAGCTGAGATGGCCATAACTGAATAATAATAATAATTAAGAATAACATTTTTCTCTTAGGAATGCCAAAATGCCACATTTTTTAATGCATTTTTTTTGTATTTACACCTGAAGTAATTTCTTCTGATTCATATTTTATACATGCAGTTAACATATTATCATGAAGCATGGCCATCAAAACACATTTTTTACTTTACTGCATTAATCACAGAAATACATTTCTAGATTTAAACTCAAATGTTCTGACACCATTTATATACTAACCATTAATCATTCAGAAAGGTGAAGAGGTTACATAGTATTATATAATTCATCAACTTCCAGTCTATTGGTTCTAGGTGAACCACTTCAATCGTTCATTAATCGCAACCATTCACCTGACTTTGTAAATCAAGACAAAAATGATTGACATTAGAAAGGAAATAGCCTGCATCAGGCACAGGTCTGCTCCCACTTATCAAGTTTGAGATTACTAGTGCTCAATTTTATGTGTGCATGGTGGGGAAAATGGTAAAGGGTGTGCCATCTATCTATCATCTTTTACTACATATTATATGTATACATATTTTTTTAAGTGCGTGAAAAAAATCAAAGCAATAGAAATGAAACAGAAATGAAATGAAATAGAATAGTAAGTTTATCAAATTGAAATCACATCTCATGAAAAATCAAATATCCGTTTGAAATCAGAATTTCCTGTTTCCCTCATAACCAAAGTTCCAGATTGGTCTAGCACCAATCCCTTTTGAAGGATGGCTGGAAAATGTTGGGGAGCAGGGTTACCCCCTGAAGTGTGTGTGTTATGAATGAATGGAGAGAAAGATGCTGCCCCACTCCGAGGCACCATTCTACAATGTGAAAGGCAGGATGGGATGACCCTGCAGGAGGCAATAGAAACCTTTACCCCAGAAACAAGGCTGAGCTTGTGCACAGGAGGGTGGAGCCAAATCTGTCTCATTCAAACCTGATCTTTCTCCTCCAGCTCCCTATATGGCCGTTTTATGAATGTCTGAAGCTATTGTAGTGGAGACAATGCTTTTTATGCTGCACTGCATCTCAGAAGAAGGTGATGGTGCAAAAGGTCTGGTTGAAAGGGACAGAGTATGAGGTCATGGCCTCTACAGGGAAGAAAGAGCAATTCTGAGGGTGGCTGTGAACACGTGAGGGGAGGTTGTGGACGCGGAGACCCAACATGGCAGCTTTTCAATATTTCTTCCTTGAGCCAGTCCTTTTGCCTGTAAATGCATCTCTCAGGAATGTTACACAGGTTACAACATAGATCGAGAGTACTGAATTCCTCAGGAGGAAGACAAGCAAGCATTCCTCTACAACCACATCTTGAAAGATTGCAAAGAATGGAGGCAGAATGCCATGTCTTGCATATAAAACATGACATTAATTCAGAATTCTGCTAACTTAATTTTCTTCTGTCGGACACCGTGCGAATGTATAAGACATCCAAAGAGTAAACACAAATGTGAAAGGAATGGTAATGAGCACAAACTCTTCTGGAGGACCCAAGTGCTTTGTGTTCCCTCAGCAACATGGCTGGTGGTGGAAGAGAGCGATGTGGGGTCAGAGGGAAGAGAAAGAAAACACGCTGATTGTACTGGTCAGCGTTTTCTCACATATTACTGTATTTTAGCTTCAACTGTGAGGTAGCTATGATTATCTCCAGTTTACAGCTGGGAAGGCCACAGCAATATGCCCAAGCTAGTATTCTGCGCAGACTGAGTCCCCAACCCCAAACCACATTTCCCAGATGCCGACACCGAAGTTCTTTATTTGGTAATAATTTAGGGCCCCAGTGTATGGGAAATCAGCTTAGCAGGGTCTCTGCCTACAGACCCATAGATAACAATTAATTTGAATGATTAGAACCTATCAATTATTGCAGTTACATTTTAAAATACCAATTTTAACGTCTACACGGTTCCAAAAGAGATTTCCCACAAATATTTTTGATCCCTGAGGTAAGTTTCCATATCATCTAGGCTGGAAAAAAGGGTCTTGAAAAGGATGTTTTTACCTCCACTCATGACCTACTTACTTTGCAAAATTATCAAAAGATTAAAAAGAGCTTTTCTGAAAGGTTTTTTTCGGATTCTGGTATGTACATTTCTTTCACTCACTGCTCCCTAATCTGCTTTCATTTTCAGAGTTTAAGAGATTTCTGAAAGACACACTGTTCCAAAGATTCTGACACCAACCCTCAGGCTGCTTATGAAAATGAAATGCAAACACACCACACTTGTACCCTGGGCTTACCCAATTGGAAAATGTTTTTCCAATTACAAGATTATTCAGTAACCTAAGCCATTTCATAGGAATTCACAAAATTTCAGGACTAAAAGGGATCCCTAAGAACATTAAGTCTAACTTCTCAAATATGTTTGAAAAAACATAGTGAAACACAAATTACTGAGTGAAGCTGATTTCTTCAAAAGCCTTTATCTCAATGTGAAACCCTCTTGCTAAGGACATTTTACTGTTAATACAAGCAATTCTCAGCATTCTGACTGGAAAATAGTTCCTGAGTGTGAACAATGTGATCAAATCTGATTTGTGCCCATAAACCACATTACAACAGGGCAATGAATTTCAGACTCTGCTCCCACTCCATAGGATTTCACTATTAAAACATACTGAAAGTGATCTTTTTTCAAATATGTAGGAAAAAATTAAATTAATTGATAGAATTCTCTCTGCTGAAATTTTTGCCCCCTCATATTTTTAAAGCCTTCTCTATAATAAGACACTAGTGTAAACTATCTCATTTAGAACAAAATTGCTTTGAAATTGTTGTTTCAATATTTCCTTATGTTTTACTTATGACTTGTAGTTGTTCAACTAGTCGAATATCTTTGGGACTCGCAGTAATAGCGGGCTACTTTCCTGACCAAAGATACCACAAAGATACCATTTTTAAAAAATTTTACTAAAGTACAGTTGATTTACAATGTTTAATTTCTGCTGTACAGTAAAGTGACTAAGTTACACACATATATTTTTTTCATATTCTTTTCCAGTATGGTTTATCATGGAATATGGAATATAGTTCCCTGAGCTACACAGCAGGACCTTGCTGTTTATCCATTTTATGTATAAGAGTCTGCATCTGCTTACCCAACCTCCCAGTCTATCCCTTCCTCATGCTACCACCCCTTGACAACCAAGGCTGTTTTCTGTATCTGTGGGTCTGTTGTTGTTTTGTAGATATGTTCATTTGTGTCCCATTTTAGATTCCACATGTAAGTGATGTCATATGATTGTCTTTTTCTGTCTGACTTACTTCACTTGGTAAGATAATCTCTAGGTCCCATCCCTGTTGCTGTAAATGGCATATTTCATTCTTTTTAATGTGCCTGCTAAGTTGCTTCAGTCCTGCCCAACTCTGTGCGACCCTATGGACTGTAGGTACCAGACTCCTCTATCCTTGGGATTCTCCAGGCAAGAATACTGGAGTAAGTGGCCATGCCCTCCTCCAGGGGATCTTCCCCACTCAGGGATTGAACCTGCGTCTCTTGCATCTTTAGTTGAGCAGTATTCCACTGGATATATATATATATATATATATATATATAATGGATATGTGTATATGGAATATTACATATATTCCAATGGAATATATTTATGTATATATATATACACACATGTTATATAAAATAGATACATCACATCTTCTCACAAAGGTACCATTTAACAAACTCAGAAATACTTTTATATCACACAGTGTAGAATGTTCAAATCCATTTCCATAAATGGTACATTATAAACAGTATTTTCTAAGTGTTTGTCAACCAGATAGGGAAGCAAGAAAAGAATCAGTGATGCACGTTTATCCACTAGATCCTCAGAGAAGCCTGAGAAAGCAATTGAGGACTCCTGGGCTGGGACCCATCCTGGGCAGGCCTGGACTAAGGGGTCAGGGCAGCAAATAGGGGAGTTGCACCCCAGCAAGGTGATACAGTTGGTACATTCTCTTTGATAAATGTAAGTAAATAACAGGGGTATGATTTCCAGGATTTTGCCCATATGATTCTCAGTAAAATGAATCATTTGTGAGTCAAGAATGAATCATAGTCTAAGTGATGAAAGCACAAAATAATAGGACTCTATTGTAAAATACATGAAAAGAAAGTCTAATAGGAAAAACTGAGTTCATAAAATAGAAAGGAAATGGTTGCTGCTAATTTTTCAAAGAACAGACATAGAAATTTGAAGCTATTTTTCTATGGATCTGGAAAGACCTTTAAATTGTGCCTGACCTGGGACTTTTAGCACAAAAGCTTCTACGGCTAGGATTGTCTGCTTTGTTGGTAGAGCATTGTGATTCTCATTTAGCATGTCCAAATTTGAGATAGAATTGCAGGATTAACTTCTCTATTTCTATTTATCAGAATGGAGGTTAGATGCTGAAAAAAGTCACCTAAAAAAATTGGGCAGAAAGACATGGAAGCAACCTAGATGTCCATCGGCAGATGAATGGAAAAAGAAGTGGTGGGGTATAGAATACAATGGAATGTTACTCAGCCATAAAAAAGGAATGAATTTGAGTTAATTGAACTGAGGTGGATGAAACTAGAGCCTGTTATACAGAGCAAAGTATGTCAGAAAGAGGAAAACAAATAAGTATTAACACACACATGCACACACACACACACACACGTGTGTGTGTGTGTGTGTATGTGTGTGTATATATATGAGTCACTTAGGTGGCTCAGTGGTAAAGAATCTGCCTGCAATGCAGGAGATGGAGGAGATGCATGTTTGATCCCTGGGTCAGGAAGATCCCTGGGAGAAAGACATGGCAACCCGCTCCAGTATTCTTGCCTGGAGAATCCCATGGACAGAGGAACCTGGTGAACTATATAGTCCATGGGGTCACAAAGAGTCGGACCCAGCTGAAGTGGTAGCACACACGCATATATGGAATCTAGGAAAATGGTACTGATGAGCCTATTTGCATGGCAGGAATAGAGACACAGACATAGAGAACAGACTTTGAACACAGCAGGGGAAGGAGAGGGTGAGATGAATTGGGAGAGTAGCATGGAAACATATACATTACCATATGGAAAACAGACAGCTAGTGGGAAGTTGGCATATAACACAAGGGAGCTCAACTCCGTGCTCTGTGACAACCTAGAGGGGTGGGAGGGAGGTTCAAGAGGGAGGGGACATATGTATACTTATGGCTGATTCACACTGTTGTATGGCAGAAACCAATACAACATTGTAAAGCAATTATCCTCCAATTTAAAATAAACTGAAAAGAAAATGGGGCCAAGAGGTGGTTTGCTTTTCAGTCACTAAGTTGTGTCAAACTCTTTGCAATCTTGTAGGGGTGCAGCCCACCAGACTCCTCTGTCCATGGGATTTTCCAAGCAAGAATACTGGAGTGGGTTGCCATTTCCTTCTCCAAGGATCTTCCCAGGGATTGAACCTATTCCTTCAGTGTCTCCTGCATTGGCAGGCAGATTCTTTACCACTGAGCTACCTGGGGAGCTCTAGAGAGATGGTAGTAACATTATGTTAAGATTCAAGCCTACAAAGCAAGGTTTATGGGTGGGGAGCATAAACCTCAGCAGCAAAGCAGGTGGGGAGCTGAAAACAGGAACAACTCTTTACTAGCAAGTGTCTGGGGAAGATCCCCTAGTTGGTCCTCTTATTGACCATGAAAATGGATAAGAAGATATGAATGAAATGAAATCAGCAAATAGAATTCTGTGGAATAAGGATAGACTATACCCAGCAAAATTAAACTAAGGAAGAGAATTCTTCAGTTTTCATTCCACTCCCAAAGAAAGGCAATGCCAAAGAATGCTCAAACTACCGCACAATTGCATTCATCTCACATGCTAGTAAAGTAATGCTCAAAATTCTCCAAGCCAGGCTTCAGCAATATGTGAACCGTGAACTTCCTGATGTTCAAGCT
>NW_011494756.1:4091534-4091848 GCF_000754665.1 Bison bison bison | reverse complement strand
CTGTGGAAAATTCTGAAAGAGATGGGAATACCAGACCACCTGATCTGCCTTTTGAGAAATTTGTATGCAGGTCAGGAAGCAACAGTTAGAACTGGACATGGAACAACAGACTGGTTCCAAATAGGAAAAGGAGTATGTCAAGGCTGTATATTGTCACCCTGTTTATTTAACTTCTATGCAGAGTACATCATGAGAAACTCTGGACTGAAAGAAACACAAGCTGGAATCAAGATTGGCGGGAGAAATATCAATAACCTCAGATATGCAGATGACACCACTCTTATGGCAGAAAGTGAAGAGGAACTAAAAAGCCT
>NW_011494756.1:4085889-4091434 GCF_000754665.1 Bison bison bison | reverse complement strand
AGATCATGGCATCTGGTCCCATCACTTCATGGCAAACAGATGGGGAAACAGTGTCAGACTTTATTTTTTTGGGCTCCAAAATCACTGCCGATGGTGATTGCAGCCATGAAATTAAAAGACACTTACTCCTTGGAAGAAAAGTTATGACCAACCTAGATAGCATATTCAAAAGCAGAGACATTACTTTGTCAACAAAGGTCCGTCTAGTCAAGGCTATGGTTTTTCCAGTGGTCCTGTATGGATGTGAGAGTTGGACTGTGAAGAAGGCTGAGCACCAAAGAATTGATGCTTTTGAACTGTGGTGTTCAAGAAGACTCTTGAGAATCCTGCAAGGAGATCCAACCAGTCCATCCTAAAGGAGATTAGTCCTGAATATTCACTGGAAGGACTGATGTTGAAGCTGAAACTCCAGTACTTTGGCCACCTTGTTGGAGAAGACTCTTGAGAGTCCCTTGGACTGCAAGGAGATCCAACCAGTCCATTCTGAAGGAGATCAGCCCTAGGATTTCTTTGGAGGGAATGATGCTAAAGCTGAAACTCCAGTACTTTGGCCACCTCATGTGAAGAGTTGACTCATTGGAAAAGACTCTGATGCTGGGAGGGATTGGGGGCAGGAGGAGAAGGGGACAACGGAGGATGAGATGGCTGGATGGCATCACTGACTCGATGGATGTGAGTCTGAGTGAACTCTGGGAGTTGGTGATGGATAGGGAGGCCTGGCATGCTGCGATTCATGGGTCACAAAGAGTCGGACACGACTGAGGGACTGATCTGATCTGATCTGATAAGTTACAATACCCCATGATTTTCTTATGCCTTCTCTATGCAAGGCTAAAGCATAAAATAGTATCTCATTCAGAACTTGTTTCTTAGGATGAAGTGGTTGGTCTTGATGACTGAGCAAAATGATTTGCTGAAAACAACTGAAACAGCTGTTGGAAACACTGCAATAAACAATTGTTAATGATAAATAAATGGGTGAATGCTGTGTGTGTGGGATTCTGATGACTGCAGAAGGAGTGGAGTGTGAGGTAGAATATTAGCACTACCTTTAAAGAGTCAACATTTCAGAATTTCTTTCCATTTCCATTTCTACCACCTTGGCCCAAATGTTATCATATTTCACGTGAACTACCACAGGAGCCTCTTACTTGGCCTTCCTGCTTTTACTCTCGCCCTTTACATCATTATGTTCTCCAAAGAAAGGCAGAGGTGACCTTGTTAAACTATGAATTGCATCATGTCACCCTCTTGCTTTAAAGCCTTGCATGGCTTCCGGTAGCATTTGAAGTGCAATCCAACCCCCTCACTGGGCCTACAAAGGTCCTGCCTCACCTGACATCTGCCTAACTTTCTTACATGCCATCCTTTATGATCTGCTTTAACCACTGTGCTCATCTTCTTCCTATGCCAAGTATGTGCCAAACTTATTCCCGCCACACGGCCTTTGCACCAGCCGTTCTCACTACCTGGTAAGCCCAGTTGCTCACAAAGCATGCTCCTTCTGATCATGAGGCCTCATCTTACAATACCTTTTTGGAGAAGCCTTCTATGAACACTCTGACCACACATCCTAAAAACGTCTCTAGGTGTTCTCTAGGACATCACTGATTATTTTCATCATTTGGCACTTATCATCACCTGCTATTCTCTCGTTTACTTTTTAATTGTCTGTCTCCCCTGTTTTAAAGAAAAAGTATAATGAGAATTTATTCAAACATGTATCCCCAAGAGCCAGACAGTCTGGCATTTAATAAGAGTGCAGTAGAACAGTCTTTTGGACTCTGGGAGAGGGAGAGGGTGGGATGATTTGGGAGAATGACATTGAAACATGTATAATATCATACATGAAACAAATCACCAGTCCAAGTTTGGTGCATGATACTGGTTGCTTGGGGCTGGTGTGCTGGGACGACCCAGAGGGATGGTAGGGGAGGGTGGAGAGAGGGGGTTTTGGGATGGGGAGCACCTGTATACCTGTGGTATGTTGATGTATGGCAAAACCAATACAATATTGTAAAGTAATTAACCTCCAATTAAAATAAATAAATTTATATTTAAAAAAATAAAATAAAATTTAAATTTGCCAAAAAAAAAAATAAGAGTGCAGTAAAAGAGTGTTGAAAAATGAATGAACAAATGAGTCATTATCTTGGCTTGACAAGGAGCCACAATGGGGAATCTTAACCAAAAATGAATGTTTTGTAGGTTTATAGGTCCTTCTCTGCATGTCCCAAATGCCAAGCAATGAATTAACCCAAGGAGGAAAATCATTTAAGCAAGAATATTTTGGGTGCTATACATAGAGTTTCTCAGATGGCACTAGTGGTAAAGAATCTGCCTGCAATGCAGGAGACCAAGAGATGTGGGTTCCATCCCTGGATTGGGTAGATCCTTGGGAGGAGGAAATGGCAACCCACTCCAGTATTCTTGCCGGGAGAATCCCATGGACAGAGGAGCCTGATGGGCTACAGTCCATGGGATCGCAGAGTCGGACATGACTGAGCATCTGAGCACTTAGAGATCCTTATTGCTGTTGTTCAGTCACTAAGTTGCGTTTAACTCCTTGTGACCCCGTGGACTACAGCACACCAAGCTTGCTGCCCTTCACTATCTCCTGGAGTTTGCTCAAATTCATGTCCATTGAGTTAGTGATGCCATCCAACCATTTCATCCTCTCTGCCCCCTTCTCCTCCTGCCCTCAGTCTTTCCCAGCATCAGGATCTTTTCTCATAAGTTGGCTCTTTGCATCAGGTGACCAAAGTATTGGAGCTTCTGCTCCATCATCAGTCCTTGCAATGAATATTATAGATGCCATGAGTGAACAAATTAATCATCTTCCCTTGAGAAGGATCCATAATGCAGAATCTTGACCCAAAATGAATGTTCTGTGGATTTATAGGTATTTCTGTGCATGTCCCAAATGCCAAGCAACAAATTAACCCAAAGAGGAAAATCATTTAAGCAAGAATATTTTCGGTATCATGTAGGTAATCAATGGCTCCATGTGTGGGATTTGTCTCTTTTCAGTCTTCTATTTGGAACATTCCTCAAATATGAACTGTTTAAATTTCATTCAAGCACATTTAAAACTTAAAGTTTCCAAGTGGCTATTTTCTCATAACTTCTGAACTGTTTCACTAAATCTATAGTGTTTTTGTGTCAGACTCTCCAGCCAGTGTAAACAGGATTGTTTTCTGTGTTGCAGGTTTATAAATCTGTTGACAAATAAAGACGGACTGCGTCGGGAGGTCGCGTATTCTTAGGTAGGATGTTCTAATAGAAATGTGCGATGGGCTGGGGGGAGGGGTGCAGATGATGAAGTGGGAATCTGTCCACCCACACTGGTTGGAAAACCTACTTTAAAACTTACCCAGCACCCTAATGCGGTTGTTACAGGGAGAGTGTGCGCTATGATGGCAATGTGTCAGGCCTAATTGGGACCTTCTGAGAGCTAAGAGGACATGTAATTCTAGCAGGAAAATGGTAATCCACTCACAAGCACTGTATTCACAGGAAAACTTTCCTTCAGCCCTCCCTGCCTTCCTTGCTTAGCTATTCAAGGGAAGTGATCGGTGCATGCAAACTTATAAAAATTTAAACTATTTGGGAGCTTTTAGAAATGAGTTACAGACCTTGACTAAACAAACAAAAAAGTTCCTCCGTGAAAATGAGGTACTGAATAGGTATGACTGAGTCCTCTCTCACATAAGGGCAGGTCCAGCCAGTCAGAAAACTACCTGGATTTACAGGAGTGACATTTTCAGGTGATTCCAATTCAAACTGTGAATGTAAGCCCCAAGGAATTCATGTTAAATGTTAGTCGCTCAACCGTGTCTGACTCTTGGTGACCCCATGGACTGTAGCCCTCCAGGCTCCTCTGTCCACGGAATTCTCCAGGTAAAAATACTGGAGTGGGTAGCCATTACCTACTTCAGGGGACCTTCCCAACCCAGGGATTGAACCCAGGTCTCTTGCATTGCAGGCAGATTCTTTACCATCTGAGCCACCAGGGAAGTTCTCTGCATTAACCCCGATTTCCAATTTTAATAAGTGTTCACCAAACCCTTTCTGGAACAACAAATGGGAAGTGATGTAAGACAGACACCTCTCCTTCTTTGGCTTAGAGGGAAGCTGAAGTGGGCTAGAAGGTTGCATATGTCGATATAATCAATCCTGATGTCATTAACACCGAGAGAGGTGGCCATTCTCAGTAGGGTGCTGACCAAGCTTCTAGTCTCCACTGATCTTTTGATGGAGTGGAGGCATGGGATCAAGGTACTTCTTGGAAGCATAGGGTCAAAGTACTTCTCAGATCTGAGCTGACTCCAGATGTCATGACCTTCATCTCACCTTGCTAATTAAATTGTTGTTGTCCACTTATTCAGTTTTGTCTGACTTTTTGTGGCCCCCATGGACTGTAGCATGCCAGCTCTGTCCTCTGCTATCTCCCAGAGTTTGCTCAATTTCATGTTCATTGAGTTGGACATAGTGAACAAGGAAAGCAACCACTCAGAGATGCAAAGAAATAGTTTCCACCTCTCACTTGTGGGTCATACAGTGTGGTCCACCAGGAAAAGAAGCTTTTGGCCAATAAACTGTGATCCTCATAAAGATGAATCTAAAGGGAATAAAGCTAGAGAACTTAGGGAAATGTATTTGTACCATGCTTCTCCTTTTTGTTTGCAAACAAAAACTCTAAGGGGTTTCATTGGGAATCTAGATGTTTTGGAGGAAGTTTGATGTTGAATATTTTTAACTTGGCCTGGTTTTTATTCACATTTATTGATCACATACTATGTGCCATGTACGACTCCTGTGCTTTATATACATGAACTCCAAGAAGCAAGTTTATCACTATATCCAAGTTTATCATTTTCACAGACAAAGGAGGTGCACAAACCAGGTGGTGCTAGTGGTAAAGAACCTGCCTGCCAGTGCAGGTAGATGTAAGAGACCTGGGTTCAATCCCTGGGTTGGGAAGATCCCCTGAAATGGCAACCCATTCCGGTATTCTTGCCTGGAGAATCCTATGGACAGAGGAGCCTGGTGGGCTTCACAGAGTTGGACACAACTGCAGCGACTTAGCACACACACAGCAAGAAAACACCACCTATCACAATAAACTGTGGAAAATTCTTCAAGAGATGGGAACACCAGACCACCTGACCTGCCTCTTGAGAAACCTATATGCAGGTCAGGAAACAACAGTTAGAACTGGACATGGAACAACAGACTGGTTCCAAATAGGAAAAGGAGTATGTCAAGGCTGTATATTGTCACCCTGCTTATTTAACTTCTGTGCAGAGTACATCATGAGAAACGATGGGCTGGGAGAAGCACAAGCTGGAATCAAGATTGCCGGGAGAAATATCAATAACCTCAGATATGCAGATGACACCACTCTTATGGCAGAAAGTGAAGAGGAACTCAAAAGCCTCTTGATGAAAGTGAAAGTGGAGAGTGAAAAAGTTGGCTTAAAGCTCAACATTCAGAAAACGAAGATCATGGCATCTGGTCCTATCACTTCATGGCAAACAGATGG
>NW_011494756.1:4072657-4085789 GCF_000754665.1 Bison bison bison | reverse complement strand
CTAGAACCTAGATAGCATATTCAAAAGCAGAGACATTACTTTGCCAACAAAGGTCCGTCCAGTCAAGGCTATGGTTTTTCCTGTGGTCCTGTATGGATGTGAGAGTTGGACTGTGAAGAAAGCTAAGCGCTGAAGAATTGATGCTTTTGAATTGTGGTGTTGGAGAAGACTCTTGAGAGTCCCTTGGACTACAAGGAGATCCAACCAGTCCATCCTAAAGGAGATCAGTCCTGGGTGTTCATCGGAAGGTCTGATGCTAAAGCTGAAACTCCAGTATTTTGGCCACCTCATGCGAAGAGTTGACTCATTGGAAAAGACTCTGATGCTGGGAGGGATTGGGGGCAGGAGGAAAGGGGGACGACAGAGGATGAGATGGCTGGATGGCATCACCAACTCGATAGACGTGAGTTTGAGTGAACTCCTGGAGATGGTGATGGACAGGGAGGCCTGGCGTGCTGTGATTCATGGGGTCGCAGACGGTTGGACACGACTGAGTGACTGAACTGAACTGAATGTATTATTTTGAGGATTTGAGTAAAACTGGAGAAAATGTTTGACTTATAAGGATTCCAGACTAGACGATACTTAGGAAAAGACACTGGCAATGACAAGGAGAAAGAAAGCAGTGTTCGAGACTTAAATGAGACTTTCAGACACTGGGTAGGAACAAACTTTGATGAGTCAGAACCAAAGCTTCCGTAGATCAGGAATCTTGCAGCTAGACCATTTCCCCTGCTACCTAAAGCAAATGAAACCATGGTTCATAGTATTTGCCTGGAGAGCTCCCCTGTGTCCTGTTAGTTGTTTGCTCAAGTGTTTGCTTTGTTTTGTATAAACGTGCCATCTCAGGGGCCGCAAGAGGAGCAACATGGTAAATCTCCCTGACAAGCGCTCTTCCTGCAGTCATTTGTTTCCCTGAGTCTCGTGTGTAACTACAAGTCACTTTCTGATCAGTCCCTCTTAGAACGAGGTGGCGTGATGTGTCCTGCCAGGTTACCCAGAAGCAATTCTTTATTTATCCAGATTTCTCCCAGATCATTTCCAAAGATCTGTCTACTTCTGTTTTAGTTCACCAATGTTTTATTTACAGCATCTCACCGAGACCAGGCAGTACAGAAAGGGACCCTGTGTTTTGTGATAAGTTTTCCTTTCAAAGCTTCATGCTCAAAGAGAATTGACTAGAGTGTCAGCTGACCTTTAGCTGAGGCTTAACAAGCCAGGACAGTGCTATGCACAGAAAACAGCTTCACTGGACATCAGCAACCAAACAAAACAGCATCTCAAATTGTTCTTAAGGATTCGAAGTTAGAACAACACCTATTATAAACTAAATTTTAAAACATTCACTTGGGGAATTTGATTTTGTCCCTTAAAATATTTTCTTCTCTGATGAAACTTATAAGAAGTAGTCAACATTACTTTTCCTTTCCTCCATATTCAGCTTGGTAAAAAAATAATGTCAGCCAGCGACATTAACTCCCACCTTGTCATACATGCTAAAGTGTTCTCATTATCTGCCTTGCCAGCTCTAAACTTATTCAACAAAAAAAAAGATCTCAGCATGAAACTCATTCTGACTATGGGGAGCCCCATGAAGCGTGTTTAAAAATTCAGCACAAAATGTCCTCATCTTATATATGAAGTTCTCTTTATAAATGACTAATGCTTTGAAATTTAGGAGCCACTTTCAGGATTGTGCTTCTGGGGCATCTATGAAATCAAGAAAAGACGCTACTACAGGTGGCATTTTCTGAGCCTATGGCATGCTCCTGGTTTAAGAAGACCAGGCAGATGCCGCTGGTCCTTGCTGGATTCACACAATGAATGTCTTTAACGTTAGCCTGTGTTGCTTATCTCTGAAACTGAAGAACCAGCCAGTGGCAAAATGGGGAATGTCAGCAAATATTTCAGACACAGAAAAGGCTGGCTTGATGAGTGCGTAAGATACCTGTACAACCCAGTCCATACCCGCACACAACCCACACCCCCCATTCAAGTGGAGGGACACAAAAATGTGGTCTCTGATGTGTAGGGTGATGCATTCAAGGACAGTGGTGGATGCTATTTGGATTCCTCATCCTCAGTAGTAAATGTTGAATTTCTTCTTTCTCATTTAAAAAAAAATTTATTGAAAAAAAAAATTTATTGGAGTTCAATTGCTTTACAATGTCGTGTTAGTTTCTGCTGTACCGCAAAGTGAATCATCTATATGTATATATAAAAATCCCCTCTTTGGGGGGTTTTCTTCCCATTTAGGTCACCATAGAGCATTGAGTAGAGTTCCCTGAGCTATGGAGTAGGTTCTCATTAGCTATCTGTTTTATATACAGTAGTATACATATGTCAATTCCGATCTCCCAATTCATCCCACCCCCCTTTCCCACTTTGGTATCCATAGGTTTGTTCTTTATGTCTGTGTCTCTATTTCTTCTTTGCCAAGAGCTGTACCATTTTTCTAGCAGCCACATGGAGAACATTGTGGTTGTTTC
This sequence comes from Bison bison bison, assembly GCF_000754665.1. Lineage (NCBI taxonomy): Eukaryota > Metazoa > Chordata > Mammalia > Artiodactyla > Bovidae > Bison > Bison bison. Next base: position 4,083,300 of record NW_011494756.1, on the reverse strand, counting down.
TTTAGAAACTATAGCACTACTGTATAACCCAGCAATCACACTCCTGGGCGTATACCTGGAGAAAACCATAATTCCAAAAGATACATGCACCGCAATGTTTGAAAGTGAAAATGAAAGTCACTCAGTCATGTTCGACTCTGCGACCCCATGGATGATACAGTCCATGAAATTCTCCAGGCCAGAATACTGGAGTGGGTAGCCTTTCCCTTCTCCAGGGGGTCTTCTCAACCCAGGGATTGAACCCAGGTCTCCTGCATTGCAAGTGGGTTCTTTACCAGCTGAGCCACCAGGGAAGCCCAAGAACACTGGAGTTGCAGCACTATTTACAATAGCCAAGACAAGGAAGCTACCTAAATGTTCATCAACAAAGGCAAGGATCAAGAAGATGTGGCACATATATACAATGGAGTATCACTCAGCCATAAAAAGGCTCTTTTCCACTTGCTCTTCCCAATTCACCTCAGGCATCTCTGCTTTAGTTCATACACATCCATGTCAAGACCTTCTAAAACACAGGCCCAGGGCAATTTCTCTCCTTTCTTTGGTGTGACATAGGTCACAATTCTACAGAGCTGAATGGATATGATGGGATACCAAAATTTAAGGCAAAAAAGGAGAAGCAAAACTGTAGATTCTAATGATCCAAGAGGATTGACTAAGTCACCAGGCCCTGATGGTTTTCCATGGGGACCCACTCAGCACCCCTTCTAGACAACAAGGGTTCTTTATTACTTACCATAATCTAATTCTGATAATCCACCTATCTTCTTGGGACAAAAATCCTTACCATAGATACTCACTGATCTGGGTCCATGGCAGTGAAAGGGTGTTGGAGGATTTCAGCATGGCTGGGATGTAGAGGTAGGCTGTCTATGAAATGAACATCTCCAGCATGATGGTTTTCTAACTTTGTTGTGTGTTTGAGTCACTTGATTCCTGATATTCCTGTGGTATGCTCAGTCATGTCTGACTCTTTGTGACCCCATGCACTGTAGCTCACAAGGCTCCTTGCCTGGAATTTTCCAGGCAAGAATACTGGAATGGGTTACCATTTTCTACTCCAGGGGATCTTCTTGACCCAGGGATCGAACCCACATCTCTTTTGTCTCCTGCACTGACAGGAGGATTCTTTACCAGCTGAGCCACCAGTGAAGCCCCATGTAGAGTAGGCAGGTCTTTATATTGGAGGAAGACAAGGATGGGAAGCCAGGTACTAGTCAGCGTGACATCAGGGATCAGGCCTCATACATAGTAGGGCCTGGCACACAGTAGGTACTTTGTGATCATTTAATGAAGGAATAATTTAAAGAAAGTACAAAGGTGAAACACATAGAGAGTATTTAAGAAACCACAAGTTGTCCGGTTTGGCCAGAGAATGAGGTAGGTTAGGTTTTTCCAGCCTTGGTACTAACAGTGGTTTGGACCAGATAGTTCATTGTTGTGGGAAGTGATGGCCCTTGGCATTTCAGAGTGCTTAGCAGGGCCACTGACTTCCACCTATAAGACGCCAGTAACATCTCTTATGTTGTGAGAGCCCCAAACATCTGCAGATGTTGGTGAATACCCCCCAAGGGGGTGAAACTGTGCCTGGATGAGGAACATTGTGATAGGAAATCGTTGGAAAACAGGAGGAGAAGGGATGTAGGATCAAAATTTGAGAGCTCTGATATGTCAGGGTATTACACTTAGGTATTTACATAAGGTATTGGGGTACATAGGGTATTTACACTTCATTTAATAGACAAAGCATATGTATTAAAGATTTCTGGGCTAGGGAATTACAGAATTAGGGTTGTGATTTAGGGAGAATAATTTGGCAGTTTATATAACTAACTGCATTTTATAAAATATATGTATATTAAATATACAAAACAACAAAATTACTTAACATTTTTGTGCCTTGGTTTCCTCATGTGAATAATGGTGATAATTATGGCTTTATTATAGTGAAGACTAAATGAGGTACTTCATATAAGTACCTGAAACAGTGCCTGGTAACTTTTAAGCAAAAAATAATTTTTGTATTTTTAACATTACCTTTTTTATAATTGAATTTATTTATTTTTACTTGAAGGATAATTGCTGTCCAATATTGTGTTGGTTTCTGCCAATATTATCAAGAAACAAGGCACTTAGCTCAAACAGCTTTGAAACATTTTTGAGATACAGCTACCAGTTTTCATATGCTGCTGCTGCTGCTGCTGCTAGGTCGCTTCAGTCATGCCCGGCTCTGTGCGACCCCACAGACGGCAGCCCACCAGGCTCCGCTGTCCCTGAATCAGTATCAAAACATTTGTTCCAAAACTAGTCCAAGTGTAAGCCAAATCAGCACACTCAGAGGGACTGCTGTTCTCATTTCTCCTTATATCCTGGATGAAAAGCTCATCAAGTCACACTTAAGAACGAAATGGGAGACAATGGAAAAGAGAAAGAAAAGTGATTTTAAAGCTTCTTCTCATACACGTTAACAGAGAGCCTTGAAACCATGTAAAGAGAGACTGAAGCCAACAGCAGACAACTGCTTGCTCTACAGGGGCATCTGCATGGGCTGGCTTCCACGTGTAATTGCTAACAAGCCACAGGTGCCAAGCCGCAGGAGCCCGGGATAGCCCAATTTTAAGAAGAGAAATGACAATTCTTTACCCGTCATTCATCCCAAGGTGTGCTTGTCATCTCTCATAGCACATGGTGAGTTACCTTTTTATTAGTGGCTTTGGAAATATTTTCATGAGTGAGAAGCTGCAACACCCTTACCTGCAAAACCGCTCGTAAATGAGACTATGCTGGATGGAGGATATGCGATCCACCTGCCAGAAGATGAAAGGTGTGCATTCACTCTCTCAGACAATCAGATTAGGGCCTCTTTCCTTCCTGCCTGTCTCTTCACACCGGTCAAAATGATGGGCACACGCGGTTCTCCTATCTTACTTTATTCTCTTCCCTGTTTCCCTAACCATTTTAACTAGCCAGCTTGAAATCAAGAAGATACTTACAAGAATCAAGTTAATCTCAGGGGTTTGCTTAATAATATCATCTGACATTTTGAAGTTTTCAAAATGCTTTCCCATAAGTCATTTTGCTTGAGCCCAGCCAAAGCCCTTAAAATGAATATTCTGTACTCCTTACAGAAAGAGACTGAGGTTCAGTAAAGTTTAATGCCTTGTCCATGGAAATCATGGAACCTGAGAAAGAAGGTAGGTTTGCTGACTCCTGGTTCTAACACTGTGACTGTCTCTTAATTATTTTGCACCACTGTGTCCAACAATATTTACATATTTCTTCCTTTTTTGTTCTAGCTGGAGTCATACTTCCAATGAACACTTATAAGAATAATTAGACCTGTCTCATCCTTTGACTGATCTTCATAACCTTTTGCTAGGTCTTCATGCCTTTATCATGACTGCCTGAAATTCCTCATCACCCACTATCAAAGATAACCTGTCCTCAACACTGTGGCAGGATCCCATCAGTTTTCAGGTACTTTCAGAACTATTCAGGTATTTAAGAACCATTCGTGTATTTAAGATTTGTCCTTCTCATCTTATCTTTGCTTTCAATCATGTCCCAAACTCTTCTTTCCTACTTCCATTTAAGTGGAATTTAAATCCCATTTAAATCCCATTTAAGTGGGATTTATAAGTTCTAACATGGTAGTAAAAACATGGCCGGGGTCTCCACTCTCTATCTCTCTCCTCTATCTCTCTCCTAGGTTGGTTCCTCCAGTTTGGGGATGGAAAAGGGGGAGAAAATAAAGAATGTCTCCTAACCTTCCTAAATTGTAAAGACTCTAGACAGCAGAGGGGAAGAAACATTGTCAACTCTTCCCATACTCTGGAGCTCCAACGGTCACTGTGTCCTGCTGGTTCATTTCCTTGGTGTGAAGCCACAGCTGGGCCTTCAGTTACTCTCTTTTCACCATTCGGTCTTCCTTCATTTTCTCTCACTCTTGGGATCAGGTGTGTGTGTGTTCACCTCCGTGAAAAAGAGTTGTGGCTCCTGAAGGAGACCTTCGTCATCAAGGTCAGAGGCGACAAGAATGGATACAACTTTCAGTGTGTCCTTGCGGAGGTCCAGTGTGCTCACCACCTTCCCTTCTCGAGTGCCTGCCCACACTCTTCAGGCTCCAGCATTTGACAGAGACATTTTCACAGAGACAGTTCAGCCAGCCCCTGCAGCTGTATAAACCAATTCTGCCTCTCATGTAAATCCATGGGTGTGTGGGTGTGTGTGTGTGTGTGTGTGTGTGTGTGTATAGCCTATTGCATCTACTTCTCTGGTTGAACCCTAATCATACAAAATTTGGATGTGGGGTCGAGAGACATTTGTTTTAAGAACAATATAAATAATTGCATACTTGTATGCTGATCGGAATGAACCCAAAAATATAGTGTAGTGGGAGAAAAAAAGCTCAAGTCACACCCTTGAATAGAAAAAGGGGATGAAGTACAGTGTACAAGAGGAAGTTCTGGCCTTAGCTAGGGACAAAAAAAGGTCATCTATATCAACAAAAAAACAGATTGTATAGCTACAGGTGCTAGTAAGTGGATAAATAAGGTGCTGGCACCCTGGAGAAGTTTTCTTCTGAGCGCTTTAAGTGGAATTTGTAAAATATTTACTTCAAAAAGAAGGAAAATAATATGAACCTATAAAGAAAATCTGAGATATAAAAAGTAGTAATAAGAAAAGAAAATGATAAATTTGTGTGTGCTAATTCACTTCAGACTCTTTGCCACCCCATGGACTGTAGCCCACCAGGCTCCTCTGTTCATGGGATTCTCCAGGCAAGGATGCACGATACTGGATGCTTGGGGCTAGTGCACTGGGACGACCCAGAGGGATGGTATGGGGAGGGAGGAGGGAGGAGGGTTCAGGATGGGGAACACATGTATACCTATGGCAGATTCCTTTTGATATTTGGCAAAACTAATACAATTATGTAAACTTTAAAAATAAAATAAAATTTAAAAAAACAAAAAAAGAACAAAGAGTGGCACCCATTAGCAGTCACTGACATTCCCCCCAGTCCCTCAGAATATAATTAATTTCCAGATGATGATGTATTTCATCTGGTCACTACATTTCAAGCCTCAAGACCTTTCAAGTTTGAGAGACTGGTTTTAAGTTAATTTCAAGTACCTGCTACTGTTTATCATTGTATTCTTTCTAATGAGAACCAAAACCATACGAATATAAACATGTTAATTTCACAGAAGTTCCAATCACAGAAATGTCATTTACAGTGTACATGTGTACCGTTACAGTGATTACTAAATTATTAACATTAAAACATTAACTCCAAATGTAGAAACTTTATCTCCCTCTTGGCTCTCCTTATTATCAATGCCAGGACTGTCCAAGAATACAGTGGGGAATGATGAAGACGTGATGCCTCTGAAATTTTTGAATAGCACATAATCTGTGCCTTAATGAAGAAAAAAGAAGACATCACCATTTGCCTCACAGCATATGCTGTTTCTAGAAGAGATGATAATCAAAATCAAAACCTAGCAATTTTTTATTATGGAAGAGTGTAAGTGATGATAAATATAATAAGCCTTGGGAAAAAAAAAAAAAAAAGAATACTGTAGTGGGTTGCCATTCCCTCCTCCAGGGGATCTTCCCAACCCAGGGATCAAACCCATGTCTCTTGTTTCCTGTATTGGCAGGTAGGTTCTTTATCATTGGGCTCCCCTGGTGGCTCAGAGGTTAAAGTGTCTGCCTGCAATGTGGGAGACTTGGGTTCAATCCCTGGATCAGGAATATCCCCTGGAGAAGGCAATGGCAACCCACTCCAGTATTCTTGCCTGGAGAATCCCATGGGTGGAGGAGCCTCGTGGGTTATACAGTCCACGGGGTTGCAAAGAGTCAGACACGACTGAGCGACTTCCCTTCACTTCTTTATCACTAGTGTGCCTGGGAAGCCCAGATAAAATAGTAGTTTGACCTAAACTATTCTAGATCATTGAAGAAGGAAAACCGCTCAACTCACTCTATGCAACCAGCATTATACTAGTACCAAAACCTGGCAAAAACTCTTAAAATTTTAATTGATCAAATCCAGTAATACGTAAGAGGGATAATACATCATAACAAAAGGAATTTAACTTAGGAATGTGATATTACCCTAACATACTAAAATAAATTATTATAATTCATAGTATATAGTTTAAGTAAAGGTAAAACATTTGATAAAATATATTACCCATTTGTAGGGGCTTCCCAGATAGCTCAGTGGTAAAGAATCCGCTTGCCAAGCAGGCGATCCCTCAGCCAGGAAGATGCCCTGGAGGAGGAAATGGCAACCCAGTCTAGTATTCTTGCCTGGGAAATCCCATGGACAGAGGAACCTGGGGGCTCCTCTGGGGTCCATGAGGTCACAAAGAGTCAGACACGACTTAGCAACTAAACAACAACACCACCACAAAACCACCGATTTTTAGTAAAAATTCTCAGTAAAGGAGACAAAAACTTCTTTAAACTGATCAACATGTACTAAAGCACGCAGCTAACATCTTACCAAATGGTAGGAGACTGAGTGCTTTTCCCATAATATCAGGAACAAGGCAAAGATATCTGCCTTTCTAGTTTGGAAATGTTTAAGGAAAGTGGTTTTTATTTATAAACAATATAATGTCCATGTAGAAACAAACAAAAAATGCCAGTATTAGTAAATAAGTTAAGCAATACTGCAGCATTCAAAAATTAATTGTATTTTTATATACTAGTAAGAAGCAATTAAAAGTTGCAATTAATAAAACAAGCTCATACAAAATAGCATTAAAAATGTGAAATACATAGGGAAATTTTAACAAAATATGCACAAGACCAGAACACTGAAAACAGCAATATATTATGAGATCAAGGAATACCTAAGTAAATGAGAAGTATGTCTTTTCCATGGGTCAGAAGACTCAATATTACTGAAATGTCAATTATCCTAAAACTGGTTAGGAGATTCAAGGCAATTCGGATAAAAATTCCAGAATTTTTATTTAAAACTGACAGGCTAATTCTAGAAGTGCCTAGAAACCAAAGAACCAATAGCCAAAACTATTCAGACAAAAAAAATTAAAACCAACAAATTCAGATGACTTACATTATTTTATTTGAAAACTTATTATAAAGCTAACAAGAGTATTAGTAAGACTAAACATACAAATCAATGGAATAGAATAAAAGAGTTGAGAAACAGACTCATATATAGATGGTTAATTGAATTTCCATAAAAGGACCATGGACAGTCAAATAAAGAAAGAAAAGCTGGAGCAATTGGATAATCTTAAGAGAAAGAAAAAAAGAACCTTAATTATTGCCTTACTCCATACATATAAGATTAAACTGAAATGGATCACAGTCTTAAATGCAAGGGTAAATTTATAAAATTTCTAGAAGAAAACACAAAAATTTTTGTGACCCTGAATGAGACAAAGATTTCTAACTAATTTTTGTGTCTCATTTCAAGGATACAAAAGCACAGATCATAAAAGGAAAAAAAAAATTGAGTTCATCAAAATTAAAAACATTTTCTCTTTGAAAACCACTGTTAAGATAAAAAAACAAACCACAGACTGAGAGAATACATTCACAAAACATATATCTGGTAAAAGACTTGTTTTTATGTATAAAGAATATATAAAGAACTTTTATAACTTAATAAGACAACAAAGTAACCCAATTAAAAAGCAGCAAAAACCTTTGCATTGAACTTTTGACCAAAGAATATATGAAAATACAGAAATAATGACAAACATGCAAGAAAAGATGTAATATTGTTAGTCATTAGGGAAATGCAGATTACACTTACATTAAAAAGACTATAGTAGAAAGAATGGCAACAAGTACCAAATATTGCCAAGAACTTGGAGCAATAGGAACTCCTGGATGTTGCTGTTGGGAATGTGAAATTCTACAGCTACTTGAAAAATAGCTTGACACCCAGAAAGTGAACCATATGTTTACTATATAATTCAGTAATGCTATTCCTAAGTGTTTTCCCAAGATTAAAAAAAAAAGTCCAGACAAGGACTTGTACTCAAAGGATCACAACAGTTTTATTACAAAGTAAAAAATAGAAACTTACCAAATATCCATAAACCCATGAATCAATACAAAATTATGGCATATTCATACAGTGGAATATTATCCAACAACAATAAAAGCTAAAAGGGCTTCCCAGGTGGTCAGTGGTAAAGAATCTGCCTGCCAATGCAGGAGATGTGGGTTTGATCCCTGGGTCAGGAAGATCCCCTGGAGAAGGAAATAGCAAACCACTCCAGTATTCTTGCCTGGGAAATCCCATGGACAGAGGAGCCTGGCAGGCTATTGTCCATGGGGTCGCAAAAAATTCAGACATGACTTAGCGACTAAACAACAACAAGAGCTACAAACTCTAATTTAAAAAGATGCATGCACCCCAATTTTCATAGTATCACTGTTTACAGTAAAGACACGGAAGCAACCTAGGTGTCCATTGACAGATGAATGGATAAAGAAGATGTGGTACATATATTAATGGAATACTACTCAGCCATAAAAAAGGAATGAGATAATGCCATTTGCAGAGCAATATGGATGAACAAAGAGATTATCATACTAAGTGAAGTATGTCAGACAGAGAAAGTCAAATACCATATAATATCACTTACATGTGGAATCTAATAAAGAAACAAATGAACGTATTTACAAAGCAGAAAGAGACTGACAGACATTGAAAACAAACTATGGCTATCAATGGGGAGGGGAGGCGAAGGACAGATCGGAAGTCTGGGATTGGCAGATGCAAGCTATGTGTATAAAACAGATAAACAATAAGGTCCTACTATATAAGCACAGGGAACTATATTTGATATCTTGCAATAAGCTGTAATGAAAAAGAATGTTTTTAGAAAAGACTCACTCCTTAGCTCACTCCAGCTTAAACAGACTTTTGTTCAGGACTCAATTTTCCCCTTTGGCCAAATTAAATTATTGAATTGTAGAACAGAACGAATAGGTGAAGGATAATCAAATGCCAAATCAATTGCCTAGACCAAGGAGATAAATTTCCTCTTGTCATTTACAGTATATGTTGTTTATTTAATAGTAAGCACACCAGGCAGAAGACTTATGTTTCTGCAAATTTATCATGGAGTCAAAAGTTCATCAGCACTGACTGAAAAAAAATAATATATAGAAGCACCCTATTTATAATTGTTCATAATATTGCATTATATCCAGACCATACAAGCAATTATGTACCAGAAAGTAGAGCTTTGTGTGTGTGTGTGTGTGTGGCCATTGGTGATGAACTATCATATGCATTTTTCTCTAAAGTCATCGTAGCAAACATTCAGCATTTATTGCACACTGACAGTATTCTGAGCACTATACCAAAAGGAAAAATGACAATCTTTTCTATACTATATTTGCTATCTATAATTCAAGGAGACAAAAAAAAAAAAAATCTCAAACCTACAAGAAAACTCACTCACGAGCTGTGCAGAGAATGTTCGGTGGCCTTCTCTGATAGGGCAGGCACTTAGCTGGGGCAGCGGGGGAGCCCGGACTTTCCCTCTGCTCGGTTCACCTATTCAGAGACCAGAATATTCTTAACCTTTTCTGGGTGGGCGAACAACAGATTAGGAATTTCTAATTGCCTTCTCTCTGAGGGCTCTCTCCCAACCAAGTGGCGAAGGTATTAGCAGAAAGTGCTGCGCATCCAAGGTGATGTTAACTTTTTGTGAAATTAAGAGACCTTTATTTGAAAACAGCTTCAATAGCTGGAGGCGTAGAATAGAAGAAAGGTCCTTCAGGCTGTAATAATTGCCGGCTGCCCTGGGAAATGGCTTCAAGGCCGGAGCAGTCGTGGCTTCATGCAAGCACATCCTCTAATTATTGAAAAACCTGTGTAGAGTCTCCATGTTAATCAGTCTCTCAGAGACTTCAGCTTTATGTGGTTAGTGCAGATTTATGGCATTTTTCTTTTCCTGTTATTAAAACTGATATTTCACAAGAAAGAAACTATCTCCAGACAACTGTTAAAATGCAAAGTTTCAGTCATAAAAGAAAACTGCAAGATTATTCTGAGAAGATTCCACAGAGATTTCCAAACAAGGATAAGAAACACACATCAAAGACAGGGGGTGGAGGGTGGAATTCAAAAATAAAAAGGCATGAGTTTAAAATATTAACAAAAAGACTCAACAGTTGGCCCATAGAATCAAGAGGTTAGAGTGTAATTAATTTAAGTGCTTGTTACAATTATGGAAATAAACATTTCATGCATAAATGCAAACTGAATTATACATAATTATGAAAGCACTAAACTAATTGGACCATTTGGATTAACATAGTAGAAGCCAAACTGGCTTTTTAAACCAATGATACAGTGCTTTGCACGTATCCTGCGTGTATGTGGCAAATATTAGTTATTATGGGTAAGAAGCGTATTTAGAAACATACATTTCTTTCAAGTGTTTTGTTTCTCTTGTAAAGTACTGCTGTTTTAGCTGTTAAATCATGTCTGACTTTTTGTGACCCTTTGGACTATAGCCTGCCAGGTTCCTCTGTCTATGAGATTTCCCAGGCAAGAATATTGGAGTCGGTTGCTGTTTCCTTCTCCAGGCGATCTTCCCGACCCAGGGATCACACCCACATTGGCAGGC
>NW_011494756.1:4051500-4072557 GCF_000754665.1 Bison bison bison | reverse complement strand
CATAAGTATCTCTTTGTACTTTCCACTGGGGAGCCCTCTTGGAAAGTACAGAGAGATACTTATGTATTAAATCGTGTGACTCTCATTGAAGAACAGGCTAGAGCTGGCTGGTTGTGCTCTTTGTGTTCCAGACTCAAGTCTCCTCCCACCTTACCACTTCATAACCAAAGCTTGATGGGATACCTGAAGTTTCGTGGCAGGAATTGGCAATCTGAGAAAAGTGAAAAGAAATTTGTGCTTAATTGAGATGAGGCCAAAAAGATTGAAGATGAAGTCTCCTTCATTAAGTTTAAATTTAAAAGCTTTTTAAAATAGGTCATATAGCTACTTTTATTTTTTTTTAATTTTGTTGGAAATATATTTACAGTATTGTGTTAGTTTCAGGTGTACAACACAGTGACTCAGTTTTACATATACATATATCCTCTCTTTTTAAGATTCTTTTCCCATATAGGCCATTACAGAGTACTGAGTAGAGTTCCCTGTGCTACACGTGTGTGCACGCTCAGTTGTTCAGCTGTGTCCAACACTTTAGTGACCCCACAAACTGTAGCCTGCCAGGCTCCTCTGTCCATGGGATTTTCCAGGCAAGAATACTGGAGTGGGGTGCCGTTTCCTCCTCCAGGGAATCTTCCTGACCCAGGGATAAAACCCATGTCTCCTACATCTATTGCGTTGGCAGGTGGATTCTTTACCACTGAACCACCGTGCTATTCAGTAGGTCCTTATTAGTTATCTATTTTATAAATAGTAGTGTGTATTGTCATTCCCAATCTCCCGATTTATCCCTCCCCTCACTTATCCCCTGGTAATAGAAGTTTGTATTCTACATCTGTGACTCTACTACTGTTTTGTAAATAAGTTAATTTGTACTTTTTTTTTTTAGATTCCACATATAAAAGCTTGTCTGTGCCTTCCTTTCTACCTTTTGGCATTTTTAAACATTAATCTGTCACATTTGTTTATTAATGTGCTTTTTCCTCTCCCCCATGTACCACATCACTGTATGACTGAATGCAAATCTTTGTCAGTACATGTAAACATGACCCTCCTTGAAATGTCCTATCCTACTAAAGCAAAAGGAAAAACAAACAATTAAAGTGACAAAATTGTTCTTTCTCCTCTTCTTCTGTCATTAAAGTACACATTCCTATAGAGAAGCAGAATCTGATCATAGCTTGATTTCAGGAAAGCCATCTGATTAAACTACATCGTACTACAGTTGAAATGACTAACGAAGCTCCCGGTGGTATCGTGTTGTTAGTACAAGTGAATCTGTAAGTGGAGGAAAACAGTTCCCCAGACATGACAATTACATCAGATAAGGGATCATATTAACACCATCGACTCTTATCTCACTGGCTTGGACTCCATGTGGCCATGCATTATCTCCTCTCCTTGCAGGATCTCACTCCATGATTTCTAAACTCCTGGGGAGTTTCTTTCCTGTGTCTAGGTATGATTTAGCTGGCTACAATCTGCAGTGTTTGCACTGTGGCCCTCCTGTCCAACTGTGGCCTTTTTCATTTACATGCTTTCTGCAAACCCCTTCACTAGGACCATTGTTCCTGGTGCTCTTTAAGAATCTTGGCACCTAAACCAAAAACACTACATACTCCTTGAGGGTATTAGGAACACAGTCGTTGAGGTCTTCAGTGATTTAAAGCCATTCTATCTAGTAGTGAGGACAGTGTTTTCATTTCTAACCCTGGGTCCTTATAGACACCAAGGTAACCCTCATGAACCTATGTCTCCTGTAATCTCATAAAAATAGTTTCTTGAGATTTTTGCTTCAAGCCGTCTTGACACAGGGCTCTGATACAAATGTCTAGAGGTGGATTGCATGAAGCAATAGACAAAACCTTCAAGCGCATTCCCCTCTTCCCCAACTCTTTTATCCAGACTCTCAACCCCACAAAACTCAGTTTATAAAAGTAATTGCTTGTGGGCCTTTACTCACTACATGTTCTGACTTTCAAGCCTATAACCATGTCTGGAAGATAGCAAGGGTTTGATGAATCTTTGTAGAATTGACGAATAAATGAGTCAGGAAAAAAAATCAAGTACTATGGATCCTAGTAGCAGACATAGTTCAGGCTGTGCCAGAGCCACAGTTATAAGCAAATTTCCAGAGGAATATTTAAGAAGTATAGAGACCTTTCTGAGACTTCTAAAACCCATTTGGCCTCTCCACCTGAATACATATACAAACACACACATATATATGGGATTCCAAAGAAGGAAAAGAAAATTCTTGGAAGTTCTGGTGCCTCCTTCTCTTTTAAGAAGAAAGGGTAAGGCTCTTCCTTCTGATAATGTTTGCCCTTGTATTGCCAGTAAATGCCAGGTTAGATGACTGTGGGTCATGGTCTACATGATGGACCAGGACAGGAATATCTGTCTTATGCTTAGGAGTTGGGGGCCACAAAGCAAAGAAGAAACTTCACATAGATAATCAAAACTTTGAAGGGAAACAAAGACCTGGAGTCAGCTACTTACTTTTATTTTTTATTTGGCTGTGCTGGGTCTTAGCTACAGCTTGTGGGACATATAATAGTTCCCTGACCAGGGATCCAATCCAGGAACCCTGAATTGGGAGCATGGAGCCTTAACCCCCGGACCGCCAGGGAAGTTCCTGGAGTCAGCTACTTATTGAGAACTGAATATTGTATTATCATGACCTGAGTCTCTGAGAGATTATATAACTTGCCTAGAGTCATACATCTAGTGAGATTCAACTGTAGTCTGTCTGAATCTCGAACTCAAGCAATTTCTGCTCCCGTGCAACCTCAAAGCTAGCGTGTGTATCACGAAGTCTGATCCACACTGAGTAAGTGAACAGAAGACTAGTATCATTCAATGCTATGTGTTACTTGTATCAATTTTCCTCTTATCCTGAACATTTTTCTTTTCATTTACAGAATTTTTAGAACAGACTAAAGTATTATGCATTAAAATGAGATGAGATTTTTATCTTGCTCTGGCATCCTATTTACTTAAAAATTTTAAGCTTTAGTTAACTTTAGTAAAAATGTATTTTATTCTATTATTATCAAATTTTATATTTGATATTATGCTATATATTATTATATATATGATATAATTATGAATTATAAATATTCTTATCAAAATTTCTAACCTTTATTCAATAATTGCTCTATGTCTGGCTGTTTATACAGAATATTTTATTTAATTCTTTTCCTGCTCCCGTTCAACTGCTAAGTCATGTCAGATTCTTTGTGACCCCATGGACACACTAGGCTTCACTGTCCTTCACTATTTTCTGGAGTTTGCTCAAACTCATGTCCTTTGAGTCCGTGATGCTATCTAACCATCTCATCCTCTGCCACCCTCTTCTCCTTTATCATTAATTTCTTTTTTTTTTTACTTTAATTCTTTATTTTTAAACCTTAATTCCTTTACCACTGTTGTAAAACTATTATCTTTAATCTCATGAAGTAGATAAACGGATGTCTTGAAAGTTTAAGTATCTTTCCCAGGACTAGATAAAGAGAAGTGACAGGGCTAGAATATGCATTTATTTATTTTTAATGATAGATTTTATATTACTTTAATTAATTTTTATTGGAGTATAGTCACTTTTACAGTGTTGCGTTATAGAATGTGAACTCAGGTTAGCAAAATTTGTGCTCCTCTCCAGATGGAGACTTTAACTATCCTTCTCCTCCTGAATTCCCACTTGCTCTCCATTTTACTGACAGCATTCTGAAAGTCATTATCCCTTACTGTGGTTCCATTTTGCAATGTAATATTTAACATGTTGATTGATTACAGTTTATAGCATTCCTCTTGGACACCCAGGAGCTCAGCAGTGGACTCTCAGAGTGCTCTTTTAAATCTCACCACCATTTCCCCCTTTCTCAGCTTCCTTAAACATGCTCATCCTTTGCTACTCTCTGCACTTTACCTTTTCTTCTTCCTCTTTCCTACTGCAGACTGAGCCCCCAACAGAGAAATTTGGATGTGATTTATTAGATGGTTTTAACCAGAAACATCTATCCAAAAACAGATAGATAAACTGCTTTTCCCTGGGCAGACTTCTCAGACCAGGTGTGTTTCCCTGGAGGGGCTTCAATGGGATGGGGCAGGTAAGCCAAGGTTTTCCACCATAGTTGACTCCCAACCATCTATGGAGCAGCATCTGCTGCTGTACAACAGTCTGTCTACTCACCATGAATTTCTGCATCCACTTACATTTTTTAAAAGTTACATAGAATTTTTATTAGAGCTAGAATTGCCTAAAGAGGCAATATTCCCCAATGGCCATCAGTGAACAATCTTTCAGTGCAATGGTTGGTTGATTTAAGCATTAACTCTTTTTCAGAAGATTTTTGAAAATCATAAGAGAATAAAATTAATCCAATCTTATAACAAAAGGATAAATATATGCATAAAAGTTATCATTTTATCTTAATCATATTAAGTTTGGTATGAATCTGCTGCTGCTGCTGCTGCTGCTGCTGCTGCTGCTGCTGCGTCGCTTCAGTCGTGTCCGACTCTGTGCGACCCCATAGACGGCAACCCACAAGGCTCCCCCATCCCTGGGATTATCCAGGCAAGAACACTGGAGTGGGTTGCCATTTCCTTCTCCGATGCATGAAAGTGAAAAGTGAAAGTGGGGTCGCTCAGCCGTGTCTGACTCTTAGCGACCCCATGGACTGCAGCCCACCGGGCTCCTCTTCCATGGGATTTTCCAGGCAAGAGTACTGGAGTGGAGTGCCATTGCCTTCTCCAAATGAATCTACCATTTAGCAATTAAATATATTTTTCAACAGATCACTGAAAGGTTAATATATACATGGACCCAGCCCTGTATATTCTGTTTTAGTACTTCTCAGGTAGGACATGGTGCCCACATAAAAATAAAAACAACTCATAGGTGAAACAGTACACAGATGCATATATAAATGAACATCTATTCAGGATTGAGAAGCACTGATATATTAAGTACTAATTCTTAATAGATACCACTTGCCTTTACAATGTCTCTTAAGTAGAAATGGTGGGTTGGGGCAGCTCTTTATGAAAAAAATAAGTCATCCATCTTTGTTGGCCTCTCCTTCCCCCTAATTCTTAATAGATACTGTTTGCCTTTATGACATCTCTTAAGCAGAAATGGTGCTCAATTTAAGAGAGAGAAGCTGCTGGGATAGCCCTTTGTGAAAAAAATAAGTCATCCATCTTTGTTGGCCTCTCCCTCCTCCCTTGTATCTATCAAAGTTCAGGGCTGGGTTGGGTGGGACACTTACCCTCTGGCAGCCCAGCCAATAATGACTCAGCTGTTTACTCTGGGAGCAATGAAGCTACACTCAAGAAAGTGCTTTGGTTCTCTCAGAAGGAGCCTAAGGGAACCCGACATCCGATCCAGCTTGTGAGGTAGTCGTTCTTTCCTGGGATTCTCCAAGTTACTAGAACCACTTACCCCATACTGCCAGGGCCCGGAAACTGTTTTTCACTCTATCCAGAAAAGTGAAATCGAATCCTCTCATCTTCTTTGAGATGGGGAAGCTCTCACTGGGTATGGAGAAGGTTAGGAGAGCATTAATGCTTGTTTGGGTTTCACTCTGCTGCAGGGTCTGTGCAGCCTGTTTGAAAGGTTTGATCATACTGGGAATGAGAAAATGAGCATTTCATAAGGCAAAGACATCACCCTCGTTCTCTATCTACCTGACCTGGAATTGCTACCATTAGAACTACTTCTGCAAATTCAGAACACAATGTGGGGACTTTATCCTTGAGAAATCAAAGCCAATTTTGTGCAAGTCACTTCAGATGGGACAGTGTGAAAGTTAAAGTGTCAGTCACTCAGTTGTGTCTGACTCTTTGCGACTGCATGGACTGTAGCCCCCCAGGCTCCCCTGTCCATGGAATTCTCCAGGCAACAATACTAAAGTGGGTTGCCATTTTCTTCTCCAGGAGACCTTCCTGATCCAGATATCAAACCTGGGTCTCCTGCACTGTGGGCAAATTCTTTACTCTCTGAGCCACCAGGAAAGCCCACGGATGGGAAAGGGGTAGAAAATTCATTAGCTCATATTTTGTGACCATTATTTTTACTTCTCCTCTGAGGTAATTGTTCTGCAAAGCCTCATATGAGGCCCCAGGATAATAATCCTGACTATCTCTGAGCACTATAATTTAATGAAGCATAGAGTGACTTCACTTTCACTTTTCACTTTCATGCATTGGAAAAGGAAATGGCAACCCACTCCAGTGTCCTTGCCTGGAGAATCTCAGGTACGGGGGAGCCTGGTGGGCTGCCGTCTATGGGGTTGCACAGAGTCGGACACAACTGAAGTGACTTAGCAGCCAGGTAACTTTGATATTGTCAGGTCCCAACTAAGCAGATAATGAGTCAGGCAAAACTGGAGGGGATATGTGGCCAGGGAAAAGAAACCTCACAGGGAAATGTTTAAACACCTTAATTCTATGGCAGCCCACTGCAGTATTATTGCCTGGAGAATCCCATGGACAGAGAAGCCTGGTGGGCTACAGTCTAAAGGGTTGCAAAGAGTTGGACACGACTGAGCGACTTAACTTTCACTTTCACTTTCTTTCACCAGTTCGCTTAAAGACCCATGCAGAGTAGAAAGGCACTGGATTACGTCACTGATTTTTGCCACCCCGGTTGCAATGCAAATACATAGGACGTGGACACCTACAAAAAATATTAAGTCAGAAAGAATTCTAATTAATTTAGAATGATTAAATCCTGGTATCCCATTGCTGGAAATGAACACAGAAATCATTGGTTCATTGGTCCTCCTTTCACAGATGGAGAAGGCCAACCCTGAAGTTAAACAATATGTCTCAGGCGACACAAAGGATTGATCCTACTAGAACCATGGTAGTTGGATTCTCCCAGTTTAAAATTTTCCAGTTAGTTTAGAGCCAGTCCTGATTTCCAGATAAAAGTTTTCTTTGTAAGACTTTCAGCGTAACATAGTTACTCTTAGAGGTATTTTTAATCAGCTGTCCATGTGATTGTCAACAAGTTACTTCAGTTCAGTTCACTTCAGTCACTCAGTCGTGTCGGACTCTGCAACCCCATGAATCGCAGCACGCCAGCCTCCCTGTCCATCACTAACTCCCGGCGTTCACCCAGACCCACGTCCATCGAGTCAGTGATGCCATCCAGCCATCTCATCCTCTGTTGTCCCCTTCTCCTCCTGCCCCCAATCCCTCCCAGCATCAGAGTCTTTTCCAACGAGTCAACTCTTCGCATGAGGTGGCCAAAGGACTGGAGTTTCAGCTTTAGCATCATTCCTTCCAAAGAACACCTAGGGCTGATCTCCTTTAGAATGGACTGGTTGGATCTCCTTGCAGTCCAAGGGACTCTCAAGAGTCTTCTCCAACACCCGCAGTTCAAAAGCATCAATTCTTCCACGCTCAGCCTTCTTCACAGTCCAACTCTCACATCCATACATGACCACAGGAAAAACCATAGCCTTGACTAGACGGACCTTTGTTGGCAAAGTAATGTCTTTGCTTTTGAATATGCTATCTAGGTTGGTCATAACTTTCCTTCCAAGGAAGTTACTTTCCTTCCAATAAGTTACTTAGCCCCTCTAAATCTCAGTTTCCACATTTGTGACAGGATTGGACCAATTTTCCCTAGTATGTGAATAGATTCTTCAGAATCTGACACCACAATTCTTTTTGTAAAATTAATTTTTAGTGAAGTATATTTGCTTTATAATGTTCTGTTAGTTTCTACTGCACAGCAAGGTGAATCAGTTATATATATATATATATATCTCCCCTCCTTTTCAAATTTCCTTCCCAAAAGAAGATGTAGTACATATATACAATGGAATATTATTCAGCCATAAAAATGAACAAAATTGGGTCAGTTGTAAAGACATGGATGGACCTAGAGACTGTCAGACAGACTGAACTAAGTCAGAAAGAGAAAAACAAATATCATATATTAACACATATATGCGGAGAAGGCAATGGCACCCCACTCTGGTACTCTTGCCTGGAAAATCCCACGGACAGAGGAGCCTGGTAGGCTGCAGTCCATGGGGTCTCTAAGAGTCGGACACGACTAAGTGACTTCACTTTCACTTTTCACTTTCATGCATTGGAGAAGGAAATGGCAACCCACTCCAGTGTTCTTGCCTGGAGAATCCCAGGGACGGGGAGCCTTGTGGGCTGCCCTCTATGGGGTCGCACAGAGTCGGACACGACTGAAGTGACTTCGCAGCAGCAGCAGCAGCACCACATATATGGGTCCACAATTTTTGAAAGTGAAGTCATTTTTCAATTATCAGAGAAGAGCAAAGGTAGCAACATTTGCTATGTGCATACAGACTTTGTGAGCACATGTGCTGGAAGTTGGATGAATCCATGTCTTAGGTGATCTTTCTCATCTCCAATTCTTGTTGTACTTACTGCTCATGTCTCCCATGAGGCATGTATCACTTGCCTTACACATATTTGCAAGAACATATATATACATGTTCCAGGAGTTGGTAATCGACAGGGAGGCCTGGCATGCTGTGATGCACGGGGTCACAAAGAGTCGGACACGACTGAGTGACTGAACTGAACTGAACTGAACTGATACATACATGTTTACAGGCAGATTTATTTGGAGTCCCCAGAAAGCAGGAACAGTGACTTATAGTTCTTCAAATTCTCAATGCTTTGTATGTAAGAATAAATGATACCATTTTCCTGGCATGAACTTAGATGCTTCATTACTACTTTCTTTACTGAGGACATAAATAGTATAAGGTATCTGGCATGGATCATTTCCCTACAACTACCGCAGGTTCCAATTGGTATGGGATGCACCTCTTTTTTTGTTGTTTTTTCCATTGGTTTATAGTTGCTTTACAATGTTGTGCTAGTTTCTGCTGTACAACAATGTGAATCAGCTATATTTACACTTACATCCCCTCCTCCCACCGAGAGCTCCCATCACAGAGCACCGAGCTGAACTCCCTGTGCTATACAGCAGCTTCGCATTAGCTATCTATTGCACCTCTTTAGATTTCCTTCTCATTGCAAAGGATATGAACAGGAGCAACAATGGGCCTAAATGCAGAACCAAAGTGCAGAATCATTAGGCACTCTAACGACTTCCTTCTCCCCCCCTTTTTTTTTAACAAAAGGAAATAAAGGTAGTGTTATTTTTGCCATATTCACTTTGTTTAATGAAAATATACACCATATGAGCAAATAAAAACAATTTCTAGCACAATACTAGAAAGTTGCATTACCAGAACTTTCCTCAGCAGCCTTCCCTTTTCATCTCTCAAAGGGCATGGAGGTATGTATGATGGGAAGAGTTTGGGTTTATATCAGACAAGGCAATGTGACTTAATTTCTCTGAGTCTCTGAATCTCCCTTCTGAAACAGAGATAACAATGCCTTTCAAGAAATTTTTACAAGGACCAAACGAAATAGTCCAGATCCACGTGCCTGATTTGTGACTGGTCCTTAATAAATGACTTGCGTTTGCAAGAAAAATGGACAAGACCACTGTGCTGCTTGTCACTGTGTCCCAGTCAGTCACTTTTCTCCTGAAAATACTTACCACGATACTTACTTTTCTGCAGATCTTCCTAATGAAGTGGAATTGATCCTTCATGACAGGGAAGCCAACTATACACAAATACACATGTGTACACACACATGCTACTGTTCTCTGAGGTTAAGAAAATTTTAATATTTATGCATACATATGATCCACAGTTTCATATAAATATGTATGTATTACATACATATTACACAGTCATTTAGAATATAACTTCTTTAAAGACAATGAATCTTGTGCTAGTTTAATTCTGTTTAGTTACCGAGTATATGAGAATACTACACGAATGCTGTTGTGGCTGCATTTTGTTAGAATGAGAGTCTCACTCACCACAGACTCATCCCCCGAGTGTTTCATATTGTTAGCATTTTTTTTCCTCCCCAATCCTCCTGCCTGTTCCACACATTTGCCTTTATATTTGCATTGTCTTGTAATTTGGATATTTTTATTTGAGATTATTTGCCCTGTGTCAGGTATTCTTCTCTGTGGTCCCCAGGGTCTTGTATCTTGTTTTTAACTTCTTCTCTTGCCTTGCTCTCTTTTTATCAGATGCCATCTATTGTGCCTCCCTATTTTACCCTTGGGTGTTTCAATTATGCATGAATGAGATCTGCCTCACAGTCGCACGTTTCCATTTTCAGTCTAAATAACTGCGCACAGAATGAAAAATCTCTGCACAACACTTGAGAGGCTCTCCGCTGCTCCTGGGTTTCTTATGGGCTCATTCTGGCCCTCTGATCCCGGCAGCCATTGCAGGGTCGTGGTGATGTCAACTGTCCTCAGCATTCACCTCCGCTGTTACTAGCACCAAAACTCTTGCATCCAGCTCTCTTCAGCTCTTCCTCCAATACTCCAGCTAAGATACTATTTCCACATTCATATTTTTGTGGTGACTATGGTTCCTTTCAGAGAAGGCAATGACACCCCACTCCAGTACTCTTGCCTGGAAAATCCCATGGATGGAGGAGCCTGGTGGGCTGCAGTCCATGAGGTCTCTAAGTGTCGGACACGACTAAGTGACTTCACTTTCACTTTTCACTTTCATGCATTGGAGAAGGAAATGGCAACCCACTCCAGTGTTCTTGCCTGGAGAATCCCAGGGATGGGGGAACCTGGTGGGCTGCCGTCTATGGGGTCACACAGAGTCGGACACGACTGAAGTGACTTAGCAGCAGCAGCAGCATGGTTCCCTTGCCATTCCAGTATTCTTGCCTGGAGAATCCCATGGACAGAGGAGCATGGCAGGCTATAGTCCATAGGGTTGCAGAGTCAGACACGAATAAAGTCTCTGAGTACACATGCACGCCTGGTTCCTTTGAGTTTCCTTTCAAACAAGCACCAGATAATTTAGCAGCAGGTTCTCTAAGAGTCTTAAATCAATGACTACTGTTTCAGCAATACCAATAAATCACTAGTCCCCTAGAAAGCCCCATGGTTTAAATAAGTCAGAATTTCTCAAGATTTCAAACTTACTATGTTTCCGGGGAGGCAGGATAGAAAGGAAAGGAAAAATATCATGTTAGTTAGCATGTATGTGCCTGAAGTAAGAATGGGGTAGAACAAAAAGCGGATGAAGGTTCAGGTTGGTTTCCTTTTGTGAATCATTAATCTGGCCATGAATATAAGATCTTAGCTGTCTTAGCTTATGCCTGATATAGAATTACCAGTTTTTATTACTTACTGTATTGCATTTATATGATTCTCTGTCTCTAGTATTCAGTACAATGCCCAACCCATAAAAGAAACTCAAGGATGAAATCACAAGGATGTTACAATTGTAACAATAAAACAAAGTATTATGTTATGCATTTTAAGTGTAAATTGGTAAAGTAAATCTGAAGTCATCAACCTAAACAGCTGACCTCTAAAACTGACAGCTTTGTAACTGAAACAATTTAAGGTGATCATGATTCTTGTAAGTAATCCGTTGAGTGCTACACACAAAATAATTTTAAATATACCAGGTTCGATCTTCCCTAAGTTGGGAAGATCCCCTGGGGAAGGGAATGGCTACCCACTCCAGTATTCTTGCCTGGAGAATTCCATGGACAGAGGAGCCTGGTGGGCTACAGTCCACAGGGTTGCAGAGTGAGACATGACTGAGCAAGTAACACTCTACCATCTTTATATAAGAAGGCTTATCTACAAACACAATGGGAGTAACTTGTGTGATCAGAGAAATGCAGTATAAAGTAAATCCTCTCTTGAGAGAATAAGGTGCTTATGCCTGCACATAAAGTAATACCTCAGAGCCTTTGTAGGGTGTTTTTCAGCCCAGTTAGTGGTTTAATTCTCCTCACTCTGTACAGCCCATGTTGTGTAAACAATCCTTGCTGCTGCTAAGTCGCTTCAGTCGTGTCCGACTCTGTGCGACCCCATAGACTGCAGCCCACCAGGCTCTCCCATCCCTGGGATTCTCCAGGCAAGAACACTGGAGTGGGTTGCCATCTCCATCTCCAATGCATGGAAGTGAAAAGTGAAAGTGAAGTCGCTCAGTCGTGTCCGACTCTTAGCGACCCCATGGACTGCAGCCCGCCAGGCTCCTCCGTTCATGGGATTTTCCAGGCAAGAGTATTGGAGTGCCATCGCCTTCTCTGGTAAACAATCCTTAGAACCAACCTTTAGAGCAGAGTTGATGGAGGTCTTGCTAGCAGTCTTATTTAGATGAGAAGCAAGTGCTGTCCAGGAAAATGTGTGTGCAGATTCCTGAGCTGTTCTAGCGCCACTCCATTACAGGAGAGCAGATCTTTGAACAGCTTTGTGTCAAGCCTTCCAGCAGGGCTGTCTGGTCACAAAGATCAGCACCCTGTGCCGTGGAGATGATGAACAGTCCCATGTTTTCCAGTGTGTAGACACACACTCTTATAACATCAGAGGGGTGACCAGAACTTGGAAGCTGCAGCATCAATGATAAGCAAGAAAGCTGTATGTAGGCCAGTATTTCCCAGGCATTTTCACAAGACAGACAATTTCAAAATGTTTTTAAAAGTATGGGCAGAGCCAATATAGAGGCCATGAGGAAAACACATACACACCTGCCTATGGCTCAGATAGTTACAGAATCTGCTATAAAGGAGACCTGGGCTCCATCCTTGGGTAGGGAATGTCCCCTGGAGAAGGGAATAGCTACCCACTCCAGTATTTTTGCCTGGAGAATTCCATGGACAGAGGAACTTGGTGGGCTATAGTCCTTGGGGTTGCAAAGAGTTAGAAACAACTGAGCGACTAACACTTTCACTTTCACACCCACCTATTAACTGTCACCATCATAAATGAAAGGATAGGTAATACCAATAAATAGATAAACTGGGAAAGACATCATTTCAGTAGTTCTATAAGTGGAAGTGTTTTGTTCTTTTTCACAGGGTTTGGCCTCTGTGGTTGATGGCTCAGCCTTGGCAACTGCCCCGGGGGAAGCTGCCTGCCCCAGCCTCTTAGAGAACAGTCTCACAAGCCCTGATTGAAGACCTCATCAGCCACTTTTGTTCAGTCCTGGGTGACCACGCAAGACATGTTTAGATTTTTGCTGCTTCTTTAAATAACCAAATAGAAGTCTGTATTTGTCCTTAAAGAAAACATTCAAAACCCACTCCACCAATATCAGAGTGACTCTCTTGTTCTGTGGAAATTTACAGAACAGCAGCACAAGAAAATCCCTCGGAAATAAAAGCGTGTAAAAAAAGATGGAAAACTGAATTTTGTTCACCTATCAGCTTTTCTTTTTTTCTCTTAAGAGTCTTCATTGTCATTCAATCTGGTCAATAATTACTCTTGAGTATACACTTTCAAGGATACTAAACAAAAGCATTCATCTGTGCTGTGATCAGCAGTGTTTCTAATGGGATATGGAGGAGAAGCAAAGTAAATACAAATCAACACAGGAATTTAGAAAAAATAACACTGTCCCTCTGGGGAACTTGAGAGAAAAAAACGAGACAGAAAACAATCAACTTGCTCAAAGTCTAAGTATAAGCGACATGATGATTAGTTAAATCATCTTAATGAAATGTACAGACCTATGTGCTCTTAGATAGATAATTCATATGCAATTTTATTATCTCTCAAGGTTTAATTAAATATTTGCCTTTTGGCTAATCGACAGCAATTAATAAGAAATGCTTTTAGTCATACAGCTTATAAGAAATATGGACATGGCCCACACTGGAATTTCACTGGTCTCTTAATGAAGGCAAGAGTGTACAATAACATGAGAGCATGGATCTCAAGCCTGGGTTCTCTAGAGACACAGAACCCACAGGGTGTGTGGGGGGCTCCCCAGGTGGCACTAGTGGTAAAGAATCTGCCTGCCAATGCAGGAGACGCAAGAGACGGTTCAATCCCTGTTTATATGCATGAGGGACAACTTCTCAGGTCAGGAGTGATGAACAAATTAAACTTTTAAGACCCCCTCTTTCAGCCTCCCAAGATATATTTCTAAAGACTGCCTTGCCCCAGGGTTCTCTTTCAGCAGCTGTCTTCCCTTGAATCTGTCTTAAAATCTGCCTGCCAATGCAGGAGACATAGGTTCAATCCTGGACTGAGAAGATCCCTGGGAGAAAGAAATGGCAACCTACTCCAGATTCTTGTCTGGGAAACCCCATGGACAGAGGAGCCTAGTAGGCTACAGTCCATGGGATCATAGATAGTTGGACACAACTTAGTGACTAAGCAATAGCCATAGGGTGTGTGTATGTGTGGAGAGGGAGACAGAGACGAGAGAGATTTATTTTAAGGAACTGACTCCTCTGATTGTGGAGGCTGGCAAGTCCAAATTCTATAGGTAAACCTACCAAGCTGGAGACCCAGGGAAGAGCTGATACAACAGCTCTGGTCCAAGCAAGTCTGGAGGCAGAATTCATTCTTCTTCCAGGGACTTCAGTTTTTCATTTATCTGTTTTACTAAAAGATTACGGATTATAAATGTTAATCTCATATGTGGAGATTAACACAGGCACACTCCGATATATAAAGTAAGTAACCAACAAAGACCTACTGTATAGCACAGGGAACTATACTCAGTTATTTTTATAATAACTTGTAGCTCAGTCGATAAAGAATCTGCATGCAGTGCAAGAGATCTGGGTTAGGTAGATCCCCTAGAGAAAGAAATGGCTACCCACTCCAGTATTCTTGCCTGGAGAATCCCATGGGCAGAGGAGCCTGGTGGGCTACAGTCCTTGGGGTTGCAAGAGTCAGACAGGGCTTAGTGACTAAATCACCATCATAAGGGAAAAGAATCTGAAAAGGAATATATATGTATATGTGTATATATGTGTGTGTGTGTGTGTGTGTGTATAATGAATCATTGGGCTGTACATCTGAAACTACCATGATATTGTAAATTAGCCACGTGAGTGAAAGTGAAGTCACTCAGTCATGTCTGACTCTTTGCGATCCCATGGACTGTAGTCTAGCAGGCTTCTCTGTCCATGGGATTTTCCAGGCAAGAGTACTGGAGTGGGTTGCCATTTCCTTCTCCAGGGGATCTTCCTGACCCAGGGATCGAACCCAGGTCTCCTGCATTGCAAGCAGACGCTTTACCCTCTGAGCCACCAGGGAAGCCCACAGAAATCAGCCATACTTCAATTAAAAAATGATAGCCTCAGGGACTTCCCTGGTGGCCCAGTGGCTAATCTGCCTTCTAATGCAGGGTATATGGATGTGATCCCTGGTCAGGGAACTAAGATTCTGTATGCTTTGGGGCAGTTAAGCCTGCATGCCACAACAAGAGAAGCCCAGGGGCCTCACCTTCTGAGCCTGAGCCCTCCAGAGCCCTTGCTCCATAAGAAGAGAAGCCTGTGAGTCACAGTGAAGATCCAAGTGCAGCCAAAAACGATAATAAAAAATTATAATCTCATCTTAAAAACACCTTGGCAGTATTGAAACTGGTGTTTGATCGAATACCTGGGTGCTGTGACTTAGTCAAGTAGACACACAAAATTAATCATTGCAACCCTGGAAAGAAAAAACAATGAGACTATTTATTTTAGAAGAGGAAGCTTAAAATAGATGAAAAAGTGAGTATAACACTTGCTAAAATCTCAGTATCAAACTAGGAAAGGGAGTTTGGGTTGAAAAAAGAAAAAAGTAATATTAGGTAAGTGATAAGGAGTCAGCTTAAGAATGTCGTCCTGTGTTTTATGTACAGATATGCACTCAGAGCACCTAAAATATGCACATGTAGTATACTTCAGCTGTCACCACACCAAGCATAAAACTGCACTCTACAAAGAAGGGGCACTTATTAAAAACATAAAGAACCAAGAGCGTCATTTGTTGCCTAACTTGTCATGCAATAAATAATGACCTTTTGATCCTCAGCTTAGTACTACCATTTCATGCAACCGTTCCATTTCAAACTACTACATGTTTGTACAGTCCTACTTTCCCTGGAAAATAAAAACATCAAGGGAAGAGGAGAATAGTGAATGACAACGAATTACCAGCGTACTTTGTACATTGGGACAGTGGTAAGTGATTTGGGCATATAAAAAGAAATGTGAGTAGTTTTTGGTGGAAATGTATTTGCCATAGTTTAAGCTAGCTGATGCTTCATTAAAAGTAATTTTTAGCGAGGTAAATTCTTAAACTGCAGTCAACAATAAAGCATGGTTTGAGGGATGAGAAAGTCAAACCCCTACGCAGAATTTAATTAGGATTCATTTGTAAAACTGATTTCATTTCCAAAGAAAACTTGGAAAATCTCTATTAATCTCATGACTTCATTTGAAGACATTATAATTTAGGGGGGAATTCCCTGGTGGGCAAGTGGTTAAGACTCCACCCTGCCAATGCAGGAGCTCCAGGTCAGTCCTTCGTGCAGGAACTAAGGCAAATGAAAACAAATTAAGGACGAGTTAAGCCAAATTGAAACAAAAAGACATTATAATTTTTAGTATGTCCATAAAATGAGCAGAGACTTGATCCTGTGGCAGCTGATACAAAGCTTGGCCAACTAAAGGGGACTTTGCAAGACAAAATATGTCACGCAAGAGTGACCCCATTTTTGAAGGGGTTCAAAATTTTGCTCCTTGGAAACATAACATAAGGAAAGTTATGACCAACCTAGACAGCATATTAAAAAGCATAGACATTACTTTGCCAACAAACATCCATCTAGTCAAGGCTATGGTTTTTCCAGTAGTCATGTACGGATGTGAGAGTTGGACTGTGAAGAAAGCTGAGTGCCAAAGAATTGATGCTTTTGAACTGTGGTGTTGGAGAAGTCTCTTGAGAGTCCCCTGGATGGCAAGGAGATCCAACCAGTCCATCCTAAAGGAAATCAGTCCTGAATATTCGTTGGAAGGACTGATGCTGAAGCTGAAACTCCAATACTTTGGCCACCTGATGCAAAGAGCTGACTCATTTGAAAAGACCCTGATTCTGGGAAAGATTGAAGGCGAGAGGAGAAGGGGACAACAGAGGATGAGATGATTGGATGGCATCACTGACTCAATGGACATGGGTTTGGGTGGACTCCAGAAGTTGGTGATGGATAGGGAGGCCTGGCGTGCTGCGGTTCATGGGGTCGCAAAGAGTCGGACATGACTGAGCGACTGAACTGAACTGAAAAGGTAAAAAAATGAAAAATAATAAAATATAATGATAATATGATAAAGTATAACAATGGCAGCCACTTCATTAATTTGTTCGCAGATTCTGAGCTACAACACGGAAAAGTGCTCAGTGCAGTGCCTGGCTTCTGTAAGTATCCCTTCCATGTCTATTACTCTTGAGGTGATGAGGGGCTTGTTAACCTGGCTGCTGATCTCACTCAGCCCAGTTGCTCTCCATATCTGAACAAGGTTGCTCTTCTTGCATTTTCCATACACAGAACATTCATTAAAGATCAAACTTAGTTTTCCCTTTAGAAATAGAAAGAGAAATTTCCCAGTCTTGGGTACTAGATAAATAGAAATAAATTGTTTTTAAAAATAAACAGGAAAAAGAAGTCACCCCTTTCTGCGGGGAGTAGTCCTGGCTGGAATACAAGGCAGCCCAGTGGAAATGGATTGGGTTTTGCCCCCACTAGACATCCCCTGCCCTCAGGGGCATTTTGTGACAGATCTGAGACATACAGTGGTGTCTTTGACCCTGTACTCATGTAGCTGAGGTGTCTGATGAGATATTTCACATGCTTGTATGTGCTAGGTCAATTAAATTTTGTTTCCCTATTTCTGTCAATGGAGTTGATATCAAGTTATACAACATTATCCAATTAGATGGATATATAAAGCTTTTAAAATTTTATTATTTTTTTCAATATTTTTCTTTTCTCAATGAATTGTTTTTGGCTTTTATTTCCAGTGCAGTCAGTTGCTCAGTCATGTCCACTGATGACCACTGGGTCCACTCTTTGTGACCCCATGGACTGTAGCCCACCAGGCTCCTCTGTCCATGGGATTCTCCAGGTAAGAATAGTGGAGTGCGTTGCCATTTCCTTTTCCAGGGGATCTTCCCGACCTAGGGATTGAAGGCAGCTCCTGTATTGCAGGCAAATTCTTTACCATCTGAGCTACAGGGCTTGAAGAAAGTGTATTTTTAAGATAATACTGGATCTTTTTTTTTTTTTTTTTTTGCCTTTAAACACATTCTCAATTTATTTTTAAACTGAAGGATAATTGCTTTACAGAATTTTGTTGCTTTCTGCCAAACATCAGCATGAACCAGCCATAGGTATGCATATGTCCCTTCACTCTTGAACCAACTTCCCACCTCCCACCCCATCCCCCACTTCTAGGTTGTTACAGAACACTGGGTTTCTGCTCCCTGCCTCATACAGCAAATCCCCACTGGCTGTCTGCTTTACATACGGTAATATATATGTTTCCATTCTACTCTCTCAATTTGTCCCACCCTGTCCTTCCCCCACTGTGTCCAGAAGCCTATCTTCTATGTCTGCATCTCCATTGCTGCTGCTGCTGCTAAGTCGCTTCAGTCGTGTCCAACTCTGTGCGACCCCATAGACGGCAGCCCACCAGGCTCCCCCGTCTCTGAGATTCTCCAGGCAAGAACACTGGAGTGGGTTCTCATTTCCTTCTCCAATGCATGAAACTGAAAAGTGAAAGTGAAGTTGCTCAGTCGTGTCCAACTCTTAGCGACCCCATGGACTACAGCCTACCAGGCTACCCCGTCCCTGGGATTCTCCAGGCAAGAACACTGGAGTGGGTTCCCATTTCCTTCTCCAATGCATAAAAGTGAAAAGTGAAAGGGAAGTCGCTCAGTCATGTCGGACCCTCAGCGACCCCATGGACTGTAGCCCACCAGGTTCCTCCGCCCATGGGATCTTCCAGGCAAGAGCACTGGAGTGGGGTGCCATTGCCTTCTCCACTGCATCTCCATTGCTGCCCTGCAAATGGGTTCATCCTTACCATCTTTCCAGACTCCATGCTGCTGCTGCTGCTAAGTCACTTCAGTCGTGTTTGACTCTGTGTGACCCCATGGACTGCAGCCTACCAGGTTCCTCCGTCCATGGGATTTTCCAGGCAAGAGTACTGCAGTGGGTTGCCATTGCCTATATTCATTAATATGCAATTTTTTTTTTCCGTTTCTGACTTACTTTACTCTGTATAATAGGCTCTCGGTTCATTCACCTCATAACTGACTCAAATGTGTTCCTTTTGCAGAGTACAAAGAAAACTTCAACTGCTGCAGCAACAACCAGAAATGGATTGTTTAAGGGAAAAAAAAATTTTATATATATATATATATATGTTTTCTGTTCTTATGTTCTGCCCACCCTTCCTGGATTCTGTACCCAATAGAGCCAGGAAGGGGATAGATACTCACAGATACAGGAAATGGGCCACCGGAAGAGTAACCTTGGCTGGGAGATAGGGCTAATTTTGTTGGATATTTCACCTTCAGAACAGCCCTTGTGAAGGCTCTCTTTCTTTTTCTCTGCCTGTCTATCCATTGCTCTCTCATAAAATTTCTCTTTGTCCTTGCTACCAGGGAAACAAGTCGGTAGAAAATAGCTGAAACTCTGGGTAGAGCCTGGGCCACAGAAGTGGGCAGTGGCTTGGAAAGATGCGAGGAAATGGTTTTAAAGGCCAAGGGATGGGGTTGTCTGGAATTGGGAGGTTGGGGCTGAGATAAAAGAGGGTCAACAAAAATAGACTCAGTAATGACCATGGAGGCTCTCAGTGGGGGAGAGGAGGGTTAGCTGTGTGCCTATGAAAGGCAGCACGGGTAAGTTAGTCACCCCAGGAAAATGCCCTCCAGGCCTTTAGCCCTTTGGCATTTAATTATATTGGTGTGGATGGAAAAACAGCTTTTCTGGAAGGAGCTGGCTGATTGCATGGCCCACTTCTGCATGAGCACATGCTCAGAAGGGGGAGGGACCACCTCACTCCTTAGGATGCCTTAGGAAGCATCACTACAAAGAAAGCTACTGGAGGTGATGGAATTCCAATTGAGCTATTTCAAATCCTAAAAGATGATGCTGTAATTAAAAGTGCTGCACTACACTGTTTATAATAGCCAGGACATGGAAGCAACCTAGATATCCATCAGCAGATGAATGGATAAGAAAGCTATGGTACATATACACAATGGAGTATTACTCAGCCATTAAAAAGAATACATTTGAATCAGTTCTAATGAGGTGGATGAAACTGGAGCCTATTATACAGAGTGAAGTAAGCCAGAAGGAAAAACACCAATACAGTATACTAACGCATATATATGGAATTTAGAAAGATGGTAACAATAACCCGGTGTACGAGACAGCAAAAGAGACACTGATGTATACAACAGTCTTATGGACTCTGTGGGAGAGGGAGAGGGTGGGAAGATTTGAGAGAATGACATTGAAACATGTAAAATATCATGTAAGAAATGAGATGCCAGTCCAGGTTCGATGCACGATACTGGATGCTTGGGGCTAGTGCACTGGGACGACCCAGAGGGATGGTATGGGGAGGGAGGAGGGAGGAGGGTTCAGGATGGGGAGCACATGTATACCTGTGGCGGATTCATTTTGATATTTGGCAAAACTAATACAATTATGTAAAGTTTAAAAATAAAATTAAATTAAAAAAAAGAAGTGCTGCACTAAATATTCCAGCAAATTTGGGAAACTCAACAGTGGCCACAGGACTGTAAAAGGTCAGTTTTCATTCCAATCCCAAAGAAAGGCAATGCCAAAGAATGTTCAAACTACCAAAGAATTGCAGTCATCTCACATGCTAGTAAAGTAATGCTCAAAATTCTCCAAGCCAGGCTTCAATAGTACATGAACCGTGAACTTCCAGATGTTCAAGTTGGATTTAGAAAAGCCAGAGAAACCAGAGATCAAATTGCCAACATCCATTGGATCATTTAAAAAGCAAAAGAGTTCTAGAAAAACATCTATTTCTGCTTTATTGACTATGCTAAAGACTTCGACTGTATGGACCACAACAAACTGTGGAAAATTCTTAAAGAGATGGAAATACCAGACCACCTGACCTGCCTCTTGAGAAATCTGTATGCAGGTCAGGAAGCAA